>NC_092707.1:246965593-247271785 GCF_047496885.1 Scyliorhinus torazame
AGAGGGCAAGGTGTCAGAGATTTACCGAGAGATGAGGGAAGAGGGGGAGGAGTCGGTGAGCGAACTAAAAGGAAAGTGGGAAGAAGAACTAGGGGAGGAGATAGAGGAGGGTATGTGGGCTGATGCCCTAAGCAGGGTAAATTCCTCTTCCTCATGCGCCAGGCTTAGCCTGATTCAATTTAAGGTGCTACATAGAGCACACATAACGGGAGCAAGATTGAGCAGCTTCTTTGGAGTGGAGGACAAATGTGGGAGGTGTGGCGGGAGCCTAGCAAACCACGCACATATGTTTTGGGCGTGCCCGGCACTGGAAGGGTATTGGAAGAGAGTGACGGGAGTGATTTCGCGGGTGGTGAAGGCCCGGGTCAAACCAGGCTGGGGGTTAGCTCTATTTGGAGTTGCAGAAGAGCCGGGAGTGCAGGAGGCGAAAGAGGCCGACGTTGTGGCCTTGGCGTCCCTAGTAGCCCGGCGCAGGATCCTACTCATGTGGAAGGAGGCGAAACCCCCCGGACTGGAGGCCTGGGTAAATGATATGGCGGGGTTCATTAAACTGGAGCAGATAAAGTTTGCCCTGAGAGGATCGGCTCAAGGGTTCACCAGGCGGTGGCAGCCATTTCTCAGCTACCTAGGGGAACGTTAGAGGGAAGACAGATGACCAGCAGCAGCAACCCAGGGGGAAGGGGGGGGGGTTTAGTTTAGTTTAGGTCAAAGATAAAGGGGTTTTGTTACTTGTGTATTGTTAAAAATTTCTGTATTATTGTTGCGTTTGCTTTGTAAGAGGGGAAAAATTGTTGTTTGGGAAAAAAATTTCAATAAAACATATTTAAAATTTAAAAAAAAAAAAAATGGTATTAGCATTGCTGAATCTGCCGCTCTCGACATTCTGGGAGTTACCATTGACCAAAAACTAAACCGAACTGGCAGTATAAATACTGTGGTTGCAGGTGCAGGTCAGAGGATTGGAATCCTGTGGTGAGTACAACTCACCACCTGACTCCCCAAAGCCTGGCCATCATAGACAAGGCACAAGTCAGCAGTGTGATGGAATACTCTCTACTTGCCTGGACAAGTGCTGCTCCAACAACAGTTGAGAAGCTTGACACCTTCAAGACAAAGCAACCCACTTGATTGGTGTCCTTCCACAAATATTCATGCCTTCCACCACCATGCACAGTGGCAGCAGTGTGTACCATCTACAAGGTTCGCTGTAGGAACTTGCTCAAGGCGCCTGAGGCAGCACTTGCCAAACCCAAGACCGCTACCATCTAGAAGGACAAGAGTAGCAGACAGATGGGAACGCCATCACTTGAAGCTCCAAGTCACTCACCAACCAGCCTTGGAAATATATTGGTGTTCCTTCACTGTCGCTAAGTTAAAATCCTGGAACTCCCTCCCCAACAACACGGAGTGCAGTGGTGCAAGAAGGCAGCTCACTCAGCTAATCAAGGGCAATTAGGAATGGGCAATAAGGGGGCAGCACGTTGATGCAGTGGTTAGCACTGCTGCTTCACGGTGCCGTGGACCCAGGTTCGATCCCAAACCCGGGTCACTGTCCGTGCTGAGTTTGCACATTTTCCCCGTGTCTGCGTGTGTCTCACCCACACACCCCAAAAAGATGAGCAGGGTAGGTGGATTGGCCACACTAAATTGCCCCTGAATTGGGAAAAAAAAGAATTGGGTACTCGAAATTTATTTTTAAGAAAAGGAATAGGCAAGAAACGCTGGCCTAGTCAGCAATGTCCACATCCCGTAAATTAATAAAAAACAAAGTAATGGCTTCTCTTCTACCCAGACACTGTTATTTGTGGAGCACCCTACCCCACACCCCTCAGGATGTGACATCTCTACGCTTCCTCTTCACATGATGCTGTCTGGTGATGTCATCCAAAGACCTGGGTCAAATTGCACAAATATGCTGATTTACACCCATTTCTACCTCTTTTTTTTTTTAGACGGCCCAACTCTGTGTTGTCAGATTGTCTTGGATGAGCCACAATTTTCTGTTAAATATGAGAAACTAGCCATTGAATTGTGTTGAACAAGACTATTCAAAACGTTGTTGTTTTAATTGATCCCGAGTTAAGCCTTCAACTCTTTCCTCCCCATCACAAAAAGCATCTACTTTCAACAGTTACATCACCTGACTCTATCCCTACATCAGCCCATCTGCTGCTGAAGCATTCATCCATGTATTTGTCATCTCCAACATCTCCAGAAACAATTATTCTAATGATGTTGTGATCGCCCTCCCATCTCCATACCCTGTAAACTTCAGCTCATCCAAACTTTCCTGCACATCTCCTATTCCACATAAATTCCGGTTCATCCACCTTGTTGATCTGTGTTGACCTCAAATGCCTCTAATTCTTATTTTCAAATTTAAATTCATTTATCGTTCCATTCCTTTCTCTGGCTGTGACTAGGTAGATTGGCTTACAATGGTTTGTCGTGCCTCTCTTGCACAGTTATTTCTTGTGTCCCTCAAGGATCTATCCTTGGCTTCCTCTTACTTTGCATCTATATTCTGCCCTTTGGTAACAGAGGGCGAGACTATGTTCTCTTGCCCAAGCTGAATTGCAACTGTTTTGTGCTCCAAAATCAGGAAGCGATTTCCAATCCTTCACCATGCAAATTTATGCATAGTGAGGATTGCGAGGGACTCCTGGGGGAATCCCGTATCAGACCGCTATTTTGAGCTGGTGGCCGGATAGGTGTAGGTCACTGCGGCTGGCCATCCCCCCCCCCCCCCCCTCCTCCCCTCCCGCCGCATCGCAATTCAGCCAACCACCCCTGGACTTTCTGTGTCTCCCCATCCCCGAGACCTCCTAAATAAAGCCCCCCCCCCCCCCCCCCCCCCAGAGGCCAATATTGGACACATTACTCCAGGTGTGGTTTTAATAAAAACATGCACACTTATAGCACAAGCTCTTTCTTTATGTACGGCCATCCCCTCACAACAGAGGCCAACATGCCATTTGCTTTCCTAATTACTTGTGCCACAGCATGGTAAATTCGAGTTCCTTGGATGAGAACACGCAGATCCCTCTCTCTGATCCCAGACCAGACCCCCAACAGTGGCTAGGATACTGGACCAAAACCCCAATATTTTAATTTATTTTGTAAGACTGTGGAAAGAATACTTCGCCCCATGAGTGATTGCATGAAGAAATAGGGATTTTGTATTTTAATACAAAACTTTATTATTTTTAAATAAATATTTTTATTCTCCTTGTTCACATTTTCACCCAAATTTACACCCACCAACAATAAACAATAATCAGTAATGAATGCACTGTCAATCCCCATGTCAATAACAACAATCCCATTCTCCCACCAAACCCCTAAACAGCAACCCACATGTTAACATAAACAAATAACAAAAAGGAATCAGGAATCGCTCATAGTCACCATTAACACATACAGTTCCAAGCACCCCGCCCTCCAATGTTCAATGTAATCCAATTCTTGAAAGTGCAAAATGAATAACGCCCATGAATTATAGAACCCCTCCATCCTTCCCCTCAGTTCAAATTTGACCTTCTCATGAGTTATTCCAGCAGGTGCCCCCACCATGCCAGGGCACAGGGTGGAGAGGTTGATCTCCATCCCAACAGGATCCCCCTTTGGGCAATCAATGAGGCGAAGGCTCAAACATCTGCCTCCACACCCGTTTCCAACCACAACTGGTCCGACACCCCGAATATGGCCTCCCGGGGGCCTGGGTCCAGTTTCACGTGCATCACTTAAGAGATTACCCTAAAAGGCTCCTTCCAGTAATCCTCCAGCTTTTGGACAGGACCAAAACATATCAATGTAGTTTGTGCCCCCCCCCCCGGCAACATTCACACACATCTTCAACCCCCTCAAAGAGCCGTCTCATCCTTGCCCTTGTGAGATGTGCTGTATCAGCCCCAACCTCGCGCATGAGGTGGAGCATGTCATGTGAGAGTACCTTTAAGAAATGGGTGTTTAAGAAATGTACCTTTTAAGAAATGGATATTAGTGATGTCAAGAGTGTGGGTGGAACTGGGCTGTCTTGTCAGCTTTCTACTTTCGTTTTAGGCTGTTTAGTTTGGTTTTCAGTGTTGGAGCTGAAGCCAGATCAAGCAGGTGTACTGCTGTTCTTTCTGCCATCAAAAGACTATCTCTTGATCATTTGGTGAATTCAGAATTATAAATGTTTTCAGTAGTGACTTTAACCTGATGTGCTTCTGTTAAAGGTTTTGTTTTTTAAGTCGTATGGATGTTAAAAGGAAAGCTTAAAGGATTACTTACTGTTGTAGTCTTTGGGGGTTGTATTTGAATTAATGGTTGCTAAGATGTTCACTGTATGTTTTTAAAAAGGTTAACTTGAGTTCATAGAATAAACATTGTTTTGCTTTTAAAAAATACATTTCCATTTCTGCTGTACCACACCTGTAGAGTGGGCCATGTGCTCCCCATACCACAATCTATTAAAAGTTGTGGGTCAGGTGAACGCCATGATACACTTTGGGGTTCTCTAAACCTTGGCCCATAACAAGCACCTCACAACAGAACCCCTCCTCCATACCCTTTCCCAACTCTTCCTCCCACTTTGCCTTGATCCCATCCAGCGGTGCTTTCTCCTCTTCCAAAATAGCCCTGTAAGCCGCCGACACTACACCTTTCTCCAGTCCCCCTGTCGCCAGCACCTCCTCCAGCTCTACTGAGAAGGCCTGTATCTCCTTTCTGGCAAAGTCTCGAACCTTCATGCATCTAAATATTTCCCCCTGCTCTTGCTCATACTTCACTCCCAGCTCCTTCAATCCTGCAACCGACCCCTCAGAAATAAATCTTTTAGTGTCCTAATTCCTTTCTCCTCCCATCTCCGAAAATTTCCATCCCACTTCCCGGGCTCAAATCTATGGTTCCCCCGAATCGTCATTTCCCTTGACCCTGTCCCCAACCCGAAGTGCTGGCGAAACCGCCTCCAAATTCTCAACTAAGCTATTATTACCAGACTCCCTGAGTATTTCCCCGGGGCCGTCGGGAGCAGCGTTGTTGCTAGCGCCTTCAATCCCGACCCCCCCCTACCCAAACTCTCCTCCATTCTGACCCATTGGGAGTCGACCCCTCTGACCCAGCTCTGTACCTTCTCCACATTCGTCGCCCAGGTTCGGAAGAGCCAAACCCCCTGCTAGCCTTCCTCTCTGTAATAGCACCTTTCTAATTCTGGACACCGTCCCTCCCCATATGAACGAGGTAATCATCCCTTTAATCTCTCTAAAATATGCCTTTGGCAGGAAAATCGGCAGGCATTGGAAAATAAACAGAAATCGCAGCAAGACGTTCATTTTAACCGCCTGTACCCGACCCGCCAGTGACAGAGGGAGACTATTCCACCTTGCCAGATCAGCTTTCACCCTCCCCACCAAACTAGAAATGTTGTAAATACGGAGCCCCCCTCCAATCCTGAGCAACCTGCACCCCCAGGTATCTAAAGTGAGTCTCTGCCCTACGGCATGGCAGCCCCCCCCCCTACCGAGACATCATAAAATATTCACTCTTGTCCAGATTTAACTTGTACCCCGTGAAAGACCCAAACACTCGAAGCTGCTCCAGTATTCTCCCTATTGACACACTCGGTTCTGACACGTATAATTACAAGTCATCGGCATATAAGGACACCCAATATTCTATCCCGCCCCCACGCTATCTCTTTCCATACCCCCAAACTTCTGAACGCGATGGCCAATGGCTCAATCGCGAGTGCAAACAGCAGGGGGGACATAGGACATTCCTGCCTAGTCCTACGGTGGAGAGAAAAGTATTCCGAGCTGATGTTATTTGTGCGGACACTCGCCCTCGGCTCCTTATACAGTAGCTTTACCCAGTCCACAACTTTTGGTCCAATCCCAAACCGCTCCAGAACTGCCATCAAATACCCCCATGCTATCCGGCCAAAAGCTTTCTCTGCGTCCACTGCCGCAACTACCTTTGTTTCCTTCCCTTCCACTGGTGCCATAACCACGTTCAATAGCCTACTAATGTTTGAAAAGAGCTGCCTCCATCTCACAAACCCCATTTGATCTTCACCTATCACTTTCGGGAGGTACTCCTCCAGCCTACCTGCCAGTACCTTCGCCAGTATCTTTGCGTCCACGTTTAAAAATGATATGGGCCTATATGACCCACACTCCGTCGGATCCTTATCTCTTTTAAGCAAAAGGGAAATCGATGCCTGCCCCAAGGTTTGTGGTAACGCCCCCTTCCCTATCGTCTCCTCAAACATCCCCACCATCAGCAGTACCAGCTTATCTTTGAATTTTTTGTAATATTCCACTGGAAACCCATCCAGCCCTGCTACCTTCCCCGACTGCATCCTCCCAATCGCATCTTTTATCATCTGCTCCACTATCGCCCCTTCTAATGTAGCCCTGTCCCCCTCCCCTAACCTCGGGTACTCCAGCCCATTTCCCAGCCTTCCCCAGGTGGCTCTGACCTGTACAACCTCTCATAGAATTCCTTAAAGACCTTGTTAATATGATCTGGAGCTAGCACCAACTTCCCTGCCCTGCCCCGCACCTGGACAATTTCCCTTGCCGCAGCCTCCCTTCGGAGCTGACCCGCCTTCTCTCCATGCTCGTAAACTGTATCCCTTACTCGCCTCAATTGGCGTACTGCCTTCCTGGTAGATAGTCGATCAAAGCTCGCCTGTAGTTCCTTCCTCTTTTCCAACTTCGCTGGGTCCCCATCTTCTGCCTACCTCCTATCTACCTCCAGCATTTCATCTATTACCATCTGATGCTCCAACCTCTCCTCTTTGTCTAGCCTAGCCTTGAACAAGATCACCTCACCCCTCACCCACCACCTTTAGAGCCTCCCAGACAATTGCCTTTGGAACCTCACCCGTGCAGGTGAAACCTACATATTCCTAGATTACTTTTTCAATTTTGTCACAGAACCCTTGGTCCCCCAACAGTCCCACATCTAATTTCCACCCTAGTCTCTGTCCCACCCCTTTCTCCAGTACCATATCCACCCAATGCGGAGCATGATCTGATATTGCAATTGCTGAGTATTCCGACCCCTTAACCCCAGCCAGCAGCACCTTCCCCACCATGGAAAAATCGATCCACGAGTATATCTTATAGACCGCTGAGAAAAACGAGTACTGCCGCTCCCTTGGGTACAGTAACCTCCAAGGATACACCCCTCCCATTTCTACCATTAGCCAAGCCAACGCCTTTGTCCCCCCTGACGGGACCAGCGAGCGCAGCCGTGACCTGCCCAACCTTGGCTCCTGCACCAAGTTCTAGTCTCCCCTCACTATTGTTCATGTGTGTCCAAGTCGGGTATGGCACCACACACTTTCTTCGTGAATCTCACATCGTCCCAATTGGGACCATATATATACATTTACCAGCGGCACTAGCCTCCCCTCCAGCGCCCTGTCACAATCACATACCTACCCTCATCTGCAACCACCTTCTCCATCTGGAATCGTACCCTTTTGTTGGTACAGAGACCAGGATGGAAATTAACTCCCAACTCAATCTATAAGTTTGCAGATGATACGGCTATAGTCGGCCGTATCTCAAACAACGACAAATCAGACTACAGAAAGGAGATAAATCACTTGGTTGCATGGTGTACCGAAACCAACCTCTCTCTAAATGTCGGAAAGACCAAGGAACTGATCATCGACTGAGGAAGCGTAGCACGACACACACTCCCGTCTGCATCAATGGCTCCAAAGTGGAGATGGTTGATAGCTTTAAGTTCCTGGGGGGCACCATCACCAACAGTCTGTCCAGGTCCACTTGATGCAACAGTCAAGAAAGCCTAACAACGTTTCTGCTTCCTACGGAAGGTAAAGAAATTTGGCATGTCTGCATTGACTCTCACAAACTTCGACAGATGTGCGATAGCGAGCATCCTATCCGGCTGCATCACAGCCTGGTATGGCAACTGCTCGGTCCAAGATCACAAGAAACTGCAGAGTGTGGTGAACTCAGCCCAATGCATCACACAAACTTGTCACCCTCACATTGATTCTGTGTACACCTCCCGCTGCCTCAGGAAGGCAGTCAGTATTATCAGAGATCCCTCCCACCCAGGCATTGCCTTCTTCCAGACCCTTCCATCAGGCAGAAGATACAGAAGTCTGAAGATCCGCACATCCAGACATAGGAACCGCTTCTTCCCCACAGCTACATTACTCCTCAACGACTCCCCCTCGGACTGATCTGTTCCCTGTAAGAACACTATTCACCACGCCCTATGCTGCTCCTGCTCATGTATTTGTTGATTATTCTTTTTGTCTACTGTGTACGTTCCCTCGGCTGCAGAAAAATACTTTTCACTGTAATTCAGTACATGTGACAATAAATCAAATCAAATCAAAACAAAATCAAACCATTACCGCTACCTCTTGAGCCCTTCCATCAAATCCAGAGTGAAATATCTGACTGACCCGGCCCTTTTTAAGTCTCACCTGATCGTTCACCCTCGAGTGAGTCTCCTGCATCATTGCTACATCGGCCGTCAAACTTTTAAGATGCGCAAGCACCCTTGACCTCTTGACTGGACTTCCCAACCCCCTCACATTCCACGTGACTATCCTAACTGGGGTCCCCCCCCTTTTCTTATCCACCATCATCATACCACCGGGCCCTGCCCATGAGCCCGCCTCGTGGGCCCATCAAAACCTGCTAGCCAGGCTCCAATGTCCGCAGCCCTCCTCTCCTCACCTCCGTTCACTAGCCAACTTTAGTTAGCTAGCGTGTGTGCCCCCCCCCCCCCCCCCAAGACATACCGTCCCCTCCCACCCATCCCAGAAGAAAAATAAAAATAATCTAACCCATACAATTCAATAAAATAACATATAACCATTGCAACAAAAGAAAGGAACAAAAATGCCAACCAAACCAAACAAAAACTTAAACTCTATAACAATGTGAAGTCAAGTAAGTTACAATACAGGTCAATGAAAAGAAAGTTCTAACATTTATACATTTTCCAGCTCCCCAATCACAGTCCACGATCTCTGTTCCAGCTCCACTCCTCACTTCTGTCCCAAGCCTTCTGCCTTGGTGAATGCCTTGGCCACCTCCACCGTTTCAAAATTAAAATCTCAGCTTTGCCGGGTATACCATACCAAGTCGCACCCCCTTGTACAGTGCCACCTTCACTCGGCTTAATGCTGCTCATCTCTTCGCCAACTCCACTGTTAAGTCCTGGTAAATCTGAACTTTAGCACCATCCCACTGTACCTCCCACTTCTGCTTCGCCCAGTTTAACACCAGCTCCTTCATGTGGTATTTATGGAAGCAGATAATTACTGCCCTTGGCGGCTCATTTACTTTGGGTTTTGGCCTTAACGACCGATGAGCTTGGTCCAGTTCATACCGGGAGGGGTCTTCGCCCTGTCCCATCAACTCCGCCAGTATCTTAGTGAAGTACTCTGTTGGCCTTGAGCCCTCTGTCCCTTCGGGCAAGCCCACAATTCTCAGATTGTGCCGCCTCGAGCGGTTCTCCAAGTCCATGAGCTTTGCTCGGAGTCCTCTGTTGACCTCCACCCCGTCCGCAGCTCTTCCCCAATCGAGGTGAGGTAGTCTCTGTGCTGCGGCACGGTCTCCTCCACTTTCTTCATCTTTTCACCTTGTTCTCTCACCTCGGCCGATGTCTTTACCACAGCTACCCTCACCGGGGCGATTGCCTCCTCCATCAATTATCTCAGTGCGACCGCCATCTCCTTCCTCAACGCCTCCATGTGCCTCGCAAACTGCTTCTCCAGCTCCACAGCCATCACCTCGGTCATCTTTTCCACTGTAAGTACTGCGGCCCCACCACGCGGTGCGGCATCCGCCATCTTGTCAGCGCTTTTACTGGTCCTCTCATTTGAAGGCGAATCCGCATCTCCTCCCTTCTTCCCAGCTGTTTTTGGCATCCTTTAACGAGTTAGTATTTTTCCTCATCTTTCTTCAATCTTTAAATAAATAAATAATAACATATATATTTTAAAAATTTATATCAAAAATCAAAAAAAAAATCTCTTCCCCCGGGACCGGACTTCAAGCATCCATTTTCAGTGGGAGCCACCCGATGTGCTCTGCTCCCCCTCTAAATCGCGTCCTGCATTCGGGCCTCCCCTCGTGTTAAGCTCCGCCCCCGCCACTCACTTCAGGCACGATGCCCCCTGCTCCTCTGGCCACCAGACACTCCCGCGGGGCCCCTCACCGGCTCCAAACCAGCCCAACCCGGCACCCGTCCCTCAGCCCCCAACGGCCGAAGGAATTTGAATTGAAAAACAATGGGGGGAAAACAAAGATCGGGATATCGCGGACTGGTGGAAGCCTCTTAACGCTTCCGCTCCGCTCGCGAGTGCTACCGGCTCATAACTTTATTATTAATGCAATATTAAACTCTTCAACATCACACCGGGGAGGCGGTGGCATAGTGGTATTGCCACTGGACGTAATTCAGAGACCCAGAGTAATGCTCTGGTCACGAGTGCTACCGGCTCATAACTTTATTATTAATGCAATATTAAACTCTTCAACATCACACCGGGGAGGCGGTGGCATAGTGGTATTGCCACTGGACGTAATTCCGAGACCCAGAGTAATGCTCTGGGGATCCAGGTTCAAACCCTGCCACGACAGATGGTGGAATTTTAATTCCATAAAATATCTGGAATTAAAAAGTCTAATGATGATCATGAAATGTTGTGTTTTTAAAAATAAATTTAGAGTATCCAATTATTTTTTTCCATTTAAGGAATGGCTATGGCCGAATACTCGGTTACCTCCACTTTCGGGATCAGCGCCCTGCCCAGAACAAAAAAATCTATCCGGGAGTAGGCTTTGTGCACGTGGGAGAAAAAAGAAAATTCCCTGGCCTGCGGCCTGGCAAACCTCCACGGGTCCACTCCCCCCATCTGATCCATAAACCCCCAAGCACCTTGGCCGCAGCCGGCCTCTTTCCGGTCCTAGATCTGGAGCGATCCAGTGCTGGGTCCAACACCGTATTAAAATCCCCACCTATTATCAAGCTTCCTACCTCCAGGTCCGGAATGCGCCCCAACATGCGCTTCATGAATCCGGCATCATCCCAGTTTGGGGCGTATACATTTACCAATATCACCCACGTCCCCTGCAACTTACCGCTCACCATCACGTATCGACCTCCATTGTCCACTACGATATTCTTGGCCTCAAATGACACCCGCTTCCCCACCAATATTGCCATCCCTCTGTTCTTCGCATCCAGCCCCGAATGGAATATCTGTCCTACCCATCCCTTTCTTAACCTGACCTGATCCTCCACCTTCAAATGTGTCTCCTGGAGCATGACCACGTCTGCCTTCAGTCCCTTTAAGTGCGCGAACACTCGGGCCCTCTTTACCGGCCCATTCAGGCCCCTCGCATTCCACGTTATCAGCCGGATTGGGGGGGCCACCCTTCCCCCCCCCCCCCCCTCTGCCGACTAGCCATCTCCTTTTCTAGGCCAGTCCCATGCCCGTGCCGCCCTCACCCTCCAGTCCCCCAGACGGGAGACCCCCGCCCTGACCACCTCTTCTGTGTCCCATTCCCCTTCGGCCTGTGCAGCAGCAACCCTATTTCCCCCCCCCCCCCCCCCCCCCCCCCCGGCTAGACCAGTGTCTAGCTCTTTTGCTCCCCCCTTAGCACTCCCTTAAGTCAGCTGACTCCTGCTGACCCCGGCTTCCCCCGCCGTCCCATTGACCCCCCTGTGTGGGAATCTCCCAATCAGTGTGCGCTTCTCCATTCCCCCCCTCCGTCCTTCCCTAGCGCGGGAAAAAGCCCGTGCTTTCCTAAGCCTGCCCCGCCCCCTCTGGCGCAGCTCCTGTCCCTCCTCTCCCTCCAGCACCTCCCGAGCCTCCTCTGCCTCCAGCACCAGCGCCCACCGTCTCGTACGGTCTTCTCACCCAGTCCCTTTCCCCATCCATCCCCCAGCCCGTGGAACATTTCCTGCGCGTGATTAACACCCTATGTACAACAAACATCTGATGGTGCTTCCAGGCTTCGTCTCTTTCCCTCACCGCAATCGGCATGTTCAGTTTGTCGAGGGACTGCTACATCTCTGAATCCCCCTGTTGGGGGGAGAAGGAAGGAGGTGTACAGCCCACGGTAGAAGGTTGCGAATGCTTTGTTGACCCTTGCTGGTGTGGCGACTAGCCTAACGCTACTGTTCCTCACCTGGGCTATTTCCCTCATGGCTGCCTGCTTTCTCAGCTGGTGAGCCAGCCTGGTTTTGTTTGGTCCTTGACCTTCCCCCTTAGTGACCCTTGCGTCGCCACCAACCTTGCCACCTCCATCTCCAGTGAGGCGTTCTGGTCGGTCATGGCCTTCTCCAGCTCTCTGATCATCGCCTCCTGTGTCTCCTCGCAGCTTCATCTTTTCCAGCGCTGTTTGAGGAACCTAGTGCCTCCGCTACCGCCACTTTTACCGTTGCCATCATTTTGAGTTCAATGGTGTCTTTGAGCACTTGGAGCTTCTGTGTCAGAAGGTCCCTCTATTCATTTATCGGCGGGGGCGGCGAATGTCCTGGTGGGCCAATCTTCCTCTCCAGACATTTACTGGCTCTGCTGTCTTTTTGGCTTCTCATGTTTTTGTCTGGCATGCCTCGTTTGTTGTGGTGATGTTGGAGGGAGGTGGGGGGGTTTTCCCTCCGAGTTTCGTGGTCTACTTGTAGGCTACAAGTGCCTAATTTCAAGTTTCCAGGAGAGGAGCCACCTTTCGTGCAACCACTCAGCACATCCCCGTCACCAGAAGTCTCGTGATTCACTCTCCCTCCTTGAATAGCAGTTTTGCATTTGCTGACTTCAAATCTGCTGGGTCAATTCCAGACTCCAGGGAATTTTGGAACAGCCTTATCAGAGCATCCACTGTCTCTGCAGCTACCTCCTTTTAGAACAGCAGGATGTAGACCATCAGGTCCTGGGGATTTGGTGACTTAGATTTCTCCAATACTCATTTCTGCCAAAATTAATTAATTACTGTAAGCTCCTCATTCTCTTTACCTTTGGTTATTCACTCTTTCCGGTATGTAACTCGTGTCTTCTACCGTGAAGACAAGACACAAAATATGTGTTTAATCTCTGCATGGTAGCACAGTGGCTAGCACTGTTGCTTCACAGCGCCAGGGTCCCAGGTTCGATTCCCAGCTTGGGTCACTGTGCAGAGTCTGCACGTTCTCCCCATGTCTGTGGGTTTCCTCTGGGTGCTCCGGTTTCCTTCCACAAGTCCCAAAAGATGTGATTGTGAGGTGAATTCTCCCTCCGTGTACCCGAACAGGTGCCAAAATGTGGGGACTAGGGGATTTTCACAGTAACTTTATTGCAGTGTTAATATAAGCCTACTTGTGACAATAAGAAAGATTATTATTATTATTTCCTTGTTTACCATGATTTCTTCTATCTCAGCCTCTAGGGACCAATCATTATTTTAGCTAATCTCCTTTTTATATATTTATAAAAGATGTTGCAGTCCTAGTAAAATTCCTGGCTTGCTTACTCTTATATTCTTTTCCTGGTTTTCATTAACTTGTTGATTGCTCTTTGTTTTCTGAAATTTTCAATTCTTAGGCTTACTGCCAGTCTTGTTAACATTATAAGCCTCTTCTTTTAATCTTAAATTACCCGTAACTTCCTGGGCCTGGGTCACTGTCCGTGTGTAATTTGCACATTCTCCTCGTGTCTGCGTGCGTTTCACCCTCCCAACCCAAAGATGCGCAGATTAGATGGATTGGCCATGCTAAATTGCCCCTTAATTTGAAAACATAATTGGGTACCCAAAATTTTTGGAATTTAGACTATTTTCTTGATAATTTGGGAACGAGCTATTTTAGAAGTGTTAGATTTTAAAAGCAAGTGAATTTGCACACGTTTAAAGGCCAAAGATTGTAGCCTTTCAGACGGAGACGGCTTTAGGTGTTAACTATGGAGCTTTCCATAATGGCAAAGGACATTAAAGAATGTATTATCTTTTCTCAGATGGCTGAATGAAACATTCACACCTGTTGTGGTGATGATGATTCCATTTGTGTGAATCCAAGATCGGATGTTTGTTGAGAATATATTTCAAGGATTGGGAAGGGTTAGTTTGGTTGGAAGGTCTGAATGACTAACTCATTAGAGGCACTGCCCTCCTTCCTTTGAGAAAGGAGAGAAGAGAAAATGATACACAATCAGATTTTAAGCAGGAGACTGAGGGGGAGTCTTGGATTTGAAACTATGATGCACGCGGTCCGTTTTTGCAGTTAGCAGTTGTCTATGTAAATAACATGGGGGGAAGTAAGTGGGTCCATGAAAGAATGTGTGGTTTATTTCTCACTTTTGGTAATATGGACATCTTCCTGAAGCAAAGATGCTTTGACTGCTTACCACTGTGTCCCAGAACATATCTAAAGCGCATGTAAATTGGTCTGGTGTAGTGGTAACTGCAAGTTGGGGCCACTAGTTTAAGGTGACTGATAAGTGAATTCCATTTCTCATACTAGGGAATTCTGGAACTTTTACATTGTTCTGGGGGCTGTATTTGATATTTGTCCATTTTTCCATGAAGAATGTGAATCAGTGGCCTTGAAAATTGTGCAAGCTAACGAGAAACTGTTAGAATGGAACTGTGCTGTTTTGTTATTTAGACCTCTCTTTTACTCACTGTCCAGCTGTTTTCTAGATGTTTGAATTTGGGTTTTTCATGTGAAACTGACCAAATCTTTTCCTTTTGTGATAGAAATGTAGAACCCACAGATCCAAACAACAAAGCTCCTGCTGACCTATTTAATTTCCTCCTTGTATGTGGTTTAATTAAAATTTAAATAATATTTTAGATACTCAGGCATTAAAATTATTGAAGGAGTGAGCTCGTTTTTAGCCTAAAAATATAGTTTTTAAATTTATAGACCATTGTGATATTACATATCTTCTGCTTTGGAAAATTCTTGCATCTAGATGATTTATTTTCTTTCTTGTGCTTGAACTATACTGTTGCAGGCCTGCACTAGCAAAATTGCACTGCAGGAGAAAATTCCTAGCATAACTTGACTTCATCTAATTTTTGCTACACCCAAACAAGTTTAAGCTCCAAGCAATAAGTCCAAATAAACTGGTGAGCCAGTGTTGATGCTGCTCAATAGTTTGGCAATTGTTCTGTTGTTGGCAGTGCTACTTTCTTCTTAAAATGAGCTTATTTCAAGGCACTGCACTGCTGCATCCCTTCGATCAGGTGGCTTTATTTCAAGAAGAACCCTTTCTGTATGTTTAGGCATGTTTGTCTTGAAAGAACATTTTAGGTGTCTCTCTGTCTCTTCCCCACTCCCCCTTGTGCGCACATTAAGAGGCTCTTTGACCCATCGTGACTCTGCCAGCCAACAAGCGCATATCTATTCTAATCCCATTTCCCAGCAATTGATCCGTAGCTTTGCATGCTATGGTGTTTTAAGTGCTCATTTAAATGCATCTTGAGTATTGTGAGAGTTCCTGCATCTACCACCATTTCAGGCAGAGAGTTGCAGATTCCCACCACCCTCTGGATGAAAAGTTTTTTTTTCTCAAATCCCATTTACATCTTCAGCCCATTACCTTAAATCAGTGCCCCCTGGTATTGACCCCTCAGCTAAGGGGATAAGTTTTTCTTATCTACCCCAGCTATGTCCTTCATAATTTTCTTAAGTTTGTATTTTTTGGTTTGCGCCTATTGTGCAGTAATACTATTTTTGTGGTTTAATTCTTCAATATAATAACAATGTTTCTCAGGGGTTCCAGCAATACTCTTGGGAGATGAAAAGGGTTCTGCAGCTGGAAAAGTTTGGGAGACCCCATACGAAAGAATGATTTCAACAGTTTGATCTTGCCCTGTATACATAGTTCAGTTGCGTATCATTCCAACTTACTTTCGTGGTGTATGATATCATTTAAATGCTTGCGTTAGGAATAATTGCAGGACTGTAATCCAAGATTCTTGTCATCTTTATCACAGCTATGAATGATCATGAGTCATCAGTCCTTCAAGAGTTGGGAGAAGAATCTCCTGGAAGATTAATTTGAATGGACTTAATACTGTTGTGTATTCAACAGATTGTGTGCACCAAAGTGGTTCTATTTATGGTTGGATGGCCTCTTTGGTACTTTCTTGCTGTTTTCTCTTCTGTCTCATGGTGTCATGGTGGGTTTTGAACCGGTGTCCCCAGGGGTTAGCCTGGACCTCTGATTGCTAGTCCAATGATATTACCACTATATCACCAACTTTCTGTTCTACCCACCACACATACAGGTTTTCAGCGGTGTTTATTCTTCAGATAGGACAATTCCAATAAGATGTTTTCTTTCATCTCCCCATGAAAATGACTTGGAGACGGTTGTATCTTTAATTCGGATACTTGCAATGTTCACTTAAGAGTACGGGGATGGGGGCGACATGTGGTGCAGTGGATAGCACTGGGACTGCGGCGCTGAGGACCCGGGTTCGAATCCCGACCCTGGGTCACTGTCCGTGTGGAGTTTCCACATTCTCCCCATGTCTGCGTGAGTTTCGCCCCCGCAACCCAAAGATGTGCAGGTTAGGTGGATTGGCCATGCTAAATTGCCCCTTAATTGGAAAAAATTAATAATTGGGTACTCTAAATTTATTTTTTAAACAGTACGGGGATGGGAGGTATTGGTCATGTTTGTTGCTTGAACTTTATTTCGGCAGATAATGTATTATAGACATAATAGGATGAAGGATAAGTATGGCAAGTTTCTGGAACCTTGGATAACGAGGGATATTGTAAGCCTAGTCAAAAAGAAAAAGGAAGAATTCGTAAGGTCTAGAAAGCTGAGAACAAACGAAGGCCTTGAAGAATATAAAGAAAGTTGGAAGGAACTTAAGCAATGAGTTAGAGGGCTAAAATGGGTCATGAAAAGTCCTTGGCAAATAGGCTTTAGAAGAATCTCAAGGCGTTTTGTAAGTATGTAAAGAGCAAGAGGGATAGCCAGGGAAAGGGTTGGGCTGCTCAAGGACAGAGGAGGGAATTTATATGTGGAGCCAGAGGAAATGGGCGAGGTACTAAATGAGTACCTTGCATCAGTATTCACCAAAGAGAAAGACTTACTTGGTGGATGATGAGTCTAGGGAAGGATGTGCAGATATTCTGGGTAAAGTAGATATTCTGGGTCATGTAGAGATCAAAAAGGGCATCTTAAAAGCATTAAGGTGGATAGGTCCCCAGGGCCTGATGGAATCTCCCCAAGAATGCTGAGGGAGGCAATGGAGGAAATTGCTCGGGCCATGACAGAAATCTTTGTATCCTCATTGGCTACAGGTGAGGTCCCAAAGGACTGCAGAACAGCCAATGTTGTTCCGGTAGTGAAATTATTGGAAAAGATTCTTAGGGACTGAATTTACTCACGTTTGGAAACAAATGTACGTATTAGCAATAAGCAGCATGGTTTTGTGAAGGAGAGGTCATGTCTCACTAACTTAATCGAGTTTTTGAGGAAGTGACAGAGATGATTGATGAAGGAAGGGAAGTAGATGTTGCCTACATGGGCCTCAGTAAAGCCTTTGACAAGGTCCCTCATGGCAGACTAGTACAAAAGATGAAGTTACACGGGATCAGAGGTAAGGTGGCAAGATGAATACAGAACTGGCTCAGTCATAGTAGACAGAGGGTAGTGGTGGAAGGGTGCTTTTCTGAATGGAAGGCTATGACTAGTGGTATTCCGCAGGGATCAGTGCTGGGACTTTTGTTGTTCGTAGTATATGTAAATGATTGCGAGGAAAATGTAGGGGGCCCGATTAATAGATTTGCGGACGACACAAATATTGATGGAGTCGCGAATAGTGAAGAGGATTGTCAGAGGATACAGCAGGACATAGATAGGTTGGACACTTGGGCGGAGAGATGGCAGGTGGAGTTTAATCCGGACAAATGTGAGGTAATGCATTTTGGAGGTTTGGATACAGGTGGGAATTTTACAGTAAAGGCAGAACCCCTAGGTGTATTGACAGGCAGAGAGATCTGGGCGTACAGGTCCATAGATCAATCAAAGTGGCAATGCAGGTGGATAAGGCAGTCAAACAGGCATACGGCATGCTTGCCTTCATCGGTCGGGGCATTGAGTATAAAAATTAGCAAGTCATGCTGTAGTTGTAAAGAACCTTGGTTAGGCTGCATTTGGAATATTCCGTATGATTATGGTTGCCGCACTGTCAGAAGGATGTGGATGCTTTGAAGAGGTACAGAAGAGGTTTACCAGGATGCTGCCTGGTCTCGAGGGCATTAGATATAAGGTGAGGTTGGATAAACTCTGATTGTTTTCAGTGGAACTAAGGAGGTTGAGGGGCGACCTGATAGAAGTTTACAAAATTATGAGCAGTATGGACAGAGTGGATAGTCAGATGCTTTTCTCAGGGTGGAAAAGTCAGTTACTAGGGGACATAGGTTTAAGGTGCAAGGGAGAAAGTTTAGAGGAGATGTGCAAGGCAAGTTGTTACACAGATGTGGCGAGTGCCTGGAACACTCTGCCAGGGGAGGTGGTGGAAGTGGATACGATAGCGTTTAAAAGTCATCTTGACGAATACATGACTAGGATGGGAATAGAGGGATATGGACCCCGGAAGTGCAGAAGGGGTTAGTTTAGATAGGCATTATGATCGGCGCAGGCTTGGAGGACCGAAGGGCCTGTTCCTGTACTGTACTGTTCTTCGACAGGGCATGACAGTTTTTCCAGGATTTGCCAGATGTGAGTGACCTGGAATGGAGTCTACTGCAAAATGCTCTACAATCTTGGGGAGATGGTGATGTAGTGGTAATATCATTGGACTAGTAATCCGAGGTCCAGGCTAACACCTGGGGACACCGGTTCAAAACCCACCATGTCAGCAGGTGGAATAAAGCCTGAAATTGAAAGCCAGGGCTGTATTTTCAAGGATTCAGGGAGACTCTGCAGACCTTGAAAAATGGTGGACAGGACCTTATTCCAGAATTCCTGGCACCACTAATTTTTTTAAAATTTAGTTTAGAGTACCCAATTCATTTTTTTTTTTCCAATTAAGGGGCAATTTAATGTGGCCAGTCCCCCTAACCTGCACAGCTTTGGGTTGTGGGGGCGAAACCCACACAAACACGGGGAGAATGTGCAAAACTCCATACGGACAGTGATCCAGAGCCGGGATTGAACCTGGGACCTCAGCGCCGTGAGGCTGCAGGGCTAAACCACTGCACCACCATGCTGTCCCTTGGCACCCGTAATTTTGGCTGGTGAGGGACATGGGTGGAATAATGAGCTTGCATCCTGCATTCCTGACCTGGCCAGCTTCATTGCGGGGCTAGGCATCTCTTCAGCCCTGCAATTTTCATGGCGTTGAGTGCGTTTCTCAAGGAATTGTGGTTCACAGCCCTTTAGAGATGCGACCTTGTATAAAAAAAAAACCTTCAAAATATCTTATGTCAACCTATGACCCTCCATCCACCCCCTTGGCCCCTCATATCCTTCATGCCAACTCATAGCACTTCCATGCCTATTCACCCACAATACACTTTGTAGAGAACCAAAGAGAATAATGCCATGTATGGAAAACTAAAACAAAACAGCCCTTCATAATTTTCCTTAAAAAAACTGCTGTTAGGGCAATCCTATAAAAATTTCAATCAACCAGACCTTTAAAGTCTCAGTTGCTGAAACTATAAGCATATGACACCTCTATCTTATGTTAAAAAAACTCAACCATTGACAAAATCTAAGAACAAAAGCTGTCAATCAAGCAATGTTTTTCCTTGTGTGCACCTGTTTCAACAAACTAATGTCAGGGTTGTCAGCCAAGCAAGATAACAGAATTTCATGTTATTAGTAAAGACAATGGCATTTTTAAGCAAACCTTTTTAAAAATTGCATGTATTTCCATTACATGTTACATATTTTGAAAACATTCCTAGGAATTTGGTAGGTAAATAATCACTTCTGGAAGTTTTATTTTTCTCAAAAGGACCTGACTGTCTTTGTCAGCTCAACATACTTGATGGCTTGTCCATACTCCCCCACATACTGTCCTTTGAAACCTTACGATAGAGGACCAGAAGGTGGTGCTGTCTGTGGGCTTCATGTCGTACAGCCCAGCACAAAAGGATTTGCTGATCCTTAGTATGTCAGGCTATGATAATATTACCTAACTATCCTCTTCCTTCAGACCGTGGACAAGAGTTCTCTCTCTACGCTTCGGAAGAAGAAACGTGAGCAGACTCTCATCCTGCTCCACAGAACTGACTCTGAATTTGAAATTCATTTTGGAGGCCTAATTTTAGTTCAAGTCCCTTAGTTTAGTCCCTTCTTTTATTCCTTATTACATTTGCCTAGTCTGCATTCTCATGGGAATGTAGCTGCTTCTGCTTGCTCTTCAGTCTTTTAATTTGCTTAGCTTTTTAATTTGCTCAGCTGTATTATCCAGTGTTTCTCCTCGTACCCCCACTTTTCTACAGCTATTTGTATCTGTAAGACACAATGGTTTCTTTGGCTAATACAACTGGAAAGCAAAACATGTATGTGTATAGATATTCTTTGGATTACACAAAAATAGTATTCTAATAGATACTATTTTTAGCCGAAACCCATCCTAATAGTGAATACATCCGAGGACTACCAGATCCTCTAACTCCATGACTTATGTAACTAGAACTAAAAGGGGGCAGCACAATTGTGCTGTGGTTAGTACTGCTGCCTCAGTGCTGAGGACCCGGGTTCGATTCGGCCTCGGGTCACTGTTCGTGTGGAGTTTGCACATTCTCCCCGTCTCTGCATGGGCCTCACCCCCACAACCCAAAGATGTGCAGGGTAGATGGATTGACCATGCTAAATTGCCCCTTAATTGGAAAAAAACTAGAACTAAAAGTTGCCTGTGCACCATTTATCTCTTTATTTTTAATACTTGTTCTGCTCCTGTCAAATTAGTTTAATCCTCAGTGTAATTATATATAGTTCCAGCTCTGTTGAGATGGAACCCATCATCATGTGCAGATTGCTTCTTCGCTAGAACTGGTCTCAGTGCCCTAGGAATCTTAATCCCAGCCTCTTGCACCATTTCTTCACACATAGTTAACCTGTTTTATTTTACCACTCAAATACACACTAGCACATAGCACTGAGAGTAATCCAGAAATTACTCTGGGAGGTCCTGCTGTATAACCTTCTCCCTAGTTCCTGAAACTGTACAAGACCTCAATGCTTAACCTGCCTTTAGATACAATGTCTGAAATGTGGCCTTTGGATCAAGACCATGCCAGGTATTGAATTTTCCCAAATTTCTTGGAATAAAATCAGCCAAGTGCAATGAAAATGATATACATTGAAATAAAGCAAATCATTTTTCAAATAAAGTATGGAAAAGAAAACGATGATGTATACATGAAATTTGGAGGAAAACATTTTTTTTTGGTACCCATCAAGTACTTAGGCTGAAAGTCTAGCATGAGGGAGAGGACTCAGCTGGGGTGTTTTGGTTGATGATGGGCCAGCATAGGATTTTCCAGCATTGAAATTGTATTTGAAGATGCAGTTAAGTCAGGTCAGTAGCACTCTGCTGGGATTCCTTGTTAAGTAGATCTACTGTTTTAATTTGCTTCATAAATTTAGGCTTTTTGATCAATTTCCTTGAATTTTGTAAACGTGCATTGTCTCTTGTTCTGTTATGAAGTTACATTGCTCTAGGGCATGAATGAAATTTTCACATATTTATACATTTGGCGATGGACATTTTCTCTCTTTTCTTTTCTTTTTAAATTTAGAGTACCCAATTAATTTTTTCCAATTAAGGAGCAATTTAGCATGGCCAATCTACCGACCCTGCACATATTTGGGCTGTGAGGGCGAAACTCACGTAAACACGGGGAGAATGTATAAACTCCACACTGAGAGAGCCGGGATCGAACCTGGGACCTCGGCACCATGAGGCAGCAATGCTAACCACTGAGCCACCTTGCTGCCCCATGGACATTTTCTTGACTTGATCACCAACGTCATCATTGTCATCCTCACTTGTTATCTTTCTCCCCTGGATGCAAAATCTTTTCAACAATTTCACCATCTGTCAGTGTGTGAACAATGGGAGCATATTTGTCTATCTTCATAACTACTTTGGTATCTTGGTCATCGAATGATTGTGCACCTTGGGAAGACAATTGCATGCTCCAACAGTTCTGGAATCATTTCCTTCTCTTTAGACACACCAAATCTCTCAAAATTCTCATCCTTATCGAAGTCTAGGTATACGTTTCTTGGTCCAAATTCTCAAGCGACAATACCTTGTGCTTTTCATCAAGCCAACTGATGGACAATGATCACAAGCCTCTGAACTTGCCTGGTTATCCATGCTCTTTCGTTAGCATATTAACAAACTGAAAATATTTAACCCCCCCCCCCCCCCCCCCCACCTTGTAACATCTTGGAAGTTGGCTTTTTCCAATAAACATCAGCCTATGCTTATGTATGTCAACCGCAAGTAGGGTTAGAGCAGATTTACAGAGGTGGGACAGCTTCCTATTGTCGTTGGTGGACCGAGTTCAGTCTATTAAGATGAATATTTTGTCGCGATTTGTGTTCTTGGTTCAATGCCTCCCAGCTTTTTTACCAAAGTCATTTTTTTCGGGATATGGAGCAGCTCATAACTGGTTTCATACGAGTGGGGAGAACTACTTGGATTCGGAGGAGGGTCCTACAGAGGGAGAGGCAGACGACGGGTTTGGTGCTGCCGAAGTTATATTATTATTGGGCAGCTTACCCCAACGCCAGGGAGGCAACCCAGCATACAAGACTAACATTAGCGCTTGCACAAATGCTTGTCTTTTGTTCCAACCACAAGCTCCTTTTCCCAGCTACTGGCTTCATTTTTCTCTCTGGAAACTGCTTGAGGCTGAACCAGGGTGTTCGCAATCTTGGTGTCATATTTGACCCTGAAATTACCTTCTAACCATATCTCTACGCCACTACTAAAATCACCTGTATCTCCAACTCCAACCCGCATCAACTTATCTGTTGTTGAAACCCTCATCCATGCCTTTGTTACCTCTAGGCTAGATTATTACAATGCTCTACTGGCCAGTCTCCCACATTCTACTCACCGTAATGTTGAGGGCATTCAAAACTCTGCTGCCCGTGTCCTTACTTGCATCGTCCCATTCACCCGTTGCACCTACATTGATTCCTGGTCAAGCAATGCCTTGATTTTAAAATCCTCATCCTGGCTTTCAAATCCCTCCATGGGCTCACCCTCCATATTTCTGATACCTGTTATTTAATTCTTGCCTCTTGAGCATTGCTGATTTTAATTTCTCCACCATTGGTGCATTCAGCTGCCTTTTCCCTAAATTTTGGAGCTCACCTCTCCACCTCTACTCTCCTTTAGGAACATTGGAATATTGGAGCAGGGGTAGGCCATCTAGCTGTTCAAGCCTGTTCCACCATTCAGTAATATCACGGCTGATCTGGTTGTAGTCTCAGCTCCACTCTCTGTTCCTTATAACCCTTGCCTGACAAAAATCTGTCTCCCTTCACAGGCCCTCTTAAAACTTAATATTTGACCTAATATTTGACCAAGCTTTTGGCCGTCTACCATTTCAACTCACCGTCCTGCCTCTCATGCCCAATGCAAACTGGAGGCACAGCACTTTATCTTCCAATTAGACACATTGCAGCTTTCCAGACTTAACATTGAGTTCCACAACTTCAGACTGTGAACTCTTACCTCCACCCCGTTTTTATTGATCAATTTATTTTCATTTCTTCCCTTGATCCGTTTTTCCCCTCTCACCCCACTTGGACCATCTGCTCCCTGTTCCAAGTGTCCTTTGACACACTGCTTACCGTTGTTCTGCCATTAACACATTCTGCTCTCTTAATATGCTACTATCAGCACCTTTCTTTGCCATGATCACCACCATTTCCATTCCCTTTATTTTTTTCCCCATGACATCTTTGTCAATCTCCACCTATCGCTGGCCCTCTATCCAGCCCCTACTGAAACCCCCCCCACGCCCAACAGTTGGCTCTCTCCACAGATACTGTCAGACTTGCTGAGATTGTCCAGCATTTTCTGTTTTTGTTTCAGATTCCAACATCTGCAGTAATTTGCTGGTACACTGTATTAAAAACTAGTTTGAGTGTGGAGGATCCCTGTGTTATCATGATAAGCAAGTGTCATTTAATTAGAAATTGAAAAGTCAAGTGAATTCCTTTCCTTTGTTTTGAAAAGGAGTGTTGATCCTAGATTAGTGGCTCATTGTAGCTAACTATAATTAAAATCATTGAAGGAGGTATTTTTTGTGACTGGAAGAACTACTTTTCTTTCAATGTGAGACCTTGAATGAATTTTAGATTTCATTTGGCTTGCATGTGTAAACAAATGTTTGCATTTGTTTTGTATCTCACACTCTATCTTTCTACTATGTTGAGTTGTTCAGATTTTGAATGATGATTTAAAAGTTGCATAGCACTTCATTTGATGTTTTAATGTAGTTTTAAATTTAAACAAAACAGGGTTTGATGCTAAATAAGTTAAAATGTATGAGGACTGGTAGGCATTCCAACTTTGTGGCATGCAAGAAAATTAAAAATGCAGTTTTGCACTTTTTTTGAGATGATGCATAACCTTTTTTAAAAAGGCTAAACAAAGCTACTTTGTTGTGTCACATATCAATAAACTGCAGGAACTTCAATATTCCAACTCCAGGATTTGTTTGAATGGGTAATTGCCAATTTTGAACTTTTTCCAATGTATGCAGCTGACAGATTTATTTTTGATTGGTGCTAAAACTTCTCATTGCAACACTGACAGTAAATGTGATAATTGGTTCCCAAAAAACATTTTTGCCCTAATATTCCAATTCTGTTCACTGTCTTAAGAGTTTGAATTGATTGTTTGATTTATTTAACAGATTAATCTGTCTCCTTGATTGAATTACAAGTGCAATTCCTTTAATGGGGAAATGGCACGGTGGCACAGTGGTTAGTTAGCACTGTTGCTTCACAGCTCCAGGGTCCCAGGTTCGCATCCCACTAGAGTCAACGGAGTCTGCACGTTCTCCCCGTGTCTTCGTGGGTTTCCTCCGGGTGTTCAGTTTCCTCCCACAAGTCCTGAAAGATGTGCTGTTAGGTAATTTTGAAATTCTGAATTCTCCCTCTGTGTACCTGAACTGGCGCCAGAATGTGGCGACTAGGGGCTTTTCACAGTAACTTCATTGCAGTGTTGTAAGCCAACTTGTGACAATAAAGATTATTTAAAAAATATGTGCTTGTTTTTGATTACTTTTGGACACTTGATAAGAATATCAGAAAGTATCCATATCTGTTGAGAAATTTGACATTCTTTTGTGACTTTTAGTTTATCCACTGTGAATGGGGTATTCTTTAGTTTATTGAAAAATCAGATCATGAACTGTATTAATGATGAAAGCACTTGAATTCATACAGCCCTTTTCACAACCTCTGGATGTCCCAAAGCAACCAAAGATGTACTTTTTGAAGTCCAGTCACTGTTGGTACATGGGAAAACGTGGCAACCTATTTGCACAATGCATGGACCCACGAACAATAAGATAACCAATCAGATTATCAGCTCCTGTGATGCTGGTTGAGGGATAAATATAAACCAGAACACCAGGAGAATTATTCTGCTAAAATTCGGAATAATGGCAACAGATGTTTTGCATCTAGTTAAGAGGACAGATGGATCCTTTGTTTAATGTCTTGCTCAGGTAGCAGTGCTACATTCCCTCAGTCCTGTGCTGGAGTGTTAGCCTATATCCTGTGCTGACTCTTCAGGGTGACACTTGAACCTATTACATTTTGATTCAGGTGGCTCAGAAAACAGCATATTTAAAATGATTAAAAATCAACTTGTGACTGAAGTTATAAAGATTTATCAGATTGATCATTGCCATTTTCTGAAGGTCATAACAATGTTTTTAATCCCTTCAGAAGATATTACAGGTGTTGCATCTTGAGCTCCAGTCTTTGCGAAGGATGTAAAGAGGGTGCAGAAAATATTTTTGAGAATGGATTTCAGTTATGTTAATGGATGGGAGAAGCTGGGATTGTTCTCTTTAAGGAAGAGAATATTGAGAGTAAATTTGATAGAAATGTTCAATGTCACGAGGGATTTAGAGCAAATGGAAGGAAACTGTTTCCATTGGAAGAAAGGTCACGAACTGGAGGACACTGATTTAAGATGATTGGCGAAATAAATGATGATGACCTGATGAAAACCGTTTTAAGGCAGCAAGTTGTTAGGATTTAAAATCCATTACCCATAGTGAGATGGAGACAGAAACAATCAGCGTTCCAAAAGGGGAATTGAATAAGCACCTGAAGTGAAAACATTATAGAACTGCAGGAAAAAGGTGGAGTAATGGGACGAGTCTAGAGGCATGGATGTGATGGGCTGAATGGCCCTTTGTCCTGTAACCATTCTATGATGAAGTGATATGGATACTTGCCTCTTGTCATGCTTGGTGGCTAATAAACCTGTAAAACTAGCTTCTGAGATGAGCTGCTTTTCGTGCACTTAATAGACTTTTGTGTACTTCCATTGGGTACAAACTCTTAACCAACACACAAAAGTAAGCGATGCTAACAGTTTGCCAGAAAGATACCTATAAAATTAACAGAAATGTTTGAGAAAGCAAATGGGAAGATAGCATTCTTAATTAATGACATTATTATAACATTCCCCTTCTACTTTTGAAATCAGTTGAAAACCGATCTCTCACCAAGACTGATGACTTTCCCATGAGGGGTTGGTGGCTGTTATACTCTTCCTTTGTGAAATACCTTGGTATTTCTGCTTCATTTTGCGAGTGTGATTTTATATATATATATATATATATATATATAAAAGTTGATATGGAAAAACAAATTATAGTTGTATGAAAAATCAAAATTAAGAAAAAACTGAATTTAAAATGGTTAATGGAACTCCAAAGGTATTCATTGGTCTATATAGTAATACTGATGAAAGTTAATAGTGAAATAAGAGGAACCAACTAAACTGAAGTTGTGGCAGAATACTGGAGAATGGAGGATATTACATCATTATTCAAAAAGCATAAAGGGATAAAACAACCAACTACAGATCAAATGGTTGTTTGGTAATACAGAGTTTGAGTATTGAAAAAAAGACATTTTGAAGTTTTCTGTCCTGTGCTCATCATGGCATTTCACAAGGATACCAATAGAAGGGGAAATCAACAATTTATACTATGAGAAGAGAATCTGATGGTTGGCAAGTAGACTGAGTGGTAGAGGTATTGCCATGGAGAATGCATTAGTTAATGGCGATTGACAGTTAACTGCCAAGATTTGTCTGAAATTTAAACTGGGCAGTTTGACCCTGATTGGTAAAGGCCCTGAGGGATGAGTCAGCAAATAGCTGTCACTTATTTTGTCCAGCTGAAACTGACAAAATGTGCATACATATGTTCTGTCTGTCTTCAAAGAAGAAGACCCTGTGTATTAATATATGCAGCTTCCAGTATACATGCTAAAGTGCCACCCTGGTTCTGATTTGTTCCCCGGGCTGCCTATTTATCATTTCAGCCGTCCTTCTAAACATGTCACCACTTTACATTAATGTAGACCTTCACCTGTGCATCAAATCATTTAAGTAGCATCATAGAATGGTTAAAGCATAGGAGGCCACCATTTGACTCATCATGTCTGTACTGCCGCTCTGCAAGAGCACTGCAGTGCAGCACAACCCTGCATTTTCCCTGTAGTCCTGCAGACAACAAACCAATTCCCTGTTGAGAAATCTGCTGCTACCACATTCTATTGCAATGCATTGCTGATCCCAGCCACTCACTGTGTAAAAGACATTTTTTACTCATGTCGTCGTTGCTTCTATTGTCCCCTGAAAGAACCCACACATTCTCGCCCGAGTCATATGCTTCCTGTGCACCACGTTATACTGTGCACTGCCTTAAACTGTATCGGACTCATCCCTGCACAAGAGGGGGTCCCGTTTACCCTTCGTAATGCCTCACTTCATGCTTCCCAATTGATCTCCCCTTCCAACTCCGTTTCCCATTTCTCCTTGATCTTCAGCATCCGCTCACCTCCCTGCTCCCCCAGCCACTTGTATCTATCCCCAATTCTTCCCTCCCCTTCCACATCGGACGCAGCAATCGCTCCAGCATGGTGTATCCCGGCAACCTAGGGAACTCCCTCCAGACCTTTTGCGCGAAGTCTCCTAATCTGCAGATACCTGAACTCTCTCCCCCTCGACAGCTCTACCCTCTCCCTTAGCTCCTCCAGACTGGCAAACCCTTCCTCCAAATACAAATCCCTCACCTTGACCAACTCCACTTCCCTCCCCCTCCTGTATACACTATACCCCCCCCCCCCCCCCCCCCCCCGGATCCTTCCCTTTTTGTGGAATTAGTGTGGTTACTGCCTGCATCATCGTCTTCGGCGACTTCCCCCTTCTCCAGTGCTTCGTTAAACGCCCCCAACAGTTGTGGTCCCAGGTCCGTCGCAAATTCCTTATAAGATTCCGCAGCTGGTGCGCCAGCATGCGGCTCGCCTTCTCGCCATATTCATATTGCACCCCTCTTGCCCTACGCAGTTGCCCTACCACCCTCCCCATTGTCAGCCTGTCAAACTATCCCTGAAACTTTTGTCTCCTCATCAATCCCTCCACAGTGGGCACCCTCGAATAGTCCTTGTCCACCTCCACTATCTCGCTCACTAGACGGTCATGTTCCGCCCTCCTTTCCTTATCCGCACGAGCCATAAAAAAAATAATTTCTCCCCAGACCACTGCCTTCAGTGCTTCCCAAAGAATGCGCACCGACACCTCCCCATTCTGATTTCAACTCCACATACTCCTTAATCGCCGCCGTACCTTATCACAAAAACCTTCATCCGCCAACAGCCCCGAGTCAAACCTCCACCCGACCTCTGCTCTTGTCCCGTTCTGAACCGAATCTCCAGCTAGAGGGCGCATGGTCCGAGATAACTATCCCCGCATACTCTGCCCCCTCCACCCCAACCAAAATCTCCTGACTCACTACAAAGTAGTCAATCCTCGAATACACCTTATGGACGTGTGAAAAGAAGGAATACTCCCTTACCCCATGGTTCTGAAAACGTCATGGGTCCACCATACCCACCCTCTCCATAAACCTCCCCACCTCCCTCACCATTCATACCCTACCCAACGACGTGGGGCTTGACTTATCCACCTTCTGCTCTAGGACACAATTAAAATCCCTTCCTATGGTCAACTGGTGCATGGCCAAATCCGGGATCGCTGCCAGCAACCCCTCATAAAACCCACCTCATCCCAATTTGGGGCATACACATTTACCAACACTATCGATGCCCCTTCCAATGCCCCACTCACAATCACATATCTCCCACCGGGATCCCTCACCTTCTTCGCACTCTCAAATCCCATTTTTTTGCTCATTAAAATCGCCACTCCCCTCGATTTCGAATCAAACCCCGAGTGAAAAACCTGCCCAATCCTTAACACCTGGTCCTTCACACGGAGGTGCATCTCCTGCAGAAAGACCAACCCCGCTTTCAAGCTCCTGAGGTGCACGAACACCCGTGACCTTTTTACTGGCCCACTCAGTCCCTGGACGTTCCATGTTACCAGCCTTACCGGAGGATTACGCCTCCAGTTCCCTCTACCGTCCATCACCTTCCCTACTTAACTCCCGCCCCTTAATTCCACCCTATACCTAGCCCATTCCAGATGACTACTTTCTTTGCCCCTGACCATGTCAACCCCCCCCCCCCCCCAAAACCCGGCCACCCCTCTTGGCCTTCTCCCCCACCGCCTCACTTCCGTTCACCAGCATTACTTCTGAGCGCGGCCACTCCTGCCCAAAGGCACCTACCAATGATCTTCTCTCCCCCCCCCCCCCCCCCCCCCACCCTCGCCCACTCCTCAGCTCAAGGAAGAAGGCTCTCTGCTGACCTTACCCTCCCCCACAAGAAATTCTCCTGAATTCAGACAACCTTCTCCAAAAGCAAACAAACAAATGTTAAAACACAAGTAGTCCCATAAAACAGGAGGGGGAGAGGTGTGGGAACACCCATCCCAACATAAACCTTTCACCCCTACAACTCCTTACAATCTCAACATTAAACAGTAACCCCCCCCCCCCCCCCCCCCAAAGAAAAGACAAAAAACTACGCCCACTTCAAACATGCTCCCAACCATTACAAAGTGCCAGCATCCTGGTTCCCAAGGATTGTCCGCTCAGTTCTTCCCCAGTTTATGCTCCTTAATGAAGTTTTCGGCCACTTCTGGGGTCTGGAAATAATACTCCTGGCCTCCGAACGTCACCCATATTTTCGCCGGGTAGAGCACCCCAAACCTGATCTGCCGCCGGTACAGCACCGCCGTGGCCTTGTTGAAACCCGCCCGCTGCTTTGCCAACTTGGCTCTGATGTCCTGATAGACTTGGGACGTTATTTCCCTTCCAGTCACAGGAACACTTCTCCCTGGCCCATTGCAGAATTATGTCTTTCTCCACAAATTTGTGGAGTGTCACGATCACCGCCCGCGGCGGCTCCCCAGTTCTGTGCTTCTGTCTCAGGGACCTAGGCGCTCTGTTCACTTCAGACGCCTTATTTAGCACGCCTTCTGCCACCAGCCATGTCAGCATCTTCGCGAAGTACCTCGTGACACTCGCACCTTCCACTCCTTCAGGCAGGCCCACTATTCGCAGGTTCTGCTTTCGAGGCATTCTCCTGCTCCTCCACCTTTTCCCTCAACGTTTTACACAGGTCCCCTAGGAGCCCCACCTCCTCCTCCAGAGCCACCACATGATCGCCGTGGTCTGAGATCACTCCTTCAATCTCTCAAATCCGTGATCCATGCACCTCCAAACACCTCTGCACCCGTTCCAGAGAACTCTTCAGGGATGGCCTTTGCGCGATCCTCACGCATTTCTTTCCTCTGTTGATGGAATTCCGCCTTGATAAAAGCCATCAGCTCGTCCATCTGGGGCCAACCAGCTTGCATCAGCCCTTCCCCCGCCTGTATGTTTACTGTGACTGCTGCAGTACAAGTTCCAACTTTTCAGCCAAATCTCTGTTTTCTGCTGGGTCTGGTAACCAGCAGACATACCACTCCTGGGGGAAATTACTCGTCCAACATTCACCTACGCCTTTTCATCAAAATTCCACCCAGTATTGGGTAAAAAGAGATCCTTTCTGTGACTTTAAGCAGGAGCTGCCCTGTATGCGACCACTCACTCCATGGTCACACCCGGAAGCTCTCCACTTGAGATGTTTTGTTAGTGTTTACCCCCTTCGCCTTTAACTCTCCTGAGGTGTCCACAAGGCACTGGAGCTATTCATCCATAGCTAGGGGTTTGGTTCGTGGGTGAAAGGGCATGTCCACATGCCAGTAGGCCTGCACTTGCATCTCGGGGCCACACCTCATCTGCGTTTCTCTAAAGCTTCAGCCTGAGGCCATGAGGGACCCAGTTTCCGTTTTGCCATGGGGAACTACCACAGAGGACTTGGCAACGGAGAGGCTATATACTGGTGAGTAGAGACTTAGACATTTGGCCCTCTGATTTGCACTGCTGCTCGCCAGGGGTGGGGCTGAAAATGAGCAACAAACTAGCATTCAAAAGCAGAAAGCTTGCTTACTCTCCATCCACATACTAGATGTTGTAGCCACCTAAAATGGCTGATTCCCTATTAATCTGGCCAAAACCCGATTTAAAATGGTTCACCGAAAAGGCTGATGGGAAAAGCAGCCACCAGGACACAAACGGACAGCTGCAGACAGAATAGCATATTCGGCTCTGGGGAAGTCGGCCCAGATCGATACCTGCGACCATTAGCAGCACATCAACCCAGACATCTACAGTTTAATCGGCTATCCCCGGGAACAATTGCAACATATTAGCAATTGAATGCCGGGCCAGACCTGTCGGCGCCTGCAGTGGCCGAAACAAAGACAGGTGAACGACCACCCCCCGATCGAGGAATCGCCCTGTTATTGGACGTATCGAACCCAGTGATTAGGAACAAGTCCAATCACTTGGGACTCAGGGTCAAGGGCCGCCCCGAGGGGTGGGAAGCCCCTGGGCCCTACAAAGTATGGGGCCAAGTTCAGATCTCTCTCTCATCTTCGCCTGCTCGCGACCTTCGCAAGAACATCGACCAGAAAGCGTAAGTTTGACTCCAGCGATCGCTACCCGATAGAGACTCCTAGCCATCGACCTGTATCAGCCTTTTGAATCCTGCGGGCCAGATCCGATTGGATAAGCCATTAGTTTCCCTGACCTGGTGGGGCCTTCCTAAAGCTAAGTATTGGCCAGTAGTGATAGGTTTCTATATAGATAGTAGGATTATTGTGTAAGCATTACTTGTTGTATATAATAAATGACCGTTGATTTTCAATCTTACTCAGCGGTGTGCTGACTTATTAATCATAACTCGAGCTTGAACCACGTGGCGGTATCAGAAAGATACCTGGCGACTCATGAGCAAAGGTGACGTAATTATAACCAATAAAACTAAGGCTAATAAGAGCAACAATGTATCGCAACCTGTTGAACACAACTTTCTGGAGGAGCTACATAAGCATCATGAATCCTCATTTGCTACTAGTCTCAGGCATTTATTTGCTTTGAAATTCTGAATCCAAGTTATTGATGTCAACTGGAAGCATTGGAGTGTTATTCCACACACACCACCTCACTAGCTTGACAAACATCCACTATTCTCTACTTCCATTTTCCTGTTGCACCCAAGATTTGCCATGAAGTCCACATAATTTGTTCTTAACTCATAGCCTTTTAGGGGGCGCATTTTGTTGAATGTTTTCTGGAAGTCTAGTTCTTGGTATTTCTGAATCCCATCGCATTTTTTAAATGATTAATCTATTAGTGAAGTCCCGCTGTTTGTGGCGGTTATGTTCTGTCAAAACCCCATTGCAAATGATGACCATGCTTTTCAATGGGAGTCAATTGGATAGGTTCCAGCAATGCAAAGGTTTGTGCAGCGTGTACCGACAACAATCTCTCCCTCAATGCCAGCAAAACTAAAGAGCTGGTCATTGACTTCAGGAAGCAAAGTACTGTACACTCCCCTGTCAGCATCAACGGGGCCGAGGTGGAGATGGTTAGCAGTTTCAAATTCCTAGGGGTGCACATCTCCAAAAATCTGTCCTGGTCCACCCACGTCGACGCTACCACCAAGAAAGCACAACAGCGCCTATACATTCTCAGGAAACTAAGGAAATTTGGCATGTCCACATTGACTCTTACCAACTTTTACAGATGCACCATAGAAAGCATCCTTTCAGGTTGCATCACAGCCTGGTATGGCAACTGCTTGGCCCAGGACCGCAAGAAACTTCAGAGAGTCGTGAACACCGCCCAGTCCATCACACGAACCTGCCTCCCATCCATTGACTCCATCTACACCTCCCGCTGCCTGGGGAAAGCGGGCAGTATAATAAAAGATCCCTCCCACCCGGCTTACTCACTCTTCCAACTTCTTCCATCGGGCAGGAGATACAGAAGCCTGAGAACACGCACGAACAGACTCAAAAACAGCTTCTTCCCCACTGTCACCAGACTCCTAAATGACCCTCTTATGGACTGACTTCATTTTTTTTTTAATTAAATATTTTATTGAAAATATTTTGGTCAACCAACACAGTACATTGTGCATCCTTTACACAATATTATAACAACACAAATAACAATGACCTATTTTATAAACAAAAAATGAATAAATAACAAAAATGAAAACTAGCCCTAATTGGCAACTGCCTTGTCGCAAGTAACACTCTCCAAAAATATAATTTAACAATCCAATATATAATTATCTGTAGCAACGACCTATACATACTATACAGTATATATTAACAACCCTGAGAGTCCTTCTGGTTCCTCCCCCCCCCCCCCGATCCTGGGCTGCTGCTGCTGCCTTCTTTTTCCCATTCCGTCTATCTTTCTGCGAGGTATTCGACGAACGGTTGCCACCGCCTGGTGAACCCTTGAGCCGACCCCCTTAGGACGAATTTAATCCGCTCTAGCTTTATAAACGCCGTCATGTCATTTATCCAGGTCTCCACCCCCGGGGGCTTGGCTTCTTTCCACATTAGCAATATCCTGCGCTGGGCTACTAGGGACGCAAAGGCCAAAACATCGGCCTCTCTCGCCTCCTGCACTCCCGGCTCTTGTGCAACCCCAAATATAGCCAACTCCCAGCTTGGTTCGACCCGGACTCCTACTACTTTTGAAAGCACCTTTGTCACCCCCATCCAAAACCCCCGTAGTGCCGGGCATGACCAAAACATATGGGTATGATTCGCTGGGCTTCTCGAGCACCTCGCACACCTATCCTCCACCCCAAAAAATTTACTGAGCCGTGCTCCAGTCATATGTGCCCTGTGTAATACCTTAAACTGAATCAGGCTTAGCCTGGCACACGAGGACGACGAGTTTACCCTGCTTAGGGCATCTGCCCACAGCCCCTCCTCGATCTCGTCCCCCAGCTCCTCTTCCCATTTCCCTTTTAGTTCATCTACCATAGTCTCCCCTTCGTCCCTCATTTCCCTATATATATCTGACACCTTACCATCCCCCACCCATGTCTTTGAGATCACTCTGTCCTGCACCTCTTGTGTCGGGAGCTGCGGGAATTCCCTCACCTGTTGCCTCGCAAAAGCCCTCAGTTGCATATACCTGAATGCATTCCCTTGGGGCAACCCATATTTCTCGGTCAGCGCTCCCAGACTCGCGAACTTCCCATCCACAAACAGATCTTTCAGTTGCGTTATTCCTGCTCTTTGCCACATTCCATATCCCCCATCCATTCCCACCGGGGCAAACCTATGATTGTTTCTTATCGGGGACCCCCCCCAAGGCTCCAGTCTTTCCCCTATGCCGTCTCCACTGTCCCCAAATCTTCAGTGTAGCCACCACCACCGGGCTTGTGGTGTAGTTCCTCGGTGAGAACGGCAATGGGGCTGTCACCATAGCCTGTAGGCTAGTCCCCCTACAGGACGCCCTCTCTAATCTCTTCCACGCCGCTCCCTCCTCCTCTCCCATCCACTTACTCACCATTGAAATATTAGCGGCCCAATAATACTCACTTAGGCTCGGTAGTGCCAGCCCCCCCCTATCCCTGCTACGCTGTAAGAATCCCTTCCTCACTCTCGGGGTCTTCCCGGCCCACACAAAACCCATGATGCTCTTTTCAATCCTTTTATTAAAAAAAAGCCTTCGTGATCACCACCGGGAGGCACTGAAACACAAAGAGGAATCTCGGGAGGACCACCATCTTAACCGCCTGCACCCTCCCTGCTAGTGACAGGGATACCATATCCCATCTCTTGAAATCCTCCTCCATCTGTTCCACCAACCGCGTTAAATTTAACCAATGCAATGTGCCCCAATTCTTAGCTATCTGGATCCCCAGATAACGAAAGTCCCTTGTTACCTTCCTCAACGGTAGGTCCTCTATTTCTCTACTCTGCTCCCCTGGATGCACCACAAACAACTCACTTTTCCCCATGTTCAATTTATACCCTGAAAAATCCCCAAACTCCCCAAGTATCCGCATTATTTCTGGCATCCCCTCCGCCGGGTCCGCCACGTATAGTAACAAATCGTCCGCATACAAAGATACCCGGTGTTCTTCTCCTCCCCTAAGTACTCCCCTCCACTTCTTGGAACCCCTCAACGCTATCGCCAGGGGCTCAATCGCCAGTGCAAACAATAATGGGGACAGAGGGCATCCCTGCCTTGTCCCTCTATGGAGCCGAAAATATGCAGATCCCCGTCCATTCGTGACCACGCTCGCCACTGGGGCCCTATACAACAGCTGCACCCATCTAACATACCCCTCTCCAAAACCAAATCTCCTCAACACCTCCCACAAATAATCCCACTCCACTCTATCAAATGCTTTCTCGGCATCCATCGCCACTACTATCTCCGTTTCTCCCTCTGGTGGGGCCATCATCATTACCCCTAACAACCTCCGTATATTCGTGTTCAGCTGTCTACCCTTCACAAACCCAGTTTGGTCCTCGTGGACCACCCCCGGGACACATTCCTCTATTCTCATTGCCATTACCTTGGCCAGGACCTTGGCATCTACATTTAGGAGGGAAATAGGTCTATAGGACCCGCATTGTAGCGGGTCCTTTTCCTTCTTTAAGAGAAGCGATATCGTTGCTTCAGACATAGTCGGGGGCAGTTGTCCCCTTTCCTTTGCCTCATTAAAGGTCCTCGTCAGTACCGGGGCGAGCAAGTCCCCATATTTTCTATAGAATTCGACTGGGAAACCATCCGGTCCTGGGGCCTTTCCTGCCTGCATGCTCCTAATTCCTTTCACCACTTCTTCTACCTCGATCTGTGCTCCCAGTCCCACCCTTTCCTGCTCTTCCACCTTGGGAAATTCCAGCCGATCCAAGAAGCCCATCATTCTCTCCCTCCCATCCGGGGGTTGAGCTTCATATAATTTTTTATAAAATGTCTTGAACACTCCATTCACTCTCTCCGCTCCCCGCTCCATCTCTCCTTCCTCATCCCTCACTCCCCCTATTTCCCTCGCTGCTCCCCTTTTCCTCAATTGGTGTGCCAGCAACCTGCTCGCCTTCTCCCCATATTCGTACTGTACACCCTGTGCCTTCCTCCATTGTGCCTCTGCAGTGCCTGTAGTCAGCAAGTCAAATTCTACATGTAGCCTTTGCCTTTCCCTGTACAGTCCCTCCTCCGGTGCTTCCGCATATTGTCTGTCCACCCTCAAATGTTCTTGCAGCAACCGCTCCCGTTCCTTACTCTCCTGCTTCCCTTTATGTGCCTTTATTGATATCAGCTCCCCTCTAACCACCGCCTTCAACGCCTCCCAGACCACTCCCACCTGGACCTCCCCATTATCATTGAGTTCCAAGTACTTTTCAATGCACCCCCTCACCCTTAGACACACACCCTCATCTGCCATTAGTCCCATGTCCATTCTCCAGGGTGGGCGCCCTCCTGTTTCCTCCCCTAACTCCAAGTCCACCCAGTGTGGAGCGTGATCCGAAATGGCTATAGCCGTATACTCCGTTCCCCTCACCTTCGGGATCAACGCCCTACCCAGCACAAAAAAGTCTATTCGCGAGTAGACTTTATGGACATAGGAGAAAAACGAGAACTCCTTACTCCTAGGTCTGCTAAATCTCCACGGGTCTACACCTCCCATCTGCTCCATAAAATCTTTAAGTACCTTGGCTGCTGCCGGCCTCCTTCCAGTCCTGGACTTCGACCTATCCAGCCCTGGTTCCAACACCGTATTAAAATCTCCCCCCATTATCAGCTTTCCCATCTCTAGGTCCGGAATGCGTCCTAGCATCCGCCTCATAAAATTGGCATCATCCCAGTTCGGGGCATATACGTTTACCAAAACCACCGTCTCCCCCTGTAGTTTGCCACTCACCATCACGTATCTGCCACCGTTATCCGCCACTATAGTCTTTGCCTCGAACATTACCCCCTTCCCCACTAATATAACCACCCCCCTGTTTTTCGTATCTAGCCCCGAATGGAACACCTGCCCCACCCATCCTTTGCGTAGCCTAACCTGGTCTATCAGTTTCAGGTGCGTTTCCTGTAACATAACCACATCTGCCTTAAGTTTCTTAAGGTGTGCGAGTACCCGTGCCCTCTTTATCGGCCCGTTCAGCCCTCTCACGTTCCACGTGATCAGCCGAGTTGGGGGGCTTCCTACCCCCCCCGCCCCCCCCCCCCTTGTCGATCAGCCATCACCTTTTTCCGGTTCCCACGCAGCTGTATCTCCCCCAGGCGGTGCCCCCCCGCCCATCCTCTCCCATACCAGCTCCCCCCTCTCCCCAGCAGCAGCAACCCAGTAATTCCCCCCTCCCACCCCCCCCCCCCGCTAGATCCCCCGCTAGCGTAATTACTCCCCCCATGTTGCTCCCAGAAGTCAGCAAACTCTGGCCGACCTCGGCTTCCCCCCGTGACCTCGGCTCGCACCGTGCGACGCCCCCTCCTTCCTGCTTCTCTATTCCCGCCATGATTATCATAGCGCGGGAACCAAGCCCGCGCTTCTCCCTTGGCCCCGCCCCCAATGGCCAACGCCCCATCTCCTCCACCTCCCCTCCTCCCCCCATCACCACCTGTGGGAGAGAGAAAAGTTACCACATCGCAGGATTAGTACATAAAACTCCTCTTTCCCCCCTTTTTTAACCCCCCTCTTTGCCCCCCACATTCGCCCCACCACTTTGTTCAAATGTTCTTTTTAATAACCCGCTCATTCCAGTTTTTCTTCCACGATAAAAGTCCACGCTTCATCCGCCGTCTCAAAGTAGTGGTGCCTCCCTCGATATGTGACCCACAGTCTTGCCGGTTGCAGCATTCCAAATTTTATCTTCTTTTTATGAAGCACCGCCTTGGCCCGATTAAAGCTCGCCCTCCTTCTCGCCACCTCCGCACTCCAGTCTTGATAAACGCGGATCACCGCGTTCTCCCATTTACTGCTCCGAGTTTTCTTCGCCCATCTAAGGACCATTTCTCTATCCTTAAAACGGAGGAATCTCACCACTATGGCTCTGGGAATTTCTCCTGCTCTCGGTCCTCGCGCCATCACTCGGTATGCTCCCTCCACCTCCAACGGACCCGCCGGGGCCTCCGCTCCCATTAACGAGTGCAGCATCGTGCTCACATATGCCCCGACGTCCGCTCCCTCCACACCTTCAGGAAGACCAAGAATCCTCAGGTTGTTCCTCCTTGCGTTGTTTTCCAGTGCCTCCAACCTTTCCACACATCGTTTCTGATGTGCCTCCTGCGTCTCCGTCTTCACCACCAGGCCCTGTATGTCGTCCTCATTCTCGGCTGCCTTTGCCTTCACGACCCGAAGCTCCCGCTCCTGGGTCTTTTGTTCCTCCTTTAGCCCTTCGATCGCCTGTAGTATCGGGGCCAACAGCTCTTTCTTCATTTCCTTTTTGATCTCTTCCACACAGCATTTCAAGAACTCTTGTTGTTCAGGGCCCCATGTTAAACTGCCACCTTCCGACGCCATCTTGGTTTTTGCTTGCCTTCCTTGCCGCTGTTCTAAAGGATCCACTGCAATCTGGCTACTTGCTCCTCCTTTTTCCATCCGTATCCAGGGGGGATTCCCTTCTGGTTTACCGCACAGTGTTTTTAGCCGTCAAAATTGCCGTTGGGGCTCCTATCAAGAGCCCAAAAGTCCGTTTCACCGGGAGCTGCCGAAACGTGCGACTCAGCTGGTCATCGCCGCACCCGGAAGTCCTGGACTGACTTCATTAACACTGCACCCTGTATGCTTCATCCGATGCCAGTGCTTATGTAGTTACATTGTATATGTTGTGTTGCCCTATTATGTATTTTCTTTTATTCCCTTTTCTTCTCATGTACTTAATGATCTGTTGAGCTGCTCGCAGAAAAATACTGTTCACTGTACCTCTGTACACGTGACAATAAACAAATCCAATCCAATCCAATCCTGTTGATCTGCAGCAAACTGTCATGCAGTATCTGTATATGGCAGATGGGGGAGCCTCTGAGCAATACAAGACTTATTGAAAAATTAAAAAGAGACAATCCTCATTTTTTTTAAACAAAAATGAATCACCTCAAAATTTTCATTAGACATTTAGCAACCATCAGATGGGTATCTGTGAGACAAGTGCGATACTTGGACTTGATGATTTTCATCTGGGGAAAAAGTCATCTGAGGTATGAGGAACCAAAGTAGGCCTTCACCTTGAGTGCACATGATGTTAGAAAAAGATACTTCTAGAAGTCCCCAAAAGTCTTTATCCCTTGATCTAGTTTTCAGCTCTGTCATTTTGCATGGTGATGATTTCCATGTCAAGTCCACTGCTTTGTTCAAATGCCTGCTGAAATGTTGCTGTCAGTTCTCCGATGTCCACTTGAAGAGAAGGATTTGAGGCAAGTATAATGACATGCGCCACCTTGTCTATCTCCTGATATTGTCAATTGAATTCCTTTTCCATTTTGTTCAGGTGGTCACAGAATTTGTTTGGATGGAATCCTTTCTGTTTGACCTGTTGTTAGATTTTCTCCAGATTTGTAAAGTGCTCAGTAATTTTGTTCTTTAATTGGGAGGATCACAGGCCCAGTTTCAACTTGAACACATTCACTGTACTGACCATGTGTGACAAGTCTCTCTGTCCCTCCCCTACAGTTCACAATTCAGCTTGTTCAATTTTGCACTTGTGTCTGTAAGAAATGCCAAGTCCAGCAACCACACACTATCTGACAGCTCGCTGTGCCTAATTTCTTGAGTTAAGAAAGGTGACAATTTCAGGGCAATCTAACAAACTTTGGAGGACTTTTCCTCGACTTAGCTCACCGTAGGTAGCATAAAGCTTAGAGTAATGATTTGAACAAGCGATGTTGCAGAGCTCTGGCATAAATTGAGTTGACGATCTTGACAACAATTGTCATTACATGAGAAAAGTTAATAATCTTGTTCACCAGAACTTGGCGGATAACACAGTGGTAATTGTCAAAGGAGGGGAATTCAAGATCCTTTCTGAAAGTGCAACAAAGCCTTCGTTGACACCCAGCATTAATGATGCACTCACCATTGGTTGTGATTTCAACCAGTTTCTTGATCAGAATGTTTGTCTCAGTCACAACCCTTTTGAATTTGTTGTAGACATCTTCGCCTCTTGTCCTCTCTTTGAGTGGCAAAAGAAAGGAAAATGAAATGAAAATCGCTTATTGTCACAAGTAGGCCTCAAATGAAGTTACTGTGAAAAGCCCCTAGTCGCCACATTCCGGCGCCTGTTCGGGGAGGCTGGTACGGGAATTGAACCGTGCTGCTGGCCTGCCTTGGTCTGCTTTAAAAGCCAGCGATTTAGCCCAGAGTGAGAAAGTACTCCTCTGCTGTTGAGTCTTTGTTTCAATCAGCTGGGCCTTCTCCGTCATGTCTGCTGATTCATCAAACTGCAGTGATAAATATAAGCCTATTAAGTTTTGGTATATTTGCTGAGTCACATTCTCAGACAACAATTCCACCCTTCTGGCTACCGTTAAATCGCTCCAGTGACATGGTTGTCATTATGGTATATTTGCTGAGTCACATTCTCAGACAACAATTCCACCCTTCTGGCTACCGTTAAATCGCTTCAGTGACATGGTTGTCATTATTTCATCTTTGTTTCTGAAGTCTTTGAACAATGTTTTATCAGCAACCGTCATACCTCTTTGATAACTTTGCTATCGGTGAATGATTTCTTATGTTTCGCCAGCAGGTGGCCAATGCAAAAAAACACCTTTTGCTAGCCTTGCCTTTTTGAAAAGATTGACAGTTGGAGCCTTCAAAATTCCTTATAACTCCCAAACTTTCTTCGTCTGAATCGTGCTGTTTAAAGGGAAATTTTCCTGAACATATGCGTACATTGTCTAGTGATGCCACTCCAAATGACCCCTTCTACTCGAGGCTACACCGGTGACAAATGGTCTTGTCGTTGAAATTCGTAAAAGGAAATTCACTTTCCTCTTCTTGGTTGAAATGGTAGGTTTTTGTCCTCTTGGATATCCCTGGCTCCTCGCCCATCATTTAGGCTTTAAAAAGTTAGAAAATGACAAGCCCAGTTTATTCCAGGTTTTGGCAACAGCAAGAATCTCGTTTCCCGAGTCTTGTGAATTTTTGGCGGGATTCAGCAGGCAATGAACAGATTGGTCTGTGCCAACATTTAGCTCTTTCTTAAAAACTCTCCAGCTTGCATTTGCGATCCATGGCCACCTCGTTTTTTTAAATATTATTTTATTTAAAGTATTTTTATTGGCATTTTCAATTTCACACAGTGAAACTTTGCACCCGATACTTACAATTTATACAGTTCTTATGTACATACATTTTTTCTTGATATATCTTCTCCCCTCGCCCCCTTCACCTCTCTCTACTGCCCCCTCCCTGACTCCTCCTTGGTGTTCCCCTCTGGGTGTTCTATTACTGGGCTCCTGTTTCCCCCCTCCCCTTCATTCTATGGTTTTTGTTGCAGGCTTTGTGGGTTCGGGAGGGGGGGAAACTCCCTGCCCCCTCACCCTCTCCCTCCTCCATGCTTTTTCCTGTGGTTCCACTAAGTTTCCTCCTCATTTCATTCCCCCTTCCCTTTTTGTAAAACAGGATCCTGAGGAAGGAGCAGTGCTCCGAAAGCTAGTGTTTGAAACAAACCTGTTGGACTTTAACCTGGTGTTGTAAGACTTCTTACTGTGCTCACCCCAGTCCAACACCGGCATCTCCACATCATGGCTAAGTATAGTAGATAGAAGTATAAATTTACAAAGATTCAAACAAGTTAAATGAATGGGCAAAGCTATGACATTGATTTCAATGTTGGTAAGTCATAGATTATCATAGAATTTACAGTGCAGAAGGAGGCCATTTGGCCCATCGAGTCTGCACCGGCTCTTGGAAAGAGCACCCTACCCAAGGTCAACACCTCCACCCTATCCCCATAACCCAGTAACCCCACCCAACACTAAGGGCAATTTATCATGGCCAATCCACCTAACCTGCACATCTGTGGACTGTGGGAGGAAACCGGAGCACCCGGAGGAAACCCACGCACACACGGGGAGGATGTGCAGACTCCGCACAGACAGTGACCCAAGCCGGAATCGAACCTGGGACCCTGGAGCTGTGAAGCAATTGTGCTAACCACTATGCTACCGTGCTGCCCCAGTATGAGGTAAGTATGAGGTCAAAAACAGAAAATACTGGACAATATCTTTAAGACAAAGATAGATAGGTTCTTGATTGATAAGGCGATCGGGGGTTATGGGGAGAACGCAGGAGAATGTGGATGAGAAAAATATCAGCCATGATTGAATGGCGGAGCAGACTCGATGGGCCGAGTGGCCTAATTCTGCTTCTAAGTCTTATGGTCTTATAATATCAGCACGTCTGACAGCATCTGTGAAGGGAGAAGGGAGCTAAAGATTTGTGTCTGGATGAAAGCTGGAAAGACTGGCAGTAGAGTCAGATTTATACTGTTGTGGGGGAGTGTATGGAGTAGTGGGGCTGAATAGAGGACCAGCGATGGGTAGAGATTGGCAAAGATGTCATGGACAGAAAGACAAAGGGAATGTAAATGGAGGTGTTAAAGACTAAGAAGGGTGCTGATAGTGGCACATAAAGAGATTAGAATGTGTGAATGGCAGAACAAAGGTAAGCAGAGTGTCAAAGGGCAACTAGGAAGAAGAAACAGATGGCTCAACTTGGGTGGGGAGTGGGGAACAATCAATGGTGAGGGAAAAACAGATTGATGGAAGAAATTAAAATACATTTTTAGAAATATAAATGAGGTGAAAATGGAGTGAAGAGTTCACAGTGTGAAGCTGTTGAACTCTGTTAAGTCCGGAAAGCTGTAACATTCCTAATCAGAAGATGAGGTGCTGTTTCTCCAGTTTGCTCTGGTCTTCACTGGAATGTTGCAGCAGGCCAAGGACGGATATGTGGGCATGAGAGCAGGACAGTGAGTTGAAATGGCAAGCGACAGGTAGGTCTGGGTCCTGCTTGCAGATGGATCGAAGGTGTTCTGCAAAGCGGTCCCCAGTCTGCGTTTGGTCTGTCCAATGTAGAGTAGACCACATTGGGAGCAGCATAAGAGGTAATTTACTGAGGACCCTAGATCAGAGAACTTGGTAAATGATGATTAGCTTGATATAGTGGAGGTCTAAAGAGACATAGGGGATCATTATAAGATATTAGGATGTCACGTAGAGATATAGAAAATAATTGAAAGTAAATGTAATACTGGACTTGATACTTTCAGGACTAGAATACAATGGTGATGGGGTGTTGTGAGAAGTTATGTGCCTGCTTACCATTGGCTGGGGACTAATGACAATCCCACAATCCTGTGTGAGTATGAGCTTCCCCAATGAGGGGGGTGGAGAAACCATTAGTAAACCCCAAGTATAAATAAAGCTGGCCAATTTGGAACCAGCAGGAAGGAGTGTGCAACAAGGGAAGTTGCTGCTGATTGTAAATAAATGTGATTACTTTGTATCCTTAAAACTCGTGCTGGATTCTTCGTGGCCCTCACAAAATTATGTTTATTAAAAAAATGTTTAATTCAAAGCATTTTCATACATACAAACTGAATCAGAAGAATAATCAAACAATGCCAACAACCACTGCTCCCCTGATGCCAACCCCTCCACACATCCCGTCTTCCACATTTTAATCCCTTCCCCACTGACCTCCCAAACCTCCTGAAAGAAATCAATAAATGGCTTCCACCTCCGGGTGAATCCATCTGCTGACCTCCTCAAGGTGAACTTAACCTTCTCCAGACTCAGGAATTCTGCCACGTCGCTCACTCACACTCCTGCCACCCAAACAAAATCATCTATCTTTGGGCTATCAGGAAGGCAAAGGCCAAAACATCGGCCCCTCTCATCCCCTGCACTCCCAGGTCTTCTGACACCCCAAGTATTGCACCTCTGGAAACGGAACCACCGCCACACCCAGCGCCTCGGACATCACATCCGAGAACCCCTGCCAGAACCTCCAGTTTTGGACAGGCCCAGGATATGGAGAAGTGATTCGCAGGCCCCCCCCACACACTGCCCAGACCTATCCTCTACCTCCTCAAAGAAGTTACTCATCCTCGCCATCATCATATGAGCCGTATGCACCACTTTGAACTGGATGAGGCTTTTTAAAATTTAGAGTCCCCAATTATTTATTTCCAATAAAGGGGCAATTTCGTGTGGCCAATCCACCTACCCTGCACATCTTTGGATTGTGGGGTGGGTGAGACCCACACAGCCACGGGGAGAATATGCAAAACTCCACACGGTCAGTGACCCGGGGCCGGGATCGTACCCGGGTCCTTGACATCGTGAGGCAGCAATGTTAACCACTGCGCCACCATGCCACCTAACTGGATGAGGCTTAACCTTGCACATGATGAGGACAGGTTCACTTTCTGCAAGGCCTCTGCCCACATTTCGACCCCCACCTCCCCTCCCAGTTCCTCCTCCCATTTACGCTTAATATCCCCCAACAGGGCTCCCTCCCACTCCGTCAACTCCTTACAGACATCCAACACCTTCCCCTCCCCTATTTCATCCTTCGTCAGCACTTGTCCTGCAACCCCAGGGGCGGCAGCCCAGGAAAGGACGGCCTTCTCTCCTTACAAGGTCCCGAACCTGCAGGTACCTAAAGCCAGCCCCCTGGGCAACTCCAATTCTTCCTCCATGTCCTCCAACTCCACAAATTTACCCCCTATAAACAAATTGCTGAAATACTCAATCGCCACCTGTCACCACCCCGAAACCTCAAGTCCAGCCCTGCTGGTGCAAACCTATGGTTATTACAGATTGGCACCCACACCTAGGCGCCCTCCAGCCCCAGATGCTGCCGCCACTGCCCCCACACCCTTACGGCCGACACCGCCACTGGGCTTACTGAGTACCTGGCCGGCAAGAACGGTAAAGGCGGCACCAACAAAGCCTTCAAACACATACCCTACACGATGCCACCTCCATCCGTTCCCACGTTGACCCCTCCCCCAAGGCCCATTTCCTAACCATAGCAATATGCGTAGTCTTTCCCGCCCATACAAACCCAGAGATCTGCCCATTCACCTTCCTAAAAACGACTTGGGGACAAAGATTGGGAGGTTCTGGAATGCAAACAGAAACCTTGGCTGCACTGTCATTTTCACTGTCTGCACCCACCCTGCCAACGACAGCAGCAGCACATCCTACCTCTTAAAGTCCCCCTTCATCTGCTGGACCAACCGAGCCAAGTTATATTTATGCAACTGCGCCCAACTGGATACCCAAATACCTAAAACTCACCCCCACCACCTTAGATGGCAGATCCCTTGGATTGGATTTGTTGTCACGTGTACCGAGGTACAGTAGAATTTCATGAGTTTATAGTGCAGAAGGAGGCCATTCAGCCTCCATCAAGTCTGCACCAGCCCCTGGAAAGAGCACCCTACTTAAGCCCATACCTCCACCCTATCCCCGTAACCCGGTAACCTCACCTAATCTTTTTAGATACAAAGGGCAAGTTAGCATGGCCAATCCACCTAACCTGCACATCTTTGGACTGTGGGAGGAAGCTAGAGCACCCGGAGGAAACCCACGCAGACACTGGGAGAACGTGCCAGACATCGCACAGACAGTGATCCAAGCCAGGAATCGAACCTGGGACCCTGGAGCTGTGCTACCCACTGTGCTACCCCCCTAGTGAGAAGTATTTTTCTGCGAGCAGCTCAAAACAGGTCATTTAGTACATGAAAAGAAAATACATAATAGGACAACACAAGGTCCACAATGTAAATACATAGACACCGGCATCGGGTGAAGCCTACAGGAGTGTAATATTAATCAGGTCAGTCCATAAGAGGGTCACTTAGGAGTCTGGTAACAGTGGGGAAGAAGCTGATTTTGAGTCAGTGTGGACATGCCGAATTTCCTTAGTTACCTGAGGAAGTATAGGCACTGTTGTGGTTTCTTGGTGGTAGCTCCGACGTGGTTGGACCAGGACAGATTTTTGATGATGTGCACCCCTAGGAATTTGAAGCTGCTAACCATCTTCACCTCGGCCCCGTTGATGCAGACAGGGGTGTGTACAGTACTTTGCTTCCTGAAGTCAATGACCAGCTCTTTAGTTTCGCTGGCACTGAGGTATAGATTGCTGTCGTTGCACCACTCCACGAGGTTCTCTATCTTCTTCCTGTATTCTGACCTCGTCTCCTTTCCTGCCCTGTAACCTCAATCGGGAACACCGTGCTTTTTCCCATGTCCAATTTGTACCCTGAAAACTAGCCAAATTCCCCCAGGACCCCCATGATGCCTCCAATGCTGCCCACCAGGCCCGAAAGCTACAGTAACAGATCATCCGCAGTGAGAAGTTACTTTGCTGTAGTTTGATCACACCTGGATTGTTGTGTTTAGTTGTGGTTACCACTTAGGAAATCCAAATTGGTCCCTGGGAGAGTACAGCGTTGATTTACCAGACTGTTTGGTACCTGGACTTCAGTGTGAAAATACAAGGATTACAGAAACTTGGATTGCCTTCTTTGGCGTTTGTATCGAATGTAGCAAAGAGGTGTGAAGTGGTACATTTTGGTCGGAAGAACACAGCAATATAAACTAACGGGTGCCATTCTGAAGTGGATGCAGGAGCAGAGTAATTTCTGGATACATACTTTTGTAACTTATTTAATTTACCCAAAAGTGTTGACATGTTATTCTTTGAAGGACTTACTATATTGAGAGATTAAGTTATGCATGCACTTGCATACCAACTTGCTATTGAAAATATGCAAAATTTATCTTGCCATTTAACATACTCAGTGAGTATAATGTAATTACCTATTTCCACTGAATCAAAAGACACTGGGCCATACGTTCTGACCAGCATCGGAACGAGATGGCCCACAGGAATTACAAGAGATAAATACATACTTACCTGCCTTTCAGCATTATGCTGACACTTCTAATCACTGGAGCTGTTTAGAGCTTGCATCAAAAGACTCCTCGCAGACCCCAGTGCAGTCAAGCTCTGGCGGATTGAAGTAAGTCACACACCCTTTTTAACTGCACTAGTTGCTCTAAATGTTTGAAGGGCCCAGTGTAGTTGACAGGCCAGAGAGAAGATAAGTGGATAGGATTTGGGTAGAAGCAGGTGAGACCAGAGGCTGGGGAGTGAGTGGAGAATTAGGAGGTCGGGGTGGGGATGGATGGGGTTTGGGATGGTGAGGTAGTCTGAGGCTGGAAGGGCTGGAGTGTGTGTCTAAGCTAAGTGGATAGGATTTGGGTGATTGGCAGGGGGTGGAGTCCGAGGTTGACGCAGTGTGGGATCTGAAATCAGTGGTTAACATGGGAGGAGTGGGGGCAGCACAGTGGCGCAGTGGGTTAGCCCCGCAGCCTCACGACGCCGAGGTCCCAGGTTCGATTCCAGCTCTGGGTCACGGTCAGTGTGGAATTTGCACATTCTCCCCGCGTTTGCGTGGGTTTCGCCCCCACAACCCAAAGATGTGCAGGCTAGGTGGATTGGCCACGCTAAATTGCCTCTTAATTGGAAAAAATGAATTGGGTACTCTAAATGTTTTTAAAACATAGGAGTGGTGGGGTTGACAGTCAGTGTGAGGGGGGGGGGGGGGTGATGTGGGTGGAGGTTGGGGAGAGGGGTGTACCTTGGGTCAGGAGTGGAATAAGGCCAGTGGGAATGATTGGAGGGGTGAGTAGAGGTGGGGGAGTCCTTGGTGGGGGTGGTGGGGAGTCCTGTGTGGGTGTGGGGGAAGTCCCCTGGACATCAGTCTATGTCTTTACAATAATTACCATGAAGTTAGAAGTGGCTTTAATTCTTCCAGCTTGGTCTGAATAACTATTAGTGTAACCGTGATGGAACCATCGGAAGTACAGGACTATTGTTCAGAGAAAGTTGGCAATTCTGGGAAATTGTCATGCAAGCCACCTGGAAATCTCCTGAGAGGGATTCCCCAGCACGTCTTTGGGATAGTCCCAAATCCGACGCTGTGAAGTTATGGCTCACGATATCTGAAAAAAGGAAACTTATGGAAATAAATTAAAAGGAAAAAGAAAGTGGAGGGTGTTTAAAAATATAACTGTCACTCTCATTTTTTGATTTATTTATTTCCAGAATGTGGGAATCTCTGGCAAAGTCAACATTTATTTCCTATTCCTAATTGCCCATGAGAAGTGGTAGTCTTTAATTGCTGCAGTCCATGGGGTGATGGCCCTTCCTGACAGTAGAGGTGTCAAGAAGGTGATTGTCGGGCTGTTGCTTGACTTGTCTGTGGGACAGCTCTCAATTTTGGCAGGTCCCCAGAAGTTAGTGAAGAGTACCTTGTAGGGTCGACTGGGATGGGTGTGCATTTGGCGCGTCCGAATCCGATGCCTCGGTCAGTGTGGTCCTGTGATCTGTTCAGTTTTATTCAACTTGCCCTTGATCGCAGCAGGATTGAGTTGGTTGTTAAGCCAAAAAAGAGTCAACCACACTGCTGTGGGTCTGTGTCTGGAGTCACATATGGCTGGCTACACTGGATAAGGATGGCAGATTTCCTTCCCTAAAGAGCATGTAATGAGCCAAGTGGATTTTTACCATAAACTGACACTTACCTGGTTATCATTACTGATACTAGCTTTTTATTCCTATTTATTTAATTACTTGACTTTTAAGTTCCCCAGCTAATGGGCTAGTATTTTTGTACTCATCTCCAGAGTAACCAGTAATTTTCCAGTGAGCAGAATGTTCTACTGTTTTATTTATACCTTGAAATTCATTTTGCGTTTTGAAGTCTTTCTAAAGATATGGGGCACGGTGTTGAAGATGGCTGTGCTGATAATATAACACCATACTGTTATTTGACATGAGATTTGTATGTCAAAGTTAGTTGTGCACATGCAGAGCGTTAGAAAACTGAATATATTCTTCATCCTCTTATGTTCTAATTCTAAACCGTTGCAAATAGCCTTTGAAGAGAAGTTAGTAATTCATACACAAGTCTGCATAATAGAACCCGCCAAGTGATTGTGAGCAGTTTTGGGCCCCATATCTAAGGAATGATGTGCTGCCCTTGGAGAGGATTGAGAGCAGCTTCACAAGAATGATCCTCTGAATGAAGGGCTTGTCATATGAGGAGTGGTTGAGGACTCTGGGTTTGTACTCTATGGAGTTTAGAAGGATGAGGGAAGATCTTATTGAAACTTGCAGAATACTGAGAGGCCTAGATAGAGTGAACATGGAGAAGATCATAGAATCATAGAATTTACAGTGCAGAAGGAGGCCATTCGGCCCATCGAGTCTGCACCAGCCCTTTGAAAGAGCACCGTACTCAAGCCCATGTCTCCACCCTATCCCTGTAACCTAGTGACCCAGTAACCCCACTTAACCTTTTTGGAGACTAAGGGCAATTTAGCATGGCCAATCCACCTAACCCGCACATCTTTGGTCTGTGGGAGGAAACCGGAGTACCCGGAGGAAACCCACGCAGACACTGGGAGAACGTGCAGACCCCACAGACAGTGACCCAAGCCGGAATCGATGTTTCCGCTCGTGGGGTAAACTAAAACCAAAGAGCACAGCCTCAGACTGACGGGGCAATCCTTTAAAACTGAGATGATGAGGAGCTTCTTCAGCCAGAGTGTCGTGAATCTGTGGAACTCATTGTCGCAGAAGGCTGTGGAGGCCAAATTACTGAGTGTCTTTAAGACAGAGATAGATAGGTTTTTGGTTAATAAGGGATCAGGATTTACGATGAGAAGGCAGGAAAATGTGGACGAGAAACACATCACCCATGCTCGTGTGGCGGAGCGGACTTTTAAAAAATAATCTTTATTGTCACAAGTACGCTTACATTAACACTGCAATGAAGTTACTGTGAAAAGCCCCTAGTCGCCACATTCCGGTGCCTATTCGGGTACACACGGAGAATTCAGAATGTCCAAAGTACCTAACAGCACGTCTTTCAGGACTTGTGGGAGGAAACCAGAGCATCCGGAGGAAACCCACGCACACGGAGAACGTGCAGACTCCACGCAGACAGTGAATCAAGAAGGGAATCGAACCTGGGACCTCTGGTGCTGTGATGCAACAGTGCTAACCACTGTGCTACAGTGTAGTTTAATTCTGCTCCCATGTCTTATGGTCCGTGGTCTAACATAATCTCCTTTTCACTCATACAGTAAAAGAAGGCGATAGAGAAACAGAGGTACAGGGCAGAGACCACTGAGTAAAGAATTATTATTTCATATCAGCCTACTATCTCTATTTTTGTCTCCTCCACAAGTGGAAATACCTTCTGCCCTATGAAACAGCCTCATAATTTTCCTCTGTTTAGGTTACCTCTCAGCCTCCTCTTTTCAAGGAATGAGATCTAATGTGTCATCCTTTCCTGATAAAATAACCGTACAGTTCTGGCATCATCCTTGTAAATCTTTTTTGAACAAACTGATGTAAAGGTTCAAGCCACCCATGATTATTGCAGTACCTTTTTTTGAAGCTCACACTATTTCTAGATGTATACTCTGCCGTACTGTGTAGCTACTGCGAGGGGCCTATAAACTACTTCCACCAGTGACTACTTTTATTTGCTATTTCACATCTCCAATCAAACTGATCTACATCTTGATCTTCTGAACCAAGATAATCTCTCACTATTGTACTGATCTCCTCCTTTATTAATTATCAGAACTAATCCATCTCTTTTCCTCCTGCCTTTCTGAAATATTAAATACCCTTGAATACTCAACCTGGTCTCTATAGTGCTAACCACTGCACCACCGTGCCGCCCCATAATTCTGTATTTTTACCTTATTTAGTGTATCATTATGTTTGTCCATTCTGTCCCTTCCTGTCACACTCTGTTCATCATCACCAGTATAATTACCTTGCACTCTTGCTTTGTCCTTTCTCTTGTTTCCATGTTTCCCTCCCAATTATTTTGTTTAAAGCCCTCCCTACAGCCCTAATTATACAAATCCCCAGGGCACTGGTACCAGAGTAGTTCAGGTAAAGGCTGTCACAACAGCACAGCTCCCTCTTTCCCCAGTATTGGTGCCAGTGCACCATGAATCAAAACCTATTTCTCCCACACCAATCTGTGAGCTAGGCGTTCAACTCTCTGATCTTATTTAACCTATGTCAATTTTTCGTGGCTCAGGCAGTAATCTAGAGTTTATTACTTCTGTGGTTCTGTTTTATAATTTGTTCTCAAGCTGCTCATACCCCCTCAATAGAACCTCTCTCTTATTCCTACCTATGTCTATGGTGTACCCACTTAGACAACGACAGCTGGATCCTTCTCCTGGCATTCCAAACTTCCTAGTCCCGAAAAGATGTTCTTAAGGAAGAAGACAGAAAGCAGGAAACTATTGGCTGATTAGCCTAACATCTGTCATTGGGCAAATGCTAGAATCCATTTTAAAGAAATTAATAGCTGGACATTTAGGAAACCATAATCCAATCAAGTGGAGGAACATTGTTTCTTGAAACAAGCAGGATGGATAAAGGGGAACAAGAAGATGTACCTAGATTTACCAAAGGCATTAGATAAGGTACCACATGAAAGGTTAATGCACAAAATATTAGCTTATGGTGTTGGGGGTAACGATTAGCATGGATAAAGTATTGGCTAACTAACATAAAACGAAATAATTTTCAGATTGGAAAGCTGTAACGAGCGGGGTGACGTGGGTATCAGTGCTGGGCCTCAACAGTTTATAATCTATATTAATGATTTTGATGAAAGGATCAAGTCTATTTGCTGATGATGCAAAGATAGGTGGGATGTCAACCTATATGGAACTCAAAAGGAAAACTTTTACTGGCTCGAGGTGGGGGTGAAGTCAGTGGTGCCAATAAAATGGAGGGAAATTGCATTGGGATGGCTCCTTCAATATGGTCATTCTGCCAGGGCGTTTTCCAATGGTGGGATTGCCTGTGAAGCAGCTGCCTGTTCGAAGGATGCAGGCAGCTGATTGACAGAATTAAAGGCTGTATTAAGGGCCATTTTATAGGCTGCTGGCATTTTGTTGACAGCGGGCAAACACCACAATCCCCCCTCCAATTGGGCCGGCAGCATCTGGAGTCTGCCTGTCACCCTTAGTTGGACAGTGAGCCCACAGGTAGCGAATCAGAAGGCTGCCTGTGGTACAACGGCAGAAGTGGTTCCATTGCTAACAAATGTGTGGCTTTGGGGCCTGCTTTTGTCCTGAAGTTGGGGTGTCAACTCTATTTGGTCAAATTCGGGCTAAAGAGTAGATAGGTTAAGTGAGTGGCAAAATATTTGATCAACGAGTTTTTTTAAATTCGGGCGGCATGTGGCACAGTGGTTAGCACTGGGACTGCGGTGCTGAGGACCCGGGTTCGAATCCCGGCCCTGGGTCACTGTCCGTGTGGAGTTTGCACATTCTCCCCATGTCTGCGTGGGTTTCACCCCCACAACCCAAAGATGTGCAGGTTAGGTGGATTGGCCACGCTAAATTGCCCCGTGGAAAAAAAATAATTGGGTACTCTAAATTTATATTTAAAAAAAAGTTTTAAATTTAAAATTTTCTTTCCAATTAAGGGGCAATTTAGCGTGGCAGTTCACCCGCCCTGCACATGTTGTGGGGGTGAGACCCACCCTGACACTGGGAGAATATGCCGGGATCAAATCCAGGTCCTCGGCGCCGTGAGGCAGCAGTGCTAACCACTGCATCACCGTGACGCCCTGTGGATAGAGAATTAATGAAATGAAAATGAAAATCGCTTATTGTCACAAGTAGACTTCAAATGAAGTTACTGTGAAAAACTCTTGGTCGCCACATTCCGGCACCTGTTCGGGGAGGCTGGTACGGGAATTGAACCATGCTGCTGGCCTGCCTTGGTCTACTTTAAAAGCCAGCTCTTTAGCCCTGTGCTAAACTAGCTCAAATGGGAGCAGCCTATATGGGAAAATGTGAGTTTATCTTGTTTAATAAGAAGATAAAAATGCAAAATATTTTTCAAGTGGGAAGAGACTGCAAAAGGCTGCAGTATAGAGGCATCTGGGTGACCTTGAACCAGAAAAAGTAAGTAAGCAGGTACAGCAAGTAGTTAGCAAGGCCAAGTGGGTGAAATATGAATGTTGAGAAGATTTGCTACAGCTGTACAGGGTGTTGATGAGATCACGTCTAAGAGGAACAGGCAGAAAACTGGAGTAAAAGGCAAAATTAGATCCGTCATGATCTCACTTGAGCAGGCTCGAGGGACCCTATGGCCAACTCCTATTCTTACTTCTGATGTTCTCATGTTCAAATCGGGTGCCATGTTTTCTACATTTAAACAGTGACTACAGTTCAAAAATACTAAATTAGCTGCAATATGGTTTGGGCATCCCGTGGTCATGGATGGTGCTCTATAAATAACTCCTATCACTGATTGCCAGGTATGCTGAGATTCTGCTGATCTCCTAATCCTTCCTCCTCTGCAGGTGTTCGTTGCATGATGGCTGGAGGGCCACTTCTGGTCTTTTGCTTTTCCCTGGTGTTCTGTGCTCCATTCTACAATGTGAGACTAGAAGCGAGAGTTTGGGGTGATGGCTGAAGTGGTTTTGAGAGTTTGACTATGAAGGAGGAGCATGACATTGCATAAGGGTGAGGATGAGTGTCAGATGTGGATGGATAGGTAAGCATGTGAATAAGTGCGTAGACAGAGAGGAATGGGTGTACCTGCAAAATACATAGGTGTGAGGTGTGATGATATGCATATGCAATCTTGTATATAATAATGTACATGACCTCCGACCACCAGGTGGCAGTGTAAACCTACCACATGACTCTGTGCCTAAGGAAGTTGGGAGTAAGTCGTATTGGTGGATAGACGTATTATGCAGTAGCTCTAGTATAGTTAGTTAGTGTTAGTAATTTGTTGTATATTTATTCCAGTTATCTTTACCACGCAGTTGTTTTATAATAAATTATTTTAAACAAGTCAAGAATTGGATGTTCTGTAGTGCATCATTGACACCAGCCAGTCTACAGAACATGACATGGTACCAGCATTGATGATTTAAAATTTTTTTAAAAAAAATTCTCCTCCCTTTTCACATTTTCTCCCAAATTTACATGCAACAATAATCAGTAACGAATGTCATGTCAATCCCAGATCAATAACAACAATCCCGTCCTCCCACCAAACCCCCAAACATTAGCCCGCATGTTAACATAAACAAATGACAAAGAGGAATCGGGAATCACCCATGGTCACCATTAACATATACAGTTCCCCTACCCCCAACCCTCCCAGCTTCCAACCCCCCCTAATGTTCGTGTGATCCAATTCTCGAAAGTGCATGATGAATAACGCCCATGAATGGTAGAATCGTTCCATCCTTCCCCTCAGTTCAAATTTGACCTTTTCAAGCGTCAAGAATTCCAGCAGGTCCTCCTGCCACGCCAGGGCACAGGGTGGAGAGATTTATCTCCACCCTAACAGGATCCGCCTTCGGGCGATCAACGAGGCGAAGGCTACAACATCTGCCTCCACGCCCGTTTCCAACCCCGGCTGGTCCGACACCCCGAATATAGCCTCCCGAGGGCCCGGGTCCAGTTTCACGTGCATCACTTTAGAGATTACCCTAAACACCTCCTTCCAGTAATCCTCCAGCTTTGGACAGGACCAAAACATACGAATGTGGTTTGCGGGGCCCTCCCCCACAGCATTCACACACATCTTCTACCCCCTCAAAGAGCCTGCTCATCCTCGTCCTTGTATGGTACACTCTATACAGCACTTTCAGCTGTATCAGCCCCAACCTCGCATGCGAGGTGGAGGCATTCACCCTCCGGAGCACCTCACACCAGAACCCCTTCTCCATACCCTCTCCCAACTCTTCCTCCTACTTTGCCTTGATCCCTTTTAGCGGCACCTTCTCCTCCTCCAAAATAGCCCCGTAAACTGCCAATATTACCCCATTCTCCAGTCCCCCTGTCTACAGCACCTCCTCCAGCAATGTGGAAGCCGGCTCTACTGGGAAGCTCAGTATCTCCTTTCTGGCAACGTCTCGAACCTGCACGTATCTAAATACTTCCCCCTGCTCTTGCCCATATTTCGCTTCCAGCTCCTTCAATCCCACAAAACGACCCCCAAGAAACAAATGTTTTAGTGTCCTAATTCCTTTCTCCTCCCATCTCCGAAAATTTCCATCCCACTTCCCTGGCTCAAATCTATGGTTCACCTGAATCGGCATTTCCCTTGACCTTGCCCCCAACTTGAAGTGCTGTTGAAACTGCCTCCAAATTCTCAACAAAGCTATTACTACCGGACTCGCTGAGTATCTCCCCGGGGCCATCGGGAGCGGCGCTGTCGCGAGCGCCTTCAATCCCGACCCCCTAACCAAACTCTCCTCCATTCTAACCCAGCTCCGTACCTTCTCCACATTCGCCGCCCTGTAACCAGGATTGATGATTGACTAAGAACAAGAAGATTCTGCAAAGATCCGAACAATTAATACAGCCTGACGAGAGATGTATTGCGTTGCTGCCCACTGCAGCATGTCCCCAAGCAATTGAAATTTTCAACACGTTTGTCTTTGAAAGTGAGGTGGATAGTAAGAACTTTGACGAAGTTCTCAAGCAAAAGATCGGCTTTGCTCTCTTTGGGGGAAAAAAAATGAAACCTTCGAGCTCTATATATTTCACACACGCACCCAGAAAGAAGGCAAGGCATTTGATAGTTTTCTAACCGACTTGAGGTTGAAGGCACAATCCTTCAATTTTAGTCCCCTCCAGTCGTCAATGACCCGCGATCAGATCGTGTTTGAGATTTCCAACGATAAGGTACGTGAGAAGCTTCTAAGAGAAACAGAGCTTCAACTAGATGATGCTATTAAAATGTGTCACGCTGGCGAGCTTGCAGCAAAGCAGATCAGTACATTGAATCTCCAGCATTTTGGTGTGAAGGTGGAAGAGGCGATCAACGCCATTAGTGACGCACTTGAATAAAAAACCGTGCTCCCAGTGCAAGCGGCCATTTTGAGCGGCTGTCCCGATCCTCCATTTCATGCCCGCGATGCAGCAAACGGCATTTGCCACGACAATGTCAAGCGTTTCGAAAGATATGTTCCAACTGCAATGGCAGAAATCATTTTTCGATACAATGCTTTTCCAAGAAAAAAGCGGAACAAACAAAAGTTATCAATACAGTTGATGAAGTGTGCCTCGAGGACACATTTTTTTGTCGCGTGATTTCCAGTGAAGATGAGGAATGTCAAACCACGCCAAACGACAGTTTTCTTGACAATTTACAGTAATAGTGAATTAAATGCGAAAACTATATAATGACACATTAATAACATTCAACTCGACCCAGGTGCAAGGACCAACCTTATCAATTTGTCAGATTTAAAAGAGCTGAGAATTAAACCGCAAGTAGTAAGTAAAACAGTATTGTTAAGAGACTACAATGGAAATGAAATTACAACATTAGGAGCATGCAAACTCGATGTCAAAGTGAAAAACAGAGTTCACACTATTAGATTTTCCATTGTAACGGCGGTACGTGAGTTCTAGGCGTAAAAGCGTGTGAGGAACTTCAATTAGTTAAGCATGTTTACAGTGCAGGTACCATGGCTACCAAATAACAGCATCGGTAGATTCCGTATTGAAGGAATTTCCTGAGATATTTCAAGGCTTTGGCACTTTAATGTACACATATAAAATCCAATTAGAAGAGAATGTGAAGCCAGTGATTCACCCACCGAAATGTATACCAGCTCCATAGAGAGATAAATTGAAGGCTGAGCTAGAAAGAATGTCAGCTTTAGGCATAATTAAGCGTATAGAAGAGCCCACAGACTGGGTAAACTCTATGGTTTGTGTCAAGAAGCGAAATGGGTGACCAATGAATCTGCATGGACCCTGAAGATCTGAATCTCAACATTAAAAGAGAACATTATCCGACACAAAAAAGGGAGGAAATAACATGTGAAATGGCAGGCGCAACTTGTTTCAGCAAGTTAGACGCGTCACAAGGCTTATGACAGCTTTAAATTCGACAAAGCACAAAACTATGTATGTTTAACACACCTTTTGGAAGATATTGCTTCCTAAGGATGCCGTTTGACATAATTTCTGCTTCAGAAATTTTCCATCATGCCATGGAGCACATAGTTGAAAGGATTCCAGGAGACCGAGTTTATGTGGATGACATAATTATATGAAGATCAACACTGGAAAAACATGACACAAGGCTTCTTAGGATCCTGAAGAGCATTAAAAGGAATGGCTTGAAATTGAACAGGACAAAATGTCAAATTGGTGTGGACAAAATCACCTTCCTGGGAGACGAGCTCTCTGCACAAGTCGTTAGGCCTGATCAAGATAAAATAAAGGCAATCTTGCACATGCCAAGACCCACTGATAAAAAAGGTATACTAAGAATGTTAGGGATGATAAATTTTGTTGGCAAATTGATTCCCAACCTTACAGCCAAGACTGCAGACCTCCGTGAAACGATCAAGAAAGATGCAATATTCCAATGGTCTACTAAACATGAACAGGAATGACGAGCATTGCAAGTATCATTGACAACAGCGCCAGTCCTGACGGTTTTCAACCCAGCAAAAAAAACAAAAATTTTGACGGACACATCAAAGGGCGGTTTGGGAGCAGTCCTACTGCAACAAGATCTGAAGGTGGCTTCCAGTAGCATGTGCATCCAGCCCAATGTCTGATACGGAACGCAGGTATGCGCAAATTGTAAAGGAATGCCTCAGGTTAATCAATGGTCTCATCAAGTGCCATGATTATGTATATGGTCTTCCAGCGTTTGTAGTGGAAACTGACAACAGACCACTGGTCGCAATAATTAAGAAAAATCTTAACAAAATGTCCCTGAGGATTCAGCGAATGATCGTGAAGCTGCAACGCTATGACTTCGAGCTGATTTACACACAAGGCAAGCATCTCATTGTTGCTGATACATTACCTTGAGCCACAGGCATAGAAGTGGTATACCAGTTTGATGAGGACATTCAAGTCCATGTGAACCTTGTCACTGAATCTCTGCCGGTTTCTGACAATGTGTCAAAATTAATAAAGTAAGAAACCACCAAGGATAGTCTCGCAAAAGGTGATAGCACATCCCAATGAGGGATGGCCTAAAGATTCCTGCTCAAGTTTTTACAATGTCAGAACAGAGTTAAGTGATGCAAATGGATTTTTGCTTCGACAACAAAGTATTGTCATTCCGCAGTTATTAAGATCAATGGTCCTAAAGAAACTCCATGAACGACACTTGGGAATAGAAAAGTGCAAACGTAGAGCATGCAATGCAGTTTATTGGCCAGGGATCAACCATGACATTGAAGTGATGGTTAATAACTGCGGAATAAGGGCAGCACGATGGCGCAGTGGGTTAGCACTGCGGCCTCACGACGCCGAGGTCCCAGGTTCAATCCCGGCTCTGGGTCACTGTGTGAAGTTTGCACATTCTCCCCCTGTTTGTGTGGGTTTTGCCCCCACATCCCAAAAATGTGCAAGCTAGGTGGATTGGCCACACTAAATTGCCCCTGAATTGGAAAAAATGAATTGGGTACTCTAAATTTAAATTTAAAAAATAACTGCGAAATATGTCAGTCGTTTCAGCGTAAACAAAGCAAGGAGCCGATGCAGATTGGTGAGATTGTCACAACTCCATGGCAGAGGTTAGCATGGATCTCTTCTACATGAATGGAAAGGAAAACCTTCTAGTCCATGACTACTTTTCTAATTATCCAGAAATAACACCGCTATCGAATTCCACGGCCAGATGTGTCATCAAGCATGTCAGAGATTTCCGCACACCATGGGATACCTAAGGTAGTCATAAGTGACAATGGTCCCTATTTTGATAGTATGAGTGGACAGAGTTTGCACGTCAGTATGATTTTAAACATATCAATTTGAGTCCTCTGTACCCTCCGTCTAATGGAAAGGCTGAAAAGGGCGTTCCTATCGTTAAACAGCTATTGAAAAAACCCATAGATCGCCGAGATGACACTTATCTCGTGCTCCTGAGTTATCGTGCTGGACCACTAATCAATGGGCTTTCGCCAGCTCAGTTGCTGATGAATAGGCAACTGAGAACGACCTTGCATAATAGTCCTCAAGAACTAGTGAACCGGGCAGCACGGCGGCGCAGTGAGTTAGCACTGCGGCCTCACGGCGCCAAGGTCCCAGGTCCGATCCCGGCTCTGGGTCACTGTCCGTGTGGAGTTTGCACATTCTCCCCGTGTTTGCGTGGGTTTTACCCCCAGAACCCAAAAATGTGCAAGCTAGGTGGATTGGCCACGCTAAATTGCCCCTTAATTGGAAAAAATGAATTGGGTACTCTAAATTTAAAAAGAAAAAAAAAGAACTAGTGAACCACAGAGAGACAACTGATCTCTCAAAAAAGGAGGCAAAAAGGATTTTACGATAGATCCGTGAGAAGTCTTTAACCATTGCAAGCAGATGACACGGTCAGACTGGAAGATTCCAAAGGAAATGGATGGTCAAGGTATGCAAAGGTACTGCGACAAGCAGGTCCAAATTCGTATCTCATCATCACGGATGAAGGTGTTGTCTTGAGGAGAAACAGAAGAGCTCTGATGAAGTTTGGCAACCTTTTCATAGAATTTACAGTGCAGAAGGAGGCCATTCGGCCCATCGAGTCTGCACCAGCTCTTGGAAGGAGCACCCTACCCAAGGTCAACACCTCCACCCTATCCCCATAACCCAGTAACCCCACCCAACACTAAGGGCAATTTTGGACACTAAGGGCTTTTGTGATGCAACCGCAAGAAGAAGTGGTTAATAGTCCTAAGCAAGCTCAAGAAGATGTAGTCCAGCGTAAGGAGCCACAACAACCAGATAAAGCCACAACGATACAAGAACAACAACAAGCAGCATCCACAACTACAAAGGAAGATGAAGTGACTTTACAAGTTCATCAGCCATTCAGAAGATCCACAAGGCTAAGACGTAGTTTTTAAAGATGTAAATATTTATGCATTTCATATTGATTTGTGAAAAATTATCAAATGAATGTAAATAACTACATTTTCAAAGAAAAGGGGATGTGATGATATGTATAAGCAATCTTGTATATAATAATGTACACGACCTCTGACCACCAAATGGCAGTGTAAATGTACCACGGGACTCTGCCGAGGGGAGTTGGGAGTAAGTCGTGTTGGTGGATAGACATATTTTGCAGTAGCTCTGATATAGTTCGTTAGCCTTAGTAGTTTGTCATATATTTGTTCCAGTTATCTTTACCACACAGTTGTTTCATAATAAATTATTTAAAACCAGTCAAGATCTAGATGTTCTGTGGTGCATCATTTACACTGGCCAGTCTACAGAACATGACATGAGGAGCGATGTGCTGGAGCTTAGGGTGATAGTAATGAAGACTTGGGCTCCAGAATTAACCTTGCTCATGAGCTGCCATGCTTCTGACATGCAACAATAAAAATTGCTGATTTTGTTAACCTATATTTAAAAAATCAGTGGTTTCTATTTGTTAGATTTTAGATGCTATCAGCCTTGGTTCAATGGTGGCACTTCCTGAGTTTGACATTTGAGGTTCATAGGAACAGGAGTAGGCAATTCAGCCTGTCAAGCATGCTCCGTCGTTAAATACAATCATGGCTGATCGGACACTTCAATGCCTTTTACATCCACTGTCCCCATAACCCTTTACGTTATTGTTAATCAGAAATCTGTTGTGGGCAGTATGGTGGCACAGTGGTTACCTTTACGTTATTGTTAATCAGATATCTATTGTGGGCAGCTCGGTGGCACAGGGGTTAGTTAGCATTGCTGCCTCACTGCGCTGAGGTCCCAGGTTCGATCCCGGCTCTGGGTCTCTGTCCAAATGGAGTTTGCACATTCTCCCTGTGTTTGCGTGGGTTTTGCCCCCACAACCCAAAGATGTGCAGGGTAGGTGGATTGGCCACTCTAAATTGCCCCTTAATTGGAAAAAATGAATTGGGTACCCTACATTTTTTTTTAAAGAAATCTATCAATCTTTGGTTTAAACATGGACAATTACTGAGCTTCCACAGCCCTCTGAGGTAGAGAAACCCAAAGATTCACAACCCTCCGTGTAAAGAAATTTCTCCGAATCACGGTCCTTCATGGCATCCTCTTATTTTGAAATTATGCTCTTTGGTCTCGACTCACCAACCAAGGGAAACAACCTACCTGCATCTACCCTGTCTATTCCATTAAATGTTTTGTCGGCTTCAATAAGATCACCTCTTATTCTTCGACTATGGAGAATACAGGCCCAGTTTCCCCAATCTCTCTTCATAAGACAGTCCCGCCATCCCTGGAATGAGTCTGGTGAACCTAAGTTTCACTCCCTCAATGGCAGACTTCATGCCCCACCTCAGAACCATGAGCAAATAATCTAGACTAGCACTTCAATGCTGTCGTGAGGGAGAGGTTTCATCTTCTGGATATCAGAAATTTAAAACAAAGCTTTAAAATAAACACTCAATAGGTCTGACTTCATTAATTCTAAAGAACCAGTGAATTATTCTTGGTGTCCTGGCCAACAGTCATTCCTCAACAAAGAACAAAGGTTTTTGATGCATCTATGCGGTTAGAGAAATTAACAAAAGTTGGTGGGTTTGGCACTTGTGGCTATGTGAGGTTCTTTGGATTGTTTGAATCATGTCAGAGAGCTGACAAACATGCTTGTTTTGAGATCATTAAGATTTCAACATGAGGAAAGGATGCTGAATTTGCTGTCAGGAAACAGAAATTGGTGTTACAGTAGCAAAGACTCTGATTCCATCAAAAGCTGTTGTCATGTGGATAATTAATCCATTACAAAACCGAATGCTCAATGTGAAGGAGATCCAGCATTTTTGTTTTTTAATCTCAGATTTACAGTATTTTGCTCTTGCAATGAAAACATTATTGACTTTCATGTACCTTTCATGAAAAGGTACAACTTTTGGATCAAATGGAACAAGATCTGCATCCAGGAACTGGTGTCAGAATGCTGAGATTATAAAGTTGAAATTTGAGCATTTACCTTGCACCTTTCATATATTCTCACCCTACCTCAGAGAGCACTGCAGCCAATTAATTATGTTAATAGAGTAGAATGAAATACGTTGGGTTGAGTATTTTAAGAAATATGAACACTAACATTGACTTGTTGGGCTGAATGGCCTGAATCTGCGCCATTTACATTATGGAATTAACATGTGAAGTACAGTCACTTAAGTAGGAAAGCAGTTTGAAAGTAGCCTTTTGTGTAACCTCATGACATTGTAACATTAAATTTACCTTTGCATTCCTAGCAGTAATGATTGGACACAAGTATTGGCAATAACCAGACAAATAATTTCAGTTAATGCTGCAAGAGAGCATTTGGGGAGTTGTTGGAGTAAGATTTTGGTAAAATTGGTTTTTGAACTGCAGCTCACTAACAAAGCAGAAGCTAAATGGGAGGGAAGTATAGCACCTCATAATGCAGACTTTGTCCTATTTTTAGTTTTCAGTTGTAAATAACAGAAACAGGAAATGATTCCCAGCCATCTGAACGAATACCACTTCCTTAGATACTCTGCTATTTTCCCTTGTTTCCCCAAGAACAGAATTATTTTGATGAGGAGCTATAAAATGGGTAATTCAACAATGCCATTGTTAAATCTAACAGTGGCAGTGGTGATTGCTTGTATTAGTACTGGCAATATTCAGGCAAATCATTTTGGTTAATGCAGCAAAAGCATTTGAGGAGTTGTAAGCAAACTCAGCTGTTATCTGGCAGAAAAACTAGCATGTCATAAGAACATAACATAAGTAGGAACAGGAGTAAGCCATTCAGCCTCTTGAGCCTGCTGCACCATTCAGTTAGATCATAGCTCAGCCGAGTGTGGCCTTAACTCCACTTTCCTGTTTGTCCCATAACCCTTGATCTATTTAAATGGAATCTTGGTTGATGTCTTGCCAGGTTACACGTTGTATGCTCCATTCCTAAACAAATACAATGTGTGTGGTTCAGTTGGCAGACTTAAAAGGAAGTAATTGAATTTCAGGATTCTGAAAGTGAAACTGCTGTTTTTTGAATTTTGAGCTTTTAGTTGTAGGTGCATTTTAGGACCAGTTGTAGGTGCGTTTTAGGACCTTAACTTGCATTTATATAGGAAATATTCTGAAAGAATTCAGCAGTGGTAGGAGAGCTGGGAAATAGGGTGCTTTTAAAAGCAGTTAGAGAAGGCTAAGAGTTTTAGGGAATGTGTTCCAGACGTTTGGAGGCCATGGAGGGCGGCATCGTGGCACAGTGGTTAGCGCTGCTGCCTCACAGCAACAGGGTCCTGGGTTCAATTCCAGCCCTGGGGAACTGCGGAGTTTGCATGTTCTCCCCATGCCTGCGTGGGTTTCCTCTGGGTGATTTGGATTCCTCCCACAGTCCAAAAATGTACAGTTTAGGTGGATTGGCCAACCTAAATTGCCCTTTAGTGTGCAATGATGTACAGGTCAGGTGGGGTTACGGGGATAGAATGGTGGAGTGGGCCCAGGTAGAGTACTCTTTTGGAGGGTGGGTGCAAACCCGATAGGCAGAATGGCCTCCTGCACTGTAGGGATTCTATGCCATAATTGTGGAAGTGTGTGGAATACACAGGAGGCTAGTGCTAGATGTAGAGCTGATGGAGGATTTTCAAAGAAAGATCAAAGTTTTGAATTTATTGCACTGGAGAACTGAAGACAGTTGAAATTAACAAGGAAAGGCATGATGTGACTTGAGTTTGTTAACATGCCTGTCTAGTAAACGTGCGATCCTAGGTTTCTATCCTAGTGAAGTCTAACTTTAAATTTTTCACCAATAAGTTTTCCATGGACACTGGGCTGGGGGATGGAGGTAGGGGTTGCGGTGCATTATCACCCTTGGGAATGTCACTTTAATCTAATTCACTAAGCTTCCTTTAAAGGTTTTTATGGTTTATTTTTGTTACAATAAATTAGTGGCGCCCTTTCAGAAAGGGCACGTAGTTCCTCTTTACTGGAACCTTCGGTTGGGTCAAAAGAGGTATATAGAGGAGTAGACTGAAACTGTGGTTGTTGGGTTAGGAAGTGCATGCTTGAAAGCCTTACACGTGTAAAGATTAGACTCCAGTTCTACCCCAGCTATTCACAATATATATTAATGATTTGGATGAGGGAACAAAATGTAACATCTCAAAGTTTGCAGATGATCCCAAATTAGGTGGGAGCGTGAATTGTGCGAGGATGCAGGGATCCTACAGCAAGATCTGGACAGGTTGGGAGAGTGGGCAAACCAATGGCAAATGCAGTATAATTTGGATAAGTGTGAGGTTATTCATTTTGGAAGCAAAAATAGGAAGGCAGATTACTACCTGAATGGTTGTAAATTGGGAGAGCGGAGTGTGCAGCGGGACCTGGTGTCCTTGTGCACCATTTGCTGAAGGTAAGCATGCAGGTGCAGCAGGCGGTAAAGAAGGCTAATGGTATGTTGGCCTTCATTGCAAGAGGTTTCGAGTATAGAAGCAGGGATGTGGTGCTGCAGTTGTACAGTGCCTTGGTGAGGCCACACTTGGGAGTGTTGTGTGCAGTTTTGGTCTCCTTCTCTGAGGAAGGATGTTCTTGTTCTCGAGGATGTGCAGCGAAGGTTTACCAGACTGATTCCAGGGATGGCGGGACTGTCATATGAGGAGAGATTGACTAGGTTGGGATTGTTCTCGCTGGAGTTCAGAAGAATGAGGGGGGATCTCATAGAGACTTTTAAAATTCCAACAAGACTAGACAGGGTAGATGCAGGGAAGATGTAACCAATGATAGGTGTGTCCAGAACCAGGGGTCACAGCCTGAGGATTCAGGGTAAACCATTTCAGACAGACATAAGGAGACACTTCTTCACACAAAGAGTGGTGAGCCTGTGGAATTCATTACCCCAGGAAGTAGTTGATGCTAAAAGTTTGAATATATTCAAGAGACGGCTGGATATAGCACTTGGGGAGAATGGGATCAAAGGCTACGGGGAGAAAGCAGGATTAGGCTATTGAGTTGGATGATCAGCCATGATCGTGATGAATGGCAGAGCCAAAAGGCCTCCTCCTGCTCCCATCTTCTTTGTATCTATGTATATGTAACACTGAAAAGCCAGGTCCTCGCCTATCTCCTAATGCAAATTCTAAACACAACCTACTGACTTCTAAATCCAACCTCACCATAGCCTCTCATTACAAATACATGCACCTACCACCTTACCCTTTTATCTTTCAACTCTCAAAGATGTGCTGTCTCTATTAACAGGTCTTGTAATGTTGGGAGAATGGTTTGGGACTATGAGTGGGGTGACTATTTTTTAGTGAGGAATATCTTGATAGGGGAAATGGTGGGAAGGGAATTGCAGGTCATAGGTGCAATGACAGGTAATGGATATTGAGGACATCAAATAGGTTGCTGAACATAGTTAAGAAGGGCTGCAAAGAAAAATGCTGCCCTGGAAGGTTATATTGGGTGTTTCTCTGGTTGGCAATCAGTAGCTCGTGGTGTCCCTCAGGGATCAGTGTCAGGCCCACAATTGTTCACAATTTACACAGATGATTTGGAGTTGGAGACCAAGTGCAATGTGTCCAAGTTTGCAGATAACACTAAGATGAGTGGTGAAGCAAAAAGTGCAGAGGATACTGGAAGTCTGCAGAGGGATTTGGATAGTTTAAGTGAATGGGCTGGGGTCTGGCAGATGGAATACAATGTTGACAAATGTGAGGTGATCCATTTTGGTAGGAATAACAGCAAAAGGGATTATTATTTAAATGATAAAATATTAAAACATGCTGCTGTGCAGAGGGACCTGGGTGCTATTGTGCATGAGTCGCAAAAAGTTGGTTTACAGGTGCAACAGGTGATTAAGAAGGCAATTGGGGTTTTGCCCTTCATTGTTAGAGGGCTGGAGTTTAGTGTTAGTGAGGCACACCTGGAGTATTGTGTTCAGTTTTGGTCTCCTTACCTGAGAAAGAGCACTGGAGGGTGTGCAGAGGAGATTCACTTGGTTAATCCCAGAGTTGAGGGGTTGGATTACGAGGAGAGGTTGAGTAGACTGGGACTGTACTCCAGTCAGGGGGGATCTTCTAGAAACATATAAAATTATGAAGGGAATAGATAGAATAGATGCGGGGAGGTTGTTTTCACTGGTGGGTGAAAGCAGAACCAGGAGGCAGAGCCTCAAAATAAGGGGAAGTAGATTTAGGACTGAGTTTAGGAGGAACTTCTTCACCCAAAGATTTGCGAATCTATGGAATTCCCTGCCCAGTGCAGCAGTTGAGGTTCCTTCATTAAATGTTTTCAAGATAAAGATAGATAATTTTTTCAAGAATAAAGGAATAAAGGGTTATGATGTTCGGGCGGGAAAGTGGAGCTGAGTCCACAAAAGATCAGCCATGATCTCATTGAATGGCAGAGCAGGCTCGAAGGGCCAGATGGCCTACTCCTGCTCCTAGTTCTTATGTTCTCATCACACGGAATAGAGGGAGAGCTGGCAAATTAGATATACAATTGCCTTGATGGTCGGAATCAGAGTGTAATGGTGGTTGATTGGAGGCTTGTGGCTAATAATAATAATGATCTTTATTATTGTCACAAGTAATAATCTTTATTATTGTCACAAGTAGGCCTACTTCAACACTGCAATGAAGTTACTGTGAAAAGCCCCGAGATCCCACAGTCAAGTGCCTGTTCGGATACACTGAGGGAGAATTCAGAATGTCAATTCACCTAACAAGCGTCTTTCAGGATTTGTGGGAGGAAACCTGCGCACCCGGAGGAAACCCACGCAGACACGTGGAGACAGTGACCCAAGCCGGGAATTGAACCTTGACCCTGGTGCTGTGAAGTAACAGTGCTAACCACTGCTACCGTGCTGCCCATGTGGTGTGCCTCAGGGGTCAGTGCTGGACCCATTGATGTCTGTTGTCTATATCAACGATTTGGATGAGAATGTACAAGTCATGATCAGTAAGTTTGCAGATGACCCTAAAATAGGTGGTATTGTAGATAGTGAAGAAGGTTACCAAAAATTGCAGCAGGATCTTGATCAGCTGGGGAAGTGGGCCAAGAAATGGGAAATGGAGTTCAATACAGATAAGTGTGAAGTGTTGCATTTTGGAAAGTCAAATCAAGATAGGACTTTCAAGGTGAATGGTAGGACCTTAGGTAGTATCGTGGGACAGAGTTCAGGTGCACGGTTCTCTAAAGATGGAGTTACAGGTAGATAGGGCAATGCAGAAGGCTTTTGGCATGCTGGCCTTCATCAGTCAGGGCATTGAATATAGAAAGTGTGAAGTTATGTTGCAATTGTTTGTTTTAAGTTTTTGTTTTATTTTGAGTACCCAATAATTTTTTTCCAATTAAGGGGCAATTTAGCGTGGCCAATCCACCTCACCTAACATCTTTGGATTGTGGGGTGACACCCACACAGGCATGGACAGTGACCCAGAACCAAAATTGAACCCGGGTCCTTGGCGCCGTAGGCAGCAGTGCTAACCACTGCACCACCATGTCACCCGTTATGTTGCAATTGTACAGGACGTTGGTGAGGCTGCACCTCGAGTATTGTGTTCAGTTTTGGTCACCATGCTTTAGGAAAGATGTTATTAAACTGGAGAGAGTGCAGAAGAGATTTACAAGAATGTTGCCAGGACTCGAGGGACTGAGTTACAGGTAGAGTTTGAACAGACTAGGACCTTTTTCTTTGGAGCGTAGGAGACTGAGGGGTGATCTTATAGAGGTGTATAAGATCATGATAGGGTGAATGCAGTCTTTTTCCCAGGATTGGGGAATCGAGTATTAGAGGGCATAGTTTTAAGATAAGAGGGGAAAGAATTGATGGGAACCTGAGTAACAACTTTTTTTACACAGAAGGTGGTACGTATGTGGAATGAGCTGCTGGAGGAAATGGTTGAGGCGGGGACATTGACAACATTTAAAAGGCATTGGGACAGATAATAATAATCTTTATTAATGACAAGTAGGCTTGCATTAACACTGCAATGAAGTTACTGTGAGAATCCCCTTGTCGCCACACTCCGGTACCTGTTCAGGTACAGTGAAGGAGAATTCAGAATGTCCAATTCACATAACAAGCACATCTTTCGGGACTTTGGGGAGGAATCCAGAGCGCCCGGGGAAAACCCATGCAGACATGGGGAGAACGTGCAGACTCCACACAGTGATCCAAGCTGGGAATCGAACCGGGTCCCTGGCGCTGTGAAGCAATAGTGCTAACCGCTGTGCTACCATGTATGCAATCCTTTGACCCCATTCAGCCCTGACAGTTTATCCCAGTCTGGTTCGAGATTGAAGCCAAAACACAAAGGTCGCCTGGCCAATCGGCCCACTGGCAACTGCAAACCCTACCAGCATACACCGACACACTCCCTGAACTCCCAGCAGCCACCGACACACCATGAACACACATGGATAAGAAAGGTTCAGAGGGATATGGGCCAAATGCAGGCAAATGCGGTTAGCTTAGATGGGCTTTGGTTGTCATGGACCAGTTTGGGCCGAAGGGTCTGTCTCCGTTCCATAGATTTGATAACTCTATAACTCCTGAGCGCTGGGAATGCCATGTGTTGGAGCTATTTAGAGAATGAAACTTTGATCTTGGGTCAAGGGGGTGGTGGGGATTTTGTTATTTTGTTTACAATTTATTGGTACTTGCCCAACACTGACTCATCAATTATAACAGCATTCATTATATCTGAATAAGAAGACCTTAAGCTCTCTAAGAAGAGATGGGGAGCTGTCCTGGCCAGCAGTTATTCCCCGTCAGCTGTTTTAGACTCTTACTGTTTGAAAGCTGGCGTCTACATTTACCAGCGTAACAGCTATGAGTTGGCACTTCATGAGATTTGACATGCTCCACAGTGGCTGGAAGAAATGAAATATGCTATATAAATGCATATTTTTTCCTTTCTGAATTAATTTCAAACTTCATTGCTCGTCTCTCATATGCTGAAGTAGATACCATCTCCAGAACTGAGCAAGAGTATTCAAAATAAACTGGACAAGATCCATTCAGGACCTGTTACTTTTGTACCCTTGAAATCTGACTTAAATTTCCCTCTTGTTGATGTCAAGACTCCTTAAACTTGCATGGATTATTGTTTAATCTCAGAAAAGCACCTTGGTTTTCACGAGTGAATACTTAAAACATGCATCCAGTATATCGGTTAATCTCAGTTTTTCGTTTATTTTATTTTCATTAGCATTCCTTAAGGTTTTTGTCTCTTAGGGTACAAAAAAAAATTCTGTTGTGCTTAACATTTCCAGGATTATATCTGGGAGGCCCTGTAAAATAAAAATGGGTTTTATTTCCTGTCCGTTATATCACGCATTGCTTCAACAAATTTGTTGTATTCCAGCAACTGTCAATCCACTGTTTTGTTTGAGCCGTGCTAAAACCACAATAAATATCAAAATGAATTTCAAGTCATTGTCTGTATAGCCATCCACCCTGAAATGTAATTTCTGATGCTTCTTGTGATCTCACTGCACCATATGTTTGATATAACCTTGCTTAAGCAGTTTTTTAAAGTGTTGTACTGTATGTACATAGGTGGGACAAATAAACAACATATACACCATGATGGTTTTCAGATAGATGAGAATTAAACTGAAAGAAGCCTGGTAGTCTTAGACTGGGTGCTTAACAAGTCTAACCAGTGCAGAGCAGCTAACAGTAATGCCAGTAAAATAATGAACTGCACAACCAAAACGTTAGAATGTAAGATAAAAGAAAATAACTGTGGATGCTGGAATCTGAAACAAAAACAAAAAATACTGGACAATCTCAGCCAGTCTGACAGCATCTGTGGAGAGAGAAGGGAGGTCACGTTTATAGTCTAGACGAGTCTTTGTCAAAGTAGAATGTAAATTAGGAGAAATAGTGATAAAACTACATGGATCTTGTCCAGCTTTATTTTGAATAATCTTGTTCAGTTCTAGTCACTGAGACAAAAAGAAGATTGTCAAAGGCTGGAGGCAGTGCAAAGAGCCATGAAGTTGATTCCCAGTGTTCGTGTCTGAATTCTGAAGGAATACCAGAAAAATTGGGTTTTTCAGTCTGGAAGTGAGATGTCTTGAGGGATGATTTTAGAGATATTTAAATTTGTTAACAGAATGGAGCAAATACATCTGGAATATTATTTCAAATTCACATATTCAAATTGATCATTACATGGAATACACTTTGAGATAAGTAGTGGATGTAAAAACTTGGGAAGCAAATGATCAGATGTTACATTGCGGGGGGAGGTTGTCACATTTGAGATTTATGATATATCTTTGCTATAATATATTTTAAATCAACAAGAGTTAAGCTTAGGTTAAATTCGCAGGATGGAGGTCAAGATAGTTTAATAGTGACTGTTTATTGACCTTGTGCTTGGAACAACACTTCATTTTCAATCAACATGTCAAGTTCGGCTGGTGGACTCTAATCTTGGATGAAGTGCATTTGACACAAAGCCTGCACTGAAATTAGACATAGGGTAGAGAAGGTAGACTACAGTCAGGGAAGATTCTGCCCAGGGCTAAAGGATGGGAAAATCCTGTTTAAGTCAGGTATGATGACCTTCTGACACAGCAAATATATTAATTATTTTATATTATTACATGAAGATATTGGTGATGTATGCCATCTGATTGAAAAAAGTGAACCAGATCAGAACTGTTACTCTTTATGTTCACATGCTATGAATTAAAACAGCTTCATTATTTATATCAAACCATGTCTCATCAAGTGTTCACTTAATCTGCCTTTTGAGAGAATTAATAAGTATTTGTGCCATATAAGAATATCCAGTTCAAGACACTAGAGGGGAGCAGTGTTGTGCTCCAAGTTCCATTATTGTGCAGGTAGATATCGTGCAGTTAAGTCAACTCCCAGAGAACAAAGAACAAAGAAAAATTACAGCACAGGAACAGGCCCTTCAGCCCTCCAAACCTGCGCCGATCCAGATCCTCTAACTAAAACTGTTGCCTATTTTCTAAGGATCTGTATCCCTGTGCACCCTGCCCATTCATATATCTGCTGAGATACATCTTAAATGACGCTATCATTCCCGTCTCTACCACCTCTACCGGCAATGCGTTCCAGGCACCCACCACCCTCTGCGTAAAGAACTTTCCACGCATATCTCCCTTAAACTTTTCCCCTCTCACCTTGAACTCGTGACCCCTAGTAATTGAGTCCCCCACTCTGGGGGGAAAAAGCTTCTTGCTATCCACCCTGTCTATACCTCTCATGATTTTGTAGACCTCAATGAGGTCCCCCCTCAACCTCCGTCTTTCTAATGAAAATAATCCTAACCTACTCAACCTTTCTTCATAGCTAGCGCCCTCCATACCAGGCAATATCCTGGTGAACCTCCTCTGCACCTTCTCCAAAGCATTCACATCCTTTTGGTAATGTGGCGCCCAGAACTGTACGCAGTATTCCAAATGTGGCCGAACCAAAGTCTTATACAACTGTAACATGACCTGCCAACTCTTGTACTCAGTACCCCTTCCGATGAAGGAAAACATGCCGTATGCCTTCTTGACCACTCTATCGACCTGCGCAGCCACCTTCAGGGTACAATGATCCTGAACACCCAGATCTCTCTGTACATCAATTTTCCCTTGGGCTTTTTCATTTACCGTATAGTTCGCTCTTGAATTGGATCTTCCAAAATGCATCACCTCGCATTTACCCGGATTGAACTCAATCTGCCATTTCTCTGCCCAACTCTCCAATCTATCTATATTCTGCTGTATTCTCTGACAGTCCCCTTCACTATCTGCTACTCCACCAATCTTTGTGTCATCTGCAAACTTGCTAATCAGACCACCTATACCTTCCTCCAGATCATTTATGTATATCACAAACAACAGTGGGCCCAGCACGGATCCCTGTGGAACACCACTGGTCACAGTTCTCCATTTTGAGCAACTCCCTTCCACTACTGCTCTCTGTCTCCTGTTGCCCAGCCAGTTCTTTATCCATCTAGCTAGTACACCCTGGACCCGATGAGACTTCACTTTCTCCATCAGCCTACCATGGGGAACCTTCTCAAATGCAGTAAGAAGTAAGATACTCGGACAGCACATAACCATGATTGATGCCCGTGTATGGAAAAGCATGTGACAAGCATATAACAACTTGATCTTTCTGCATGAATGAATTTAGATGAGCTAAATAGCCTTCTACATATGTAATGATCCTCTGAAGGACTGATTGTTGCAATTTTGTATGGTGCAAATCTAAAGCATTACACCCTGAAATTGGGGATTGTTACTTTTTCTTTTGCTGTTTGAAGTGTGACTTAAGTTTTAAAAGATTGCTAAATTTGTGTCAATTGACAGTTTTATGTTTGCGTTTTAATCTTTAATTGGTTTTTTAAATTTGCTGTTGACAGGTTCAGCAACAGGTACATCCCAAACTTGCATCTACTGAGGATGCCTTGCAATACATTGAAGAGCTAATCCTACAATTGCTGAGCATGCTCTGTTTAGCCCAGCCACGCAGTGTTCAAGATGTGGAGGTGAGATGAATTTAAGTTACAAGTGTTAAGAGCACAACTGATGTTAAATGCTAGGGTATTGCAAAACCCAGAAAGGAACATTAGAATACTTTATTTTTTCACTGTATTTTTGCAATTTGGTGTAGTGTGAGGAAAGATGTGAAGACCAGTGAAGGATGTCCCAGACTCTCTTGTGATGATTTTAAACAAAATAAAGGTATATTAATAAGTAAAACACACACTTAATTTAATTGACTTTCTTGTTAACTACATTAACGGCTAGCCACAATACCATTAAATTTGCCACATTCCGAAACCTCACCTCAGAGCTAGGTTTTATCACATGAACTCCCCTTTTAAAATGTAAATACGAAATACACTCTCATCTCGATTGTTACCAAATTTGCCTTCGGTAAACAATTATTTCCAGTGCTACTGTGCTAATCAGCATATCAAGACCCTTGTCTCTTTTCCATCTTAAAAAAAATCGCTTATTTTCCCTTTAAACCTACTGCGACCGGATTATTGGATTGCTGATTTCTCATTTTGTCACAATTCCTAACACAAGTATGTATACCGTGTAATGCACTGGAGATCCAAACCTTTCTCTTGGTAAGGTATTTAATTGCTCATCATGGACCTCATTCATTCTGCAGTGATGAAATTGTTTGGATTCCTCTTTCACACAATTCTTTTTAATACTTTGGGACTTCACTTGCCCATGTTTCAAGCTGGTACTCCTCCCCTTTTCTTCCTTTTCCTTCCACCCTCCACTTTAAGCTCACACTTTTCTTTGCAATATCATCATTCTTTTTTGTTCCAGCCATGCTGCTACTATTGATTCCCCACCCCATGAGTTTCAAAGTAGTATTCATGCTTTCAGCATGGCACTCCAACCCCTACAACAGTTGCTACCTCCTGTTTTGCTCAACTGGCATAACATGGCTGAACATTGTAGGTGGGAATTAACCAGTATTGTAAGAATTCCGACCTACAGTAATTGAGTGTGGAGGTGACAAAAGTATGAATGAGAGTTTCAGCAGTAGATGGGTTGAGGTACAAGTTGAGATAGTTGATGTTAAAGGCGGACTAGGGTAGGCTTTGTGATGGCAAAGGGTACAAGGTTTGCAGCTCTGCTCAGGGTAGGACAGGATTGTAAACTTTGTTTTCTCATGAGATGGTGGATAGGGAAAGGGTATTGATTTGGTGGTGACTTTAAAGCTGAAGTCGAGGTTATCTGACTACATTTTGAAGGTGAGCCTTTGGCTTAAAAGAGGAAACATCTGGATGAGGAAGTTGGGAGGGGCTAAGGCAAAGATCCTTGAGAAAACTGAAGGTGATGATGCAGGAGTTGGGAGGAGAAGCCATTACTAAAGGTGCTTTGGTTCTAATTGGATAGGTAAGATGGCAATGCTGGAAGAAATAGGCATGGATCTGTAACGCAACAACAGAATGGATTGACAGACTTGGCACCAGAAAGAGAGATGGGATGGTTGTTAACTGGGTAGACGGGGTGGAGGATGGGTTTCTTGAAGAAGGTGATGGATTTGAAAGGTCGGGAGCACCACCCAAGTAGAGTGAACCATTTACAATATCAGCTGGTAGAATTGGTTTGAGGATGGCAGAACTAGATTTTAGTGTTGAGGTGAGTTTGACCAAAGCATGAGGACAGAACGAGGCAGAACCTAAAGAGGTTAGATTAGGCCTATATGCAGATTGAAGCACCAACATTGATGCGTTCCTTATCAATGGTACCGGAAGGGATTCATCCATGGATAAGGAGAGAAATAAGGTGGAGATATTTGTTAATTGGACCTCAAGCCAAATCGTGAAGTATGTAATGAGACAATCCATTTCTTGATAATCGGTTTATTTACAGAATGCAGCACTATATATGTGTCTGCCTTCTATCTACAACGTTGGTCCCAGCTGTACCTCTTGAGAAATGCTCAAGATAGATGATGCCTTTCACCTGTATATTTTGACAATCTAGTTAACATACAGTTAACAACACTAGCCAAAACTTCCCAGTCCTCATCCGATACAGGGTGGTGCCAGGGGACAAGGAATTTGCGAATGTGCCTCCCTTGTTCAGAAATGGTTTACGGATAAATCAAGCACGTTCAGGCCAGTCAGTTCAACTGGGAAAGCTTTTAGAAACTATAGTTTGGGACAAAATTAACAGTCACATGGACAAATGTGGATGAAATGAGGAAAGCCAGCACAAATTTGTTATGGGCAAATCATGTTCAGTAACTTGATTAAGTTTTTTGATGATGTAACTGAGAGGGTAAATGATGGTAATGTGGTTTCTATGGTCCAAATGGACTTAGCGAAAGTGTTATTAAAGTGTCGCACAATAGGGCTAGTCAACAAAGTTTAAGCCCATGTAATAGAAAGGTCAATGGCAGCATCGATATGAAGTTGGCTAAGTGATGGGAAACAAAGTCAGTCGAAACACTTGTCAAGAGGAAGAAGGAGGCTTATGTAAAGATGAGACATAAAAGTTCAGTTAGGGCGCTCAAGAGTTATAAGTTAGCTAGGAAGGACCTAAAGAGAGAGCTAAGAAGAGCCAGGAGGGGACATGAGAAGTCTTTGGCAGGTAGGATCAAGGATAACCTAAAGCTTTCTATAAATATGTCAGGAATAAAAAAATGACTAGGGTAAGAGTAAGGCCAGTCAAGGACAGTAGTGAGAAGTTGTGCTTGGAGTCCGAGGAGATAGGAGAGGTGCTAAATGAATATTTTTCATCAGTATTCACACAGGAAAAAGACAATGTTGTCGAGGAGAATACTGAGATTCAGACTACTAGACTAGAAGGGCTTGAGGTTCATAAGGAGGAGGTGTTAACAATTCTGTAAAGTGTGAAAATAGTTAAGTCCCCTGGGCCGGATGGGATTTATCCTAGGATTCTCTGGGAAGCTAGGGAGGAGATTGCTGAGCCTTTGGCTTTGATCTTTAAGTTATCTTTGTCTACAGGAATAGTGCCAGAAAACTGGAGGATAGCAAATGTTGTCCCCTTGTTCAAGAAGGGGAGTAGAGACAACCCCGGTAGCTATAGACCAGCGAGCCTTACTTCTGTTGTGGGCAAAATCTTGGAAAGGTTTATCAGAGATAGGGTGTATAATCATCTGGAAAGGAATAATTTGATTAGACATAGTCGACACGGTTTTGTGAAGGGTACGTCGTGCCTCACAAACCTGATTGAGTTCTTTGAGAAGGTGACCAAACAGGTGGATGAGGGTAAAGCAGTTGATGTGGTGTATATGGATTTCAGTAAAGCGTTTGATAAGGTTCCCCACGGTAGGCTACTGCAGAAAATACGGAAGCATGGGATTCAGGGAGATTTAGCAGTTTGGATCAGAAATTGGCTAGCTAGAAGAAGACAAAGGGTGGTGGTTGATGGGAAGTGTTCAGACTGGAGTCCAGTTACTAGTGGTGTCCACAAGGATCTGTTTTGGGGCCACTGCTGTTTGTCATTTTTATAAATGACCTGGAGGAGGGAGTAGACGGATGGGTGAGTAAATTTGCAGATGACACTAGAGTCGGTGGGGTTGTGGACAGTGCGGAAGGATGTTACAAGTTACAGAGGGACATAGATAAGCTGCAGCGTTGGGCTGAGAGGTGGCAAATGGAGTTTGATGCAGAAAAGTGTGAGGTGATTCATTTTGGAAGGAATAACAGGACGACAGGGTACTGGGCTAATGATAAGATTCTTGGCAGTGTGGATGAGCAGAGAGATCTCGGTGCCCATGTACATGGATCCCTGAAAGTTGCCATTCAGGTTGAGAGGGTTATTAAGAAGGTGTACGGTGTGTTAGCTTTTATTGGTAGAGGGATTGAGTTTCGGAGCCATGAGGTCATGTTGCAGCTGTACAAAACTCTGGTGCGGCTGCATTCTGGTCGCCGCATTATAGGAAGGATGTGAGAGCATTGGAAAGGGTGCAGAGGAGATTTAACAGAATGTTGCCTGGTATGGAGGGAAGATCGTATGAAGAAAGGCTGAGGGACTTGAGGCTGTTTTCGTTAGAGAGAAGAAGGTTAAGAGGTGACTTAATTGAGGCATACAAGATGATCAGAGGATTGGATAGGGTGGACAGTGAGAGCCTTTTTCCTCGGATGGTGATGTCTAGCACGAGGGGACATAGCTTTAAATTGAGGGGAGATAGATATAAGACAGATGTCAGAGGTTCTTTACTCAGAGTAGTAAGGGCGTGGAATGCCCTGCCTGCAACAGTAGTGGACTCGCCAACACTAAGGGCATTCAAATGGTCATTGGCTAGACATATGGACGATAAGGGAATAGTGTAGATGGGCTTTAGAGTGGTTTCACAGGTCGGCGCAACATCGAGGGCCAAAGGGCCTGTACTGCGCTGTAATGTTCTATGTTCTAAAGTAATGGTGAACAGTTGGTCTTTGAACTATGGGTAGATATTCAGTGGAATTCCCCAGGGATTGGTACTAGGACCGCTACTTTCCCTGATCTATAATTAATGACCTACACTTGGGTGTATAGGGCACAATTTCAAAGTTTGCAGATGACACAAAACTTGGATAGTATTATGAGGATGGTGATGGACTTCAAGAGTATAGACAAGCTGGTGAAGTGGGTGCACATGCGACAGATTAAATTTAAGATAGAGATGTGTGAAGTGATACATTTTGGTAGGAAGAACAAGGAGAATCAATACAAACTAAAGTGTACAACTGTAAACTGTGTAGGAAATAGAAATACCTGGGCATATATGTACATAAATTGTTGATAGTGACAGGGCAGTCTGAGAAGTGGTTTAAAAAGGTCTACAAGATCCTTGGCTTCATAAATAGAGGCATATAGTCCAAGAACAAGGAAGATTTGAAGAACCTTTTTAAAACACTGATTCATCCTCTTTTTAAAAAATATTTTTATTCAAGGCTTTTTACGAATATACACAATATATTAGAAGACCAAAACATCAACCCGAACCGACAACCACAAATCCCCAATACCAACATCCCCCCCCACCCCGCTGAAGAAATCAGTGGACCGTATCCACCTCCAGGTGAAACACTCTACCGACCCCTGCAAAGCGAACCTGACCTTCTCCAACTACAGGAATTCTGCCAGGTCACTCGCCCATACACCTGCCTTCGACGACTGCGAGTCTCACCAACACAACAAAACCCCTCTCCGGGCTATCAGGGAGGCAAAGGCCAATCAACTTTTCTCCCCACCTGGACTTCCAGACCTTCTAACACACCAAATTTCGGCACCTCCGGATTCAGGGCCATCCCCACATCCAGAACCTCGGACATAACATCCGAGAACCCCTGCTAGAACCCACTCAGTCTTGGACACGACCAAAACATGGGGACGCCCCCTCGCACAGCGCCCACACCTGTCTTCCACCCCCTCAAAGAACCTGCTCATCCTCGCAACCGTCATGTGTGCCCTGTGCACCACCTTAAACTGAATGAGGCTTAACCTCACACACAATGAGGACACGTTACTCTCGCAAGGCCTCTACCCACGTCCTAGCCCGCACCTCCCCTCCAAGTTCCTCCTCCCACCTGCGCTTAATCTCCTCCACCAGAGCACCCCTCCTTGTCCATTAATTCCTTGTAAATATCCAACACCTTTCCCTCCCTATATTGTCCTCTGGCAACACTTGTCCTGCAACACCGGAGGCGGCGTCCCCGGGTAGGACGTTAAATAAAGCCATTCCCCTTGGGCAACTCATACAATTCCTCCAACTCCACCAGCCCCGCTAACTTGCCCCCGATAAACAAGTCCTTAAAGTACTCTGTCCCCATTTGCCTCCACCCCCGGAACTTTGCATCCATCCCCGCCAGCAAAACCTATGGTTGTCGCATATTGGCGCCCACAACGACATGTCCTCCAGCCCAAAATGTTGCCTGCACTGGCTCCACACCTATAACGCCGAAACCACTACTGGGCTCAGAGTGTACCTCACCCGTGAGAACTGAAGTATTCCAACAACAGTGTCCTCAAACTCGTCCCCCTATACCGCGTTGCCTCCATCCTCCCCAAAACCAATCTCTCCTCCATAGTCCATTACCTCACCATCGCAATGTTCGCCACCCAATAATAATTGATCAGATTCAGCAACACCAGCCCCCCACTCGCCCTCCTCTCCAGGCGCACCTGCCTCGCGTGCCCCCCCACAAACCCCAAATCAGTTGCATCCTCTACTCCCTGGTCAGGATCCCCGACTCATACAGCCTCCTGTAGAAGGCCTCAAATGCCCCATTCACACCTTCTGGATCCGTCACCACCTTGCCCCTCTCGTCCCTCACCCTACCAATCTCCCTCTCTGGTGTCTGCTTCCTCAACAGATGGTTCAGTATTCTGCTCACCTTTTCCACGTACTCACATACTGCCCCTCTGCAACTGCCCCACCACCTTCCATGAGCCTCCTCTTCACTTTTAACAACTCCTCTCCGGCGCCACCAAGTACCTCCGATCTACCCTCAGAATCTCCTCTACCAGCCTCATCCTCTCCTCATGCTCCATCCTCTCCCTTTGCGGGGGTATGAATCAAAATACATTTCCCCCCTAACTACCATCTTAAGTGCCTTCCACAGCGTGGCGGCTGTGACCTCCCCCGTATCGTTCAACTCCACGCCCCCCCGAATCGCAGCCCTCACTCCACATACCCCCTCACCCGCCAGCAGCCCAACATCCAACCTCCACTGTGACCATTGGGCCTCCCACTGTACCACCAGCAAATCCAACCAGTCCGGCTCGAGGTCGGAAACCACATTCGCCGAGTACTCTGAGTCGGCCATCCTCGCCAGCAACGTCTTGTCCATAACAAAAAAGTTGATCTGGGAATATACCTGGTGTACATGGGAGAAGTATGAAAACTCGTTTGCCCTTGGCCTCCCAAACCTCCATGGGTCAGCCACCCCCCCCCCCCCCCCCCCCCCCCCCCCATGTGCCCCATGAAGCCCCTCAACTCTCTCGCTACCTCTGACACCTTCGACAGCTTAGGACTCAACCAGCCAAACTTGGATCTAGGACCGTATTGAAATAGCCCCCCATAATGCATTTCTAGACCCAGGATTCTCCCTAACACCTGCCTCAAAGTCCATGTTGCCCCATTTTGTTACATAATCATTCACCAGGACTACCAGCATCCCCTCCAACTTCCCACTGGCCATCGCATATCTACATCCCGATCAGCCACAATGCACCACACCACAAAAGTCACTCTCTTATTAACAAACACCGCCACCACCCCTCATCTTCATGTTTAACCCCGAATGATGCCCCATCCATCTCTTCCTCAGCCTCGTCTGTTCCCCCAACTTCAGGTGCTTCTCCTGTAAGAACACTACGTCCCCCTTCAGGCTTCTCGGATGCGCAAAAACACTCAACCGTTTAATGGGCCCATACAACCATCGCATGTCCACGTGACCAATCTGGTTGGGGGACTCCCCGTCCCCCTCCCCTGCCGATCAGCTATATCTCTATTTAAGCCAGCCCCCGGCCTGCGCCGCACCCCTGCAGGCCCGCTCTTCGATTTCTGCCGTCATCTCTTTCTTCCCAACTGCGCCATATCAACCACATGTCAGCAACTCTCCCCTCTTTCCCCCCCCCCCCCAACAACCAAGCAGAAAACCAGCCATCTCTTCCCCCCCCCCCCCCCCTCCAATGCCTTCCACCTGGCAACCCCCCACTTCACTCCCATTGACTAGCCTGCCCAGCTAGCATGGTGGCTCCGCTCAAGACCTCTGACTTCCCCTCACATGTCCAGTCCATCTCCCACCCAATCCTCCCAACCACCAACAAACAAAGAGAAACAAAAGGCACATTCAACATCTCTGCATCCCTTCTAAATCTACCCCAATTTACCTACCCTATGTGCCCCACAATTTACACAAAACTCCCCTCCAAAGTTCAATGTCCTCGCACTCCCAGTAAAGGTTGGTATCATGACCGGTACAGGCGTGGAGGGCCGAAGGGCCTGTTCCTGTGCTGTATTGTTCTTTGTCGGAATTCTATGGTTCTTTCAGAATAGTACCAAGTTACAGCAGTCATGAGTCTTTCTGAGCATTGCTTTTGCCTAAATTGTCTCACTGACTTGTATCCACTTTCTCCAAATGCTGTAAGTGTTTTATTATTGAAAAAAGAGGACTTAATGTATATGCCTTCAGCAATAAATTTGTACCGTTGTCTGTTTTAGTGTGTATTTAGTGTCTTGGCACAACTGTAAACAAAATGAAGACAATATCCAAAGTCCCATCCTTGAGGCCACATGTGCCCTGGGATTTATCCATTTGAAAAACAGTTGTACCCAGAATATGTCATCAACTCAACCAATGCAAGAAACAACACCATTTAAAGCAAAGGTTGACTTTGAGCTTGGTAGTATTTTGTAACATGTTGTCACTGGACTTGTTCTGTGCTTCTGATTAGAACTGTCACTGATTAGATTAATATTATTAAGGCATGCAATGCAATTTTCTTAAAACATCAGAGAAACCACTTCAGGATATTTCTGCCAAAGGATAAAATAGCTGTGACTGGGCATTCAACTAAATTTGCCCTACTGAGAAGGAAAAGATAGTGGCATTAACTAAAAACACAGGTGCAAAGGGGCGGCACATGGCACAATGGTTAGCATTGCTGCCTACGGCGATGAGGACCTGGGTTCGAATCCCGGCCCTAGGTCACTGTCCATGTGGAGTTTGCACATTCTCCCGTGTCTGCGGGTCTCATCCCCATGACCCAAAAGATGTGCAGGTTAGGTGGATTGGTCATACTAAATTGCCCCTTAAGTGGAAAAAAAATAATTGGGTACTCTAAATTTATAAAAAAAAGAATTTTTAAAAACACAGGTGCCCATAAAACAGTAGATGACGGGGGTGGGCAGGGTGGGGTAGGAGAAGATAAAAATCAGCAAGAAATACAGAGTGTATAGGAAGAAATAATCTTTTATGAGGAAATGTGTCAAATACTCAACTGTTGAATAACGATATCTGATGAAATAGGACATTATTTACTCACAAATATTGAACTCTGAAGTGCAAACAAAAGTCAAATGAATTGCAGTTCGTTCAAGCCAAGATATCAGGTTTCCTGGTGAAAGGTTTAAGGCCCGGTAAGGATGGATGTTAAAACATTCAGTTTGGGGATCACGTGATGCAAGCATGGAAATATAAGTGTTTCCATGGGCTCTGCTGCTACTCATCCTTTAATCCTCTCATTTATCGCATTTACATGGCCCACACATAGCTAATCCGGGAGTGAATACTACATATTATGTCCCTGGAAGATTTATAGCTAAGCGTTGGTGTGAAAATGCTGAGAAATCCTAAGAAAATCATTGACAAAAGAGAGCAGTTAGAAGCAACTGGGGTAGAGCCGACTCCTCAGCATGGTGACTTGATTCTCGAATAAGCTCTTGATCCGGCACTCTCGAAGGCATTTCAGCTGATGACTGCTAATATTATTAAAGTTGTTGACAACAAACTCGGCTTATTGGCACAGAATATCAGTGCTCCTGAGTTGATCTGCAGAATACTAGTAAGAGGCTCAATGAAATGGAGGAGAGATTCCTCACTTTCGAAAATATAACTTCCTCAGTTGAGGCCCGCGTGCAATCCTTGGAAAAATCAGAGACATGGTATGTCAGAAATCCTGGATAATCTGGAGAACTGAGGCCGGAAGAAAAATGTTCAGGCTGTTGGTTTGCCAGAGGTGTGGTAAGTTCCTTATTTAATTCTTTGAGAACTGGCTACCACATTCTTTTAAACTGGACATATTAAGTTAGAAAGGGAACATCATATCCTGTCTTTGAGGCTAGAGGCAGTCAATACCTCGGCCTTGGATTATTCTTTTTCATAACTTCAGAGATCACCAGAGTATTGGAAGAGGCAAGACATAATGGGGTCTTGCTCTATGAGGGACCAAAAGTCTCTTTCTTCCAAGATTTTTCAGCGGCGATGCAACAGATGCTCAGAGGCTTTGATGAAGTTAGAAAATGACACAAGGCTGTTGGAATTAATTATGACCTGCTTTACCCTGCTACGTTGAGGGTAGTATCCGACAATTCTGTCAAATCATTCGACAATCCGGCGAATGCTTTGATTTTTGTGAACTCCATGGAAGGCAATAATCTGGAGTAAGTCTGCAGTTCACTGTAAACTTTGGACTCTATCCTTTGTCTATACTTCCTGCCCGATGATCACAACAATTTAATGCTTTATACTTGAGAATATCAGCGCCTTCCATTTGTTTTGAATGGAAAATCCTCCGCGTGCTCCTTCTGTTTAAGGGGTGTGCTGTGTAGGTGGTATGGTATCAGGGCTGTGATAGATAACCATCTTTTCTTCTTAGCCGTACAGTTATGATGGTAGTCTATATTTTATGGTCTCCTTGCCTTAACCATGACAAAAATGAGTAGCCACTGCCGTGAAGGGGGTAAGTGGTTTAAATCCTAATGGGTGAGGTTAGAATGCGGGAAGGACATTCGGTACTCTTCCTTATTGTGGCATATCTTGTCTCCTCCTTTTGGGAGGAATGACTCCTGGGTATAATGATGGAAAGCTTGTAGGGACAGCCCTACAGATCTCGCATGCGGTGAATACTACCGACCTCGCAAATCTTTTGTACTTTTTTATTTTGGCGTTAAAGAATCATTAACTAGTTCCTGCCAAAGTACCCCAACAGGTCTAATATCCGAGAAAAGGACGTTAAAATATGTCATCGGTGCCTCTGGTATAATTGGAATTGGGGGATGTCATCGGTGCCTCTGGTATAATTGGAATTGGGGGAAGGTATGTTTTGGTGCATTCCTGAATTTGGTGCATAAAATCCTATCCTACATTTTCTTTGGATGAATGAGCAATGGCAGGAGCTACTTTGAAAATCTGCTTGGGAGTGTGAGGGAAGTACATCATCCTATTACGAGAAAAAAGATTTTGTCTTTCCTTAAAAAAGAGAAAGTTGACATAGCTTTGTTGTAAGAAACTCATTTGGATGACGAGGATTGCTTAAAGTTGAAGAGTGACTGGGTGAGGCAGGTGTTTTTTGCCATGTTCTCAACCAGCGGTCGGGCTACAGTGTTAATCAATAAAATTGTGTCTTTCAAAATGGAGTACTATGTGAAGGATAAAGGGGAGCAGGTTTGTGACTGTTAAGGGACTTTTATATGGAGAAATTGTCTTAACTAATTAATGTATACAGCCCACCAAACTATTCTCCTGATTTTGTTATGAAAGTCTTCATGGACTTTGCTGGATTGGCGTCTGTTAATTGCTTTTTAAAAAAATTTAGAGTACCCAATTCTTTTTATCCCAATTAAGCGGCAATTTAGCATGGCCAATCAACCTACCCTGCACACCTTTTGGTTGTGGGGGTGAGACACACGCAGACACGAGGAGAATGTGCAAACTCCACACGGACAGTGACCCAGGACTGGAATCGAACCTAGATTCTTGGCGGCGTGAGGCAGCAGTGCTAACGACTACGTCACCATGCCACCTTCCTAATTCCCTTATTTATTTATATTTTAAATTTAGAGTACCCAATTCATTTTTTCCAATTAAGGGGCAATTTAGCGTGTTCAATCCACCTAGCCTGCACATCTTTTGGGTTGTGGGGGCGAAACCCACACAAACACGGGGAGAATGTGCAAACTCCACACACACTGACCCAGGGCCGGGATCGAACTTGGGACCTCGGTGCCGTGAGGCTGCAGTGCTAACCCACTGCGCCTCCGTGCTGCCCTCCTAATTCCCTTATAAGTGGGGACTTCAACTGTCACCGTAAACCTTTGGTAGACAAACTCCCAGTAATCAGGAATCCCCCACCCCTCACCCAACCCAAGAGGCAAGGGCTTTAGCATTGGTTTGCGAGGTGGTGGGGTATTTGGATGTGTGGTGACTGCTGCATCCTAAGGATAAAGAGTTCACTTTCTTTTCTGCCCCTCATCAATGTCAGATGAGAATTGACCATTTCTTCATGCCAAAAACACTCGGTGGCTTCCTGCTCTGTAGGTTGTATTGTGATCTCCGAGGCATGCGCCTGTTTTCCTGGAACTTTTAGTCACGGGGCCCCCCCCACCCTTCCACTTTAGATCTTGGAGATTTGACACACCTTTGCTCCGGGATCATACTGTTATCTCATACTTTAAGACCAGATTTGACCACCCTTCTACTCAAGTCAATTCTTTCTCTGGTATAAGCCCCTCTATCCTGTGAGAAACATGTAAGGCTTATGCTAGGGGTCTAATCATTTCATATATGGCCAACAAAAGGTGTAAAATGCTGGAGTGACAGTGATGGTTGGAAGTAAAACTGGTTGAAACAGAGAGGGAGTATTGCAGGAATCTGACCAGTTCGTTGCTGAAAGAAATTAATGCAATTTGAACGGTGCTGGACTCCTTACTGACTCAACATGCTGAGAGGAGTTTAACGTTTGCCAAACAAAAGTTGAGTTCGGCAACACACCGAGTGGATACCTGGCTTTTCTTAGTGAGAAGAGAGCTGACTCGAGGCCTATTCCCTCTGTGCTAGACGCGAAGGATAATAGGATGAGTAAAATAGAAGATATTAACAAGGCATTTGAAGGTTTTTATGCCGATTTTATATAAAACAGACCAGTCTGGGGATGCATTGACACTTATGGAGCGTTTCATCTCCTCCTTTAAACTCCCAACAAGAACTAAAGGTTGGTCCTGAATGTTCCTATTTCTGGAGGGGATGTGGTTCTCGCCCTGAGGGAGCTTCAATCTGGTAAGGCCCCAGGGCCCGATGGGTTTGTATGTGAATTTTATAAGGAATTTAAAGACTTGCTAATTGATTCACTGGTTGGCATGTATGGTTAGTCATTTGAAACAGGTCTGCTGCAGACGCTCCGTGAAGTGAATATCTCCTTAATTCTGAAGGCAGGCAAGAATCCTGAAGGGTATGCACCCTCTAGGTCAATTTCACCCCTGAATGTAGATTTGAAATTGTTGTCTCAGGTGTTGGCACATTACCGAGAAGGAATTCTTCCTATGATCATCCAGGGCAATCGGACTAGGTCAAAGCTACGTCTCAAGATTAATGTGATATGCAGATGTCCCTTTAGTTCTATTACAGACTGAGATTCTATTGGCATTTTATTATTATCCCTATATTATCCCAAGTCTCTTCATCAATATACACTGCAAAGTCTATACCCTTGCTGTGCCAAAAATGCAAGCTAGTTGAGGGCGACTGCATACATTGCGTGTGGTCCTGTGTCAAAGTTAAATCCTACTGGCCTGGTGTACTTTAAGAGCTTGAGAAGCCATTCGGTACAGCCTTAGAATTTTATCCATTGCAGGCATCACGGTGGTGCAGTGGTTAGCACTGCTGCCTCACGGTGCCGTTTATGGAATTTGCACATTCTCCCCGTGTGTGGGTCTCACCCCCACAACTCAAAGATGTGCAGGGTAGGTGAATTGGCCCCCTAATTGGAAAATAAAGATTTGGGTACTCTAGATTTTTTTTAAAAATGAAAACAAATTTTATTCCTTTGTTCCTAATTAATAATAATCTTTATCAGTGTCACAAGTAGGCTTACATTAACACTGCAATGAAGTTACTGTGAAAAGCCCCTAGTTGCCACACTCCGGCGCCTGTTCAGGTTCACTGAGGGAGAATTGAGAATGCCCAAATCACCTAACCGCATGTCTTTCGGGACTTGTGGGAGGAAACCGGAGTACCCGGAAGAAACCCACGCAGATACGGGGAGGACATTTAGACTCCGCACAGACAGTGACCCAGGCAGGAATCAAACCGGATCCCTGGTGCTAATTCAAGTGCACCTAGACAGAAGCATTATTGATGCTAATGAAAAAAATCTGTATAATTTGGTAGCATGGTGGCTAGCACATTTGCTTCACAGCTCCAGGATCCCAGGTTCGATTCCTGGCTTGGGCCACCGTCAGTGCGGAGTCTGCTTGTTTTTCCCGTATGTGCGTGGGTTTCCTCCGGGTGCGCCGGTTTCCTCCCACAGTACAAAGATGTGCAGGTTAGGTGGATTGGCCATTCTAAATTGCCCTTAGTGTTCAAAAAGGTTGGGTGGGGTTACGGGGATAGGGTGGAGGTGTGAGCTTGGGTAGGGTGCTCTTTCCAAGGGCCGGTGCAGACTCGATGGGCTGAATGGCCTCCTTCTGCACTGTAAATTCTATGATTCTATGAATATCCAAACTTTTGTGGCACGGAAGAACATCCTTTGCTCCTGGGTTTGCAATAAGCCTCCTTCAATTCAGAATTGACATAAAATTATCATGGAATGTATCCCAATGGAGTTCCTGACTTGCATACTCATTCTAATACGGATGCATTCCGAAAAGTATGGGGCCCTTGTCTCGAATACATAGGTTCCATAATGTCTGACTCACTCCTACAAGGTTTTCCATAAGTTGCGCGGCTCGACTTGAACTAGCTGCATGTGAAGGTGTGCACCATTTTGCAATGTTGTCGTGACTTTGTGCTCTTCTTCCCCCATCCTTTACTTTATCTATTCATTAGTTTTCCTTGTATAAACAAAAGCACCAAGTTTAATAATTAAGCTGAACCAATTGTGTTGGTGTTCTCCTGTCTTTTTCTGTGCTCATGTATGGAGAAGCATTTATGCTGTACTGTACCAGTTTTGAGAGTTTGTTGCGTTATTTGTATAAATGGAATAATTAATCAAAATCTATATTGAAAAATATTCAGTCCAGAATTCTGAGTAAATAATTGGTATAATTGGAATATGTTAATGAAAGTCAGTGTGGTGCAAGTGACATTTAACTGATTTCACAGAATATAACAGTTTGTTTTTTAACCTGTTCTTTAGGAACGTGTGCAGAAATCATTCCCACATCCAATCGACAAGTGGGCCATAGCAGATGCTCAATCTGCCATAGAAAAACGCAAGCGTAGAAATCCCCTTTTGTTGCCTGTTGACAAGATTCACCCTCTTCTGAAGGTAAGTCCTGCATAACTAAGTTAAGGATATTCACACCATTTACATGGAAGTTACATTTTATTAACGGATGAGGAAGACATCACCTAGACTGCTTTTTTGGCTACAATATTCCAAGATCAGCAAACTGAATTGTTCTAACTTATTTTGCTCCAATAATTGAATTGTCCTGAAGCTTCAGATTAAGTTTGTTCCTCAGTAGAAAATGGTTATACTGCACCTCTGTCCATCATGTCACTTTTCTCTCAATAAAATACCAATTCCACTATGTTCATTAAGATGCATGAGGAAAGGGCAGCACGGTGGCATAGTGGTTAGCACTGCTGCCTCACGGCACCGAGGACCCGGGTTCGATCCCGGCCCCAGGTCACTGTCTGCGTGAAGTTTGTACATTTTCCCTGTGTCTGCGTGGGTCTCACCCCCACACCCAAAAGATGAGCAGGGCAGGTGGATTGGCCATGCTAAATTGCCCCTCAATTGGAAAAAAAATAATTGGGTACTCTAAATTTATAGAAGAAAAAAAAATTTAGATGCATGAGTTGGATAGGCCCAAATAGTACCTGTTTCGGTCTGTAGGAATTGTCAATCTCATCATAATTTCTTCTCTTGACTGTGATCCAGAATGTACAATTACAGGGCGCAATATATGTAGAATTATATACTTCTGATTGTAGCACCTTAAACAGTCATCTTTCAGGGTAAGGTTAGAATTTGTGGACATCTGTGGAATGTGATACCCTGGATGTATTATCAAAAGCTAACTGTTGCATTCAACTGCAATTGGTAGTTGTAAATGTTTTGTTTCTGTACCAATCTCCATTCTTCCTGTCCTATCTCTCAAACTAATTCTTATTACCATGTTGCAGTCAGGTTTTCTTTTGTCTTTTGAACCGAAAGACAAAATTGGAGCAAAGGGTATAAATATGGTCAAGAGTCTTTTGGGAGCTAGTACAGTGTTGTTTGGATGAAGGTTGGTTTGTATTGTGCGTTTGTAACACAACCGTGACATGGGAGGAAGTATTTATTCTGCAGGTAGTGAAGATGGAATTTGGTCACCAACCTGGTGGAAGGGGATGATCTGCTCACTCTCAAAGTTTGGCCTAGCCTGGTAGTGTCTTTCCTGTGCCAGATTGAGAATCTACATGCAGTCAAGTCCTCTATTGTATCGGGTTGGGCACACCTTGCAGCATTTTTCGATATTTCTGAATATGTGCCATGCCTTGGACATGTTAATACATTATACTAAGCTACATTGATTCAGAGACCTAGGGCAGCACGGTGGCGCAGTGGTAGCACTGCAGTCTCATGGCGCCGAGGTCCAAGGTTCGATCACGGCTCTGGGTCACTGTCCGTGTGGAGTTTGCACATTCTCCCCGTGTTTGCGTGGGTTTCGCCCCCACAACCCAAACATGTGCAGGGTAGGTGGATTGAACACGCTAAATTGCCCCTTAAATATAAAAAAAATGAATTGGGTGCTCTAAACTTTTTTTTTAAAGATTCAGACACCCCATCAGAAGTGTAATACAATATGCTGCAGATAATTAAATCTTAACATTCAAATGATAGTTCACACATGCTGTTCTGTGAAATTATTCAGTATGGGGGAGGGGTCATTGTCATGTCTTGGGTGGCATGTGATGGGTCAGTTTAACTGAAAGTCAACTGGAGGAAATAAAAGACGACAGGAAAAGAAAGGTTCCGTCTTGGCCCGAGGACAAAATACAAGGCTTACGTTTCTTATATCCAGCGTTTATACCGAAAGTTAGATCATTCTGGAAGTATAAGTAAAGCAATCCATCAAATGGAAATAGCACAGTGGGGGTCATTTTTATTTTCTGTACGGAAAGGTAAGTGAAGCTCATGAAATAAGAGGACTTTTTTGATGGCTGATGCTCAGTTTTTAAGCCCCATGAAATAAAGTAGCTTAACGATTCATATATGGCCTGGTCTCACTGAGTGTTCACTCAAGCTTTGGCAAAGTAGAAATACAAAAAATTGTTAACCTGGAGCACAAAGGGCTGTTTGGGGAAATTACTTAACAGCATTAGATTAAGACGGTTCTGAAGACAGACCTGAATTTGTAACTGACTTCTTTCCAGGCTGATGTTATTCTTGAAGCTGGTGGTAGGAGAGAGATTCTGGGTTACAGTGGAGCTAAGGATTTCAACCACTAGGTGGTACTGTGTAATGATTATCGGTCTCCCAGCTATGGTTGTCATTTTATATTTGCACAGATTTCAGAGGGGTTTTCCCCCCCATATTGAGCCTTTAAAACATGATTTTTCACTATTCAGTCAAAAATTGGAGCATTTGGAACCCTTGGATTGTTGGATATCTCCTGACATTGGGTTGAAGCCTCCTGAAATCTGATTTTTGTTTTTAAAGAAAATTTTGATATTGAGTACCCAATTTTATTTTTCCGATTAAGGGGCAATTAAGCATGGCCAATCCACCTACCCTGCACATCTTTTTTGGGTTGTGGGGGTGAGACCCACGCAGACACGGGGAGAATATGCAAACTCCACACGGACAGTGACCAGGGGCCGGGATCGAACCCGTGTCCTGGGCGCCTTGAAGCAGCAGTGCTAATCACTGCGCCACCGTGCCACCCAAAATCTGATTTTAACAAAGGTCATCAAACTCTGTTTCTCGCTTCACAGTGCTGCCAGACCTGCTGAGTATTTCCAGCTATTTGTTATGTATTTGGATTTCCCTGATGGCTAGCTTTGACCAAACTGCCTCAGGTCTCATGCCCCACCTGATCTCTGGGATCTTTTCTCCGAGTGATCTCTTTGGTGGCGAAGCCATTGTTCAGTTTTGAAGGGTAGAAATCTTAACCTGGTTTATTCTATACATCTGAATGGAGCAACTTTTAAATTCATTGGTGGACTACAAACCTTTTAGTTGGAAGAGGGTTTTGTTTTTGAAATTACAATTACAATTCGGTTTAAATTGCTTCATGTAATTTTTGAAAAACAAACTGCCAGTGAAACCAACAGAAGCTATTTGCTGTGAGGTAGGAACTTTCTAGATGTGGATCAATTTAGGAAGAGTTCTTCGCCCACTGCTCCATCGATATAAATATATTTATGTAGCATCTTTCATGATCTCTGGTCAAACCAAAGTGTTTCTCAGCTACTTTTTTGAAATATTGTAACTGTTGTAAAGTAGGAAGCACAGTAGCAAATTTGTGCACAGAAAGCTTCCACAAGCAACAATGAGACCAATATTCTGTTTTTAGTTGTTGATCATTGTCTTAAGTGTTATCTAGGACCGTGGTGGTTCCCAACCTTTTATATGTCATGGCACACCTCTATTATAAAAGGGTTATGAGGCACGCCTATTTTCTCTGCCTTCTTCCCTTACTGGGAACTTGTTTTTAACTTCTCCCTGTCTGCTCTCCTCTTTTTTTTTTTTTTATTACCTCGCCCTGTCTCTCTCACTTCTCCCAGGGCTTTTGCGGCGCCCTTTTTGAGTTTTCACTTTTTGTGCAGGCGCATGAGACTTTTGCTTTCGGCTCCAGGTCCCAGCGTTGGTCATGGGCCTGACCAACAAACAAATCGAAACCATATATGTATAGCTCTTTCCAGCTGGTGCATGTGCGTGAGGCCCAAGATTCATCAGGTCTTAGAAATGCCAACCACGGCAGCATGGTGGCACAGTGGTTAGCACTGCTGCCTCACGGCACCGAGGACCCGGGTTCGATTCTGGCCCTGGGTCACTGTCCGTGTGGAGTTTGCACTTTCTTCTCGTGTCTGCATGGGTCTCACCCCTACAACCCAAAAAAGATGTGCAGAGTAGGTGGATTGGCCATGCTAAATTGCCCCTTAATTGCGAAAAAAAGAATTGCATACTCTAAATGTAATTGTAAAAAGAAATGGCAACCACAGAGCTGAAGATGTAGGTTAATTTTGGTTTAATTACAATCATTTTGACTTTTTTTTTCGGGGTACACTGGGGTTGGGCGGGGTAGGGGGGCTCTTCATGGCACACTGATCTAGGACACTGGGGAGAACTCCCTCGGTCGTCTTTGAAATAGGTTTATCTTTTACATTCAAGGAGGAGAAGAAAGTCCTCAGTTTAGTTTATGTTTCTTCATTTAATTTGCTCATCCCTTTTGCTTTATTAATCTATACCTGTTGCTGTTTGAATTTATTTAATTTCCTGGTGTCTTGTTGCTCCTGATTTTATGGCACTCGCTGTTTCATGAAGTAATAAATCCATTGGTGCCTCCCTAGCTGTTTTGCAACGTCTATTGTTTTTTTTGTGGTCAGTGAGATGATGTGACATGTTTTGTTCCTGTGAGTTCAGTTTTCTTGTTGCGATTGTATGGTGCCAAAACAACCAGTGACATATTTGTGTTCTAATTTAAGTTCTTCAGCTTATTCCGTTATTTTTTCATCTCCATCTTATGTGGGCACAGATTGTCATCAGTTTGTCTTGTCTTGTCATTGCATCTTTTTTGCAACATAGATGTAAATTGACATTCTGTGTGAAGTTTTATGGAAATTAACCAATATATTCCAAAAAAGGAAGCATATCAGAAGATATTGTACCTTGAGAACTTTGTTTCTGATCTTTGGATCCATCTCAAAGGATGCTCTGATATGAAATAACACTTGAATTATTGCGAAGGCTCAGAATAAATTATTGCGAAGGCTCAGAATAAATAATGACTTTGATAAAGTTTTAGGATTATAACATTCTCAAATTAATTTTATTGACCTATATTTTAAAATCACAAGGATAAGAATAGCACACTATTAGCTGATGAATAGGTAAATAACATCATCAAGTAGAACCTAGCAATGAGAAATAAAACTTCCAAACTGATTTCTTCAAATTCAATTAAGTCCTCATTTTATAAAAACACCTCCGAATCCCCCTAATTTAGTTTTTGTATTACCTTTTAAATTACAGGACACCTTTTTTATTTAGTTCCCTGTCTTACTATGAGATCAACAGTTTACAGATCTAGTTGTTTGGATGTTACCCACAAAGCTGAATTGTCCACACAGCCTTGCCCTCATTATTTACTTTAACCAGCAGAAAAAAAACTATTTGTTCCTTAAGTCCAGTATTTGATGGATGTTATTTTTCATCATCTTTCAGGAAGTTCTTGGTTACAAAGTTGATCATCAAGTTTCTGTTTACATCGTAGCAGTGTTGGAATACATATCTGCTGACATACTTAAGCTAGCAGGCAATTATGTACGAAACATTCGGCACTACGAAATCACCCAACAAGACATTAAAGTGGCCATGTGCGCTGATAAGGTAAGAAAGCAAACTATTTTTTCGAGAACTTGAAAGTTGCCGTACCAATGTTTTTATTTAGTCTTTCAAAATCACGGGTGGGATTCTCCGTTGGCTGATACCAAAATCGCGAAACGCGATTAGGTGGAGAATAGGTTCCGACGCCAAAATCGTGGCGGGCACCGATTTGAAACCCAATCACAATTCTCTGTCACCTCGACAGTCAATGCAGTCCAGAACGCATGTACAGTAAACATAGTTTGCATGCCATTAGCGGGCCTGATCCAATTTTCTCCAGGGCCTCCGCGATTCTCTGCCTCCGATGGGCCAAGTTCCTGACGGCGCGATTCACTTGTGCTTCTAAAAATCGTGAAAACGGCTTTGTGGCGCTGCAGCCCTGGGGGATGCCCTGCGGCTGTACGAGCTGGAGCTTCTCGAGGAGGAGGAAGCTGCAGCAACGGAGTGTGCCACAGAGGAACAGGAGGCAACTGCCCAGGATGGAGAGCCAACCGCCCAACAGGCCGAGGAGGAGGAGGTGGAAAGCAGGTGCCGCATGAGGCCTTGTGTGTACCGGCAGCACCTGTCATTCGAGGACCTGCCAGATTGGGCATGCCGTCGAAGACTCCGGCTGAGCAGGGAGACAGTGTGACATATCTGCCAGATCATAGCGTATCTGGCATTGCGTGGATATAGGGGAGGACACCTGTTTCCAGTGGCTGTCAAGGTGACGGTTGCCCTGAACCTTTACACCATGGGGTCCTTCCAGGTGTCGAGTGGGCACCAGTCCGGGATCTCACTTACCTCGGTGCATAAGTGCACCCGTACCGTCACGGAGGCCCTACATGCCCAGGCAGCTCAATACATCCATTTCAATGTGGATCGAGCCCACCAGGATGTCTAAGCAGCAGGGTTCACCGCCATGTCGGAATAGTCCAGGGGGTGATTGATGGGATGCATGTTCCCCTGTGAGCACCTTACAGATGATGGGCCGCTCTACACAAACCAAAAAGGGTTGCACTCGATGAACGTACAGCTGGCATGCGACCATCAACTGCGCATCATACACGTCTGCGTCCGATACCTGGGCAGTGTGCACGACGCCTTCATCCTGGAACACTCAACGATTCCTGACATGTTTGAGATGCATCCCGGCTGGAGGGTTGGCTCCTGCGTGACAGGGCCTATCCACTGTGATCGTGGTTGACGTCACCTATCCGGAGGCCACAGACCGACATGGAGACCCACTACAACGACGCCCATGCAACAATCAGGAGTGTAATCAGGCAGTGCTTCGGCCACTGAATATGGGGCTCAGGTGCCTGGACCACTCTGAAGAGGCCTTCCAGTATGATGCTGAGAATGGCATGCTCATCGTGGCGGCCTGCTGTATCCTTCACATCATCGTGCAGCAGAGGGGCGATGAGTTGGAGGAGGAGGAGGAACCCGAGGCCTCATCCGACGAGGAGGATGAGGGGGAGGATGGGCAGGACATGGAACCCTGGCATGCTCGGGAGGCCGCACGACATGTGCACAAGGGCCAACGAGCACAGGATGCTATGATTGCCTCCAGGTTCACCAACTTAAAGGGAGGGGGGTGGGGGGGAGACACTGGCCAGGGACATGAACACCGCATCCCAACCCCCCCTCGCCTGTGATTCATATCTGCCGCACTAAGGGGTGTGGGCCCTGGGTTGGCAGTAACACCCCGGGTTTGGTCCATGGGATGTAGGATGATGACAACCCGCTCTGCGATGAGCGCTGGTGCTCCACTTCATTGACAACATCTGACTCCTGCCCATGGTAGCACTTTCCGCCATACACTGGGTAATCCCTGCATGCGAGCTGGCCGTTCCATCACACTGGGCCATTGAATCCCTGGGGTGACGGTGGTGGGGAGGGATGGGTGCCAGGCCACCCACAATGTACGCCCAATACCCCCACAACATAAGCCCAATCCCCACCCCTCACTCATCTGACAGAGCACCGAGACAGATTGTAACCGTGTGAACAGGTGTTTAATGTGACAATGTATATACAGATTTGTGCCCCAGTCTCTATAGCTAAACTGCCCTGCACCCGTGTCAACTTTAAAAAAAAAAAAAATTTAGAGTACCCAATTAATTTTTTCCAATGAAGGGGCAATTTAGCTTGGCCAATCAACCTACTCTACTCTGCACATCTTTGGGTTGTGGGGGCGAAACCCACGCAGACACGGGGAGAATGTGCAAACTCCACACGGACAGTGACCCAGAGCCGGGATCGAACCTGGGACCTCGGCGCCGTGAGGCAGCAAGGCTAACCCACTGCGCCATTGTGCTGCCCTACACCCGTGCCAACTTAACTAGTGTCTAACAGTCTGGCCTTACAGCCCCTAACGCTCCGTCTTGGTGGTCCCCAGGCGGTACAGCAGGAGTGGAGGCAACCTGCTGTGACTCCCGCCCTGCGACTTGGATCCCCATCGGCAGCCGTCTTCTGGGGTGCCCGAGCCTGGATGGGCCCGACTGCTGGTCGGGCGTCCCAGGTAACGTGATGCCACCCTGTTCTGCTGACTCCCTACCAGATGCACCAGGGACAGGAGAGGGGGGGGGAAATCTGAGGTGCTGCGATGTTCCGGCACTGACCCCATCACCTCATCCCTCAGGGTGCCCGATGACCCCCGGATCACTCCATGGGATGGGGGTGCGATCAGAGCTAACCCCTGAGACTCCCTCACCACCTTGCGCTGCCAGTCCTGGAGGCAATGGAGCACACGGAGTGGACCATCTCCGTCTGGGACTGCGCCACGTCACCCATTGACTGTCTCACCACCTTCTGGGTTTGTGTCACATCAGCCAGTGACTGCGCCATCTACCTCTGCGACTGGGTCCCCTCCCTCTTTGGCTGCTCCACATCAGCCAGCGCGGGGGTAATGCCGCCAACATTCTAAGCCATGGCCTGCTGTGATTGGGCCATGCTCAGGAGCACAGCTGCGATTTCCAGGTGGCTCTGGCACATGGTTGCCTGTGGGCTGCAATCCTGTCCTGGTCCATGGCCAGCTCCTGCACAGAATGCCCCAGGCGTTGGACTTCCTGATCCAAAGCCGTTGCCCCCAATGCCTCCACCACGGGCAGCACCCGTGTGGTGTTTAGACTGGGTGGCCCGCATGGTCGGCACCACCTCCTGCTCCTGCATGCACTTGGACTCCTCCAACAGTCCGTCCCAGAAGCTCGAAACCCGTCTGGACGGCACCTAATCCCTGGGGTCGGCTTGCCCTCCGACCGTCCACTGCCTCGGGTATTCCTACCTCCACCTGTTGTACTGGATCAGCTGTGTGGTGCGCACCAGATAGCATCCCAGGGGCTTCTTTATCCAACCAAAGTGAGTGTCTCTGGGATGGTGGAGGGTGTTGGAGACCGCTCCGACGGGAAATCCCTGTCATCCTCAGACTCGATCTCCGAGGTGTCTCAGATGGATGGCTGGCGTCCGAGCTGCTCGCCGCATCAGTGCTCGGCTCACGGGCTGTGGCACTAGCAGGGGAAGGGGGACACCCGATGGGCCTGCCCCATCTCCAGCAGGTCCTGCATGACACAAAACAAGATGCATGATTAGACCGTAGGCCGGGGGGTAGTGTGGGTGGTGTGGGGTGAGGGTAGTGGGGGGCTGGTGTTGGGTGGGGGTTTGACACATGTGTCACGGGCAACCGCAACTCAGCAGGGTCACACATCCTCGTCCGCAGCCGAACTCCTCCCCGAAGACCTCCCTTTCCTCCGGGCCGCCGACCACGTCTAGGGTCCTCTGCTCTGCCATGTGAGGGGCACCATGATGACACTCAGGGGACGGTCCCCATCCAGTCTTCTCCCGCTCCCGGCTGTTGTGGGTGGCCTTCTTCTGGAGGGGGTGGGTGGCAAACTGAAAACAACAGTGTTAACAGTCCGACACATGCAGCCCAGGGGGTGAGTAGCTGTGGCATCAGTGCAAGGTGGGTGTTTGGCTGCCCTCCGGGTTGTGGGGGGGTTACGGGTGTGTTGGAGGGGGTTTGGTGCCAGGGCAACATTGCTGACGACTCGATCTGGCTGCCTTGAGGAGGCTGTGCAGTTTTTTCTGGCATTGCTGGCCGGTCCAGATGGTGTTGCCTATGGTGCTCACCACCTCTCCCACTGCGCCCAGGCTTGGCGAATGGCGGTGGCTGGCAGCCTCCTTCCTGGGATGAGGTACAGGGTCATCCGCCTTTCCTCTACCGAGTCCAGGAGGGTGTCCAGCTCGGCATCTGTGAAGCGTGGGGCTGCACATCTTGCTACCATATTGTTGGCTGGGGTGCTGTGTGTGGGAAGTGAAGTGTGTATATCCTGATATTAGCCGCCAGATGACTCCCTTTCGTGAACCCTGTCTGGTCCTCTCCAATCACCCCTGGCACATAGTCCTCAATTCTCGAGGCCAAGATCTTGGCCAATAACCTGGCGTCTACATTTAATTCTGAGGTTGGCCTATAAGACCCATCGGCCTTTAAGATCCCGCTTCAAAATCAAGGAGATCGAGGCCTGCGATGGAGTCCGGGGGAGCACCCCCTGGTCCCTTGCCTCGTTAAACGCCCTCACCAACAAGGGCATCAGGACCCGCGAAAACCTTTTATAGAACTCCACTGGCACCGCCTTCTCCCTGTGTGCCCATGTCGAGATAAATTCCCCTCTCACCACTGCCTTCAATGCTTCCCACAACGTGGCCGCTGAAACCTCCCTGGTGTCGTTTAGCTCCACATACCCCCGAATGATATCCCTCACTCACTCACAAACCTCCTCATCCAACAAAAGCCCCACATCTAGCCTCCATTGTGGGCGCTGGCCCCCTCCCTATTCACCCGCAAGTCCACCCAATGCGGAGCATGACCCGACACCACTTTCGCTGAGTAGTTTATGTTGACCATCTCCGCCAACAGCGTTCTATCTAGGACAAAAAAGTCAATTCGAGAGTCGAACCTGTGCACATGCGAGAAGAATGAAAATTCCTTCGCCCTCGGTCTCACAAACCTCCACGGATCCACCCCCCCCCCCCCGCCCCCCATGTGCTGCATAAACCCCCTCTGCTCCTTCGCTACCGTCGGCACCCTCTCCGACCTCATTCGACCAATCCAGTCTTGGGTCTATAACCGTATTAAAATCCCCCTATTATCAACCGAAGCGAATCCAGATCCGGGATCTTCCCCAACACCCGCCTCATAAACTCCACATCATCCCAGCACCACCAGCATCCCTTCCAATTTCCCAATCACCGATGTCAGTCGCTATACTCCCCAGTTCGAACGCCACCCGCTTATTAATCAAAATTGCCACCCACCTCGTTTTAGACTCTAATCCCGAATGGAACACCTTCCCTACCCAACCTTTCCGCAGCCTAGTCTGATCCCCAACCTTCAGATGAGTCTCCTGTAACAAAGCCACGGCCGCCTTTAGACTCTTATTATGTGCGAACGCACGGGCCCCCTTGACCGGCCCATTCAACCCTCGCGCGTTGCATGTGATCAGCCTGGTCGCCCCCCCACCCCCTCCAACGATTAAGCCCCTCCTGGGCCAGCCTCCAGCCTGCTTCCCGCACCACCTCAGGCCTGTCCTCCGGTGCCCACTGTCAGTAGGTGGTCCCCCTCCAGTCATCACCATCATCGACCACCCCCCTCCATACCACATTTTAGACCATCCCCCACCAAGAGCATAACACCGAGCCATGGCCCCAAACGCAATACAAAAATAACCCAAACAAACCCAAAGGAACAGGAGGCGAACATCTAGAACATAGAACATAGAACAATACAGCGCAGTACAGGCCCTTCGGCCCACGATGTTGCACCGAAACAAAAGCCATCTAACCTACACTATGCCATTATCATCCATACATCCTCCCAAGTTCAGTGTCATCCATCTCCTGCCACTTCATTGTCCCTGACAAATTCCATCGCCTCAGGTGTCCCGAAGTACAGCTCCCAACCCTTATAGGTCACCCCCTTCTTAAAGAGGGCCACCTTCACTTTGTTGACGCTCCCCTCTTGGCCAACTCTGCACCCAGATCCTGGTACACACACAGCTCGTTACCCTCCCAGGTACAGTGCCTCATCTGCCTGGCCCACCCTCAGGATCCGCTCCTTGTCCAGGAACCAGTGCGGGAGCACCACTATCACCCTCGGCGGCTTGTTCCCCTGCGGCTTCCTCATCAGCGCCCTGTGCGCCCGGTCTACTTCCAAGAGTTGTTCAAATGACCTCTCACCCAGCAGCTTCTCGAATATCCGAGCCACATACGCACCGGCATCCGCTACCTCGCTGCCCTCCGTCAGTCCCATGATCCTCGACTTTTGCCTGCGAGATCGATTCTCCAGGTCCTCCACTTTCTCCTGCAGCCGCCTCTGTTGATCCTGCATCACCCCTACCTCCGCTGCCATCGAGGCAAGCTTCTCCTTGTGCCCCCCCCCCCCTGTCTTCTCCACCTTCTGTATCGCATGGCTCTGGGCCTCCAACCTGTCTCCAGGCGATCAATCTCCGCGTTTATCGGGTCCATCACACTAGTCAGGTCCTCCAGATTCTCCTTCCTCTGCTGGGTGAGCGTCTTGTTTAGGAAGCCTACGGCGCTGAGGTCCCGGGTTCGAATCCCGGCCCTGGGTCACTGTCCGTGTGGAGTTTGCACATTCTCCCCATGTCTGCGTGGGTTTCACCCCCACAACCCAAAGATGTGCAGGATAGGTGGATTGGCCAGGCTAAATTGCCCCTTAATTGGAAAAAAAAATTGGGTACTCTTAAGTTTTAAAAAAAGAAAGAAACGGAGAACCCTGCCCCACGTCGTCCACTGACCAAGTAATGTAATATGGTTCAGTTGGTTGGGAGGATGAAAAGCATCTGCAAAGGGATATAGATAGGTTAAGTGAAATGGCAAAAATTTGGGAATGGAGTAGAATTTGAGAAAATGTGAACTTGTCCACTTTTTTCTTCTCAATTCATTTTTTTCCAATTAAGGGGCAATTTGGCATGGCCAATTTATCTACCATGCACATCTTTGGGTTTGTGAGGGTGAGACCCACGCAGACATGGGGAGAATATGCAAACTCCACACGGACAGTGACCCGGAGCTGGGATCAAACCCAGGTCCTCGGCGGTGTGAGGCAGCAGTGCTAACCACAGGGCAGCACGGTGGCACAGTGGTTAGCACAGCTGACTCACGCCGCCGAGGTCCCAGGTTCGATCCTGGCTCTGGGTCACTGTCTGTGTGGAGTTTGCACATTCTCCCCGTGTTTGCGTCGGTTTCGCCCCCACAACCCAAACATGTGCAGGTTAGGCGGATTGCCCCTTAATTGTAAAAAATGAATTGGATACTCTAAATTTATTTAAAAAAAGAAAGATTCTGAGAGAACTTGACAGACTGGGTGCTGGGAGGATGTTTCCCCTTGTGGGGAGTCTAGAGCTAGGGAACACAGTTTAAGAAGTAGGGGTCTTCCCATTTAATAATGAGATGAGAATTTGTTTTCTCTGAAGATCATCAGTTTGTAGAATTCTCTTTCCCAGAGAAGTTGAGGTTGTATCATTGGATATACTCCAGGCTGAATTAGATAGATTTTTGTTTCTTAGGGAGTCGAGGGTTATGGGGGGCAGGCAGGAAGTGGAGCTGAAGCCAAAATGGATCAGGCAGAGCAAGCCTGAGGAGCTGAATGGCCTATTCTGCTCCTAATTCTTGTGTCCTTGTGTTTATTTATCCTGGAACATTTTAATAAATGCCAACCAGCAGAAGTACTCCTTGAGCCTCGTGCTATGATTCGGGTGGAGAGTGATCGCTAACTTTAAAAAGAAGCAAATCTCCACATTGCTGCCAATGGAAAATAAACAATGGGCAAGATTACACTTTTAAAACTTTTACTTTAACAATCAAACAAAAATCAACATAATTCAAACAATAATTAGCAGTAAAGCATAATAATGTGGATGCTGGGATCTAAAGTAAAAGCAGAAAATGCCAGAAATATCGACAAGGTTCTGGCAACATGTGGAGAGAAATGTTTCAAGTCTGTGATCTTCCATGGGAAAACTGATTTTGAATAAGGGGTGAGTGAAAAAAGGAAGGTCAGTAATATGGTGAAAGTCAGGAAAGACAGGTTGACAGAAGAGGGTCTTCCAGGGCTAAAGGGAATGGTATGAAGCAAGATAAGAAACAACAGATGTGCTGCTGACTGAAAGGAAAAAATAAAGCAAGCAAAGAAAAGGGAACAAAATGTAGCAGAGATTATGACCTGAAATTGTTGAATTGAGTGTTCGAAACATACGTAGAAAATATAAGCAGGAGGAGGCTATTCGGCCCTTCGGACCTGCGCCGCCATTCATTATGATCATGGCTGATTATCAAGTTCAGTACCCTGATCCCTTTAGCCCCAAAAGCTATATCTAATTTCTTCTTGAAATTATAAAATGTTTGGCCTCAACTACCTTTTGTGATAGTGAATTCCACAGATTCACCACACTGGGTGAAGAAATTTCTCCTCAGCTCAGTCCTAAAAGATTTACCCCTTATCCTCAAACTATGACCCCTAGTTCTGGACACCCTCACCATCGGGAACATTCTTTCTGAATCTACCCTGTCTAATCCTGTCAGAATTTTATAAGTTTCAATGAGTTCCCCTCTCACTCTTCTTAACTCCAATCAATATAATTCTTACCGACTTAGTCTCTCCTCATATGACAGTCCTGCCATTCCAGGAATCAGCCTAGTAAATCTTTGCTGCACTCCCTCCAAGCAAGAACATCTCTTTTCAGATAAGGACACCAATACTGCACACTGTACTCCAGGTGTGGCCTCACCAATGCCCTATACGTGTTGACCCCGGAAGGTTATAAATGTGCCAAATTGAACAGTGATATGCTGTTCCTCCAGCTTACATTCAGGTTCATTGGAAACATGCGGTAGGCTGAGGACAGAAATATCTGAGTGAGAGCAAGGCGAAGAATTAAAATGACAGTTCGCCAGAATCATGCTTGCAGACTGAATGCAGGTGTTTCTCACAGTGGCCACCCAATCTGCATTTGGCCACCCCAATGTAGAGGAGACCACATTTTGATCAGCAAATACAATACAATTGATTGAAAGAAGTACATGTGAATCACTTCACCTGGCGGAAGTGTTTGGGGCTTTGGATGGAGAGGAGAGAGGAGCGAAATGATAGATGTTATATCTGTAGCATTTGCATGGGAAAGTATTGTAGAAAGGACACGGGATGTTTTTAATGACTGAGAAGTAGACCGGGATATCACAAATATATTTTTACCATTTGCACTACCTCCACCAGGCTATGTAGTGGATCATTTTTTGGTATTTCCATCACCAAACAAATCTTCCCCTCCCTTCTCATATTTCAAATGGACTGTTCACTCTGTGATACCCTGTCCACATTCATTGGTCACCCCAACACCCCTGTCCCCTTCCCACAACACCTTTCTGTGTAAATGCAGGAGATGTAACACCTGCCCTTTTACCTCCTATCTCCTCACTGTCCATGGTTCCAAAAACTCCTTCCAGGCTAAGCGACAATCTGCATGAACTGTTTTTGCTGTTCAAAATGTGGTCTCCTTTACATTAGGCAGAGAAAATGGAGATTGGTTGTCTGCTTTTTGGAACACCTTCGTTGAGTCCACAAGTATCACCCCGAGTTTCTGGTGACCTGTCCTTTTAATTCTTCACCTGGCTCTCACACTAACATTTCCGTCCTCAGTCGATTGCACCGTTCCACTGAGCTCAATGTAAGCTTACGTAATAACATCTCGTCTTTTGCTTAGACTCTTTACAGCCTTCCGGACACAACATTTAAGTTCAACAATTTCAGGCGACAATCTCTGGTCCATTTTATTTGCTTTGCTTGTTTATTTTCCCTTTCAGTCAGTAGCACATCTGTTCTAGGCACATCTTTTGTTGCCCCGTCACCATTCCCGTTGGCCCTGGAGCACTAACTCTTCCATCACACAATCTGTCTTGTCTTCCACTCTATCACAGATCTTCCTTTTGTCCTTGCTCCACCCACCCCTTGCTTTAAACCCATTACATCCCCTCCCACTGGACTTGCTACGTGGATGACCCAGAAGCAGAGGACTCTCCCCAGGACCACACCTACCCAGTTCACGTTACAGAGATAGCCATTCCACCGAGATGGAGCTTGACACCGGGGTCTGCCATCAGACATTTGCCAGAATCTGGACCAGCCTGCAGACGCTGGAACTTTGGGATACGGGAACCAGGCTGGCCAATTAAACCAGGGAGCCCTTACCATTGAGGGCACTGCCCGGGGGACCAATCGGCGTGCTTGCCATTGGTGGTGGTCCGCTGCGACGGACCCAGCTTGCTGGGCCGTGATTGGCTATGCCATCTGCAGTTCGATTGGCAACGTGTATGTTGGATATACCCTCACGGGCTGGAAGAAGTGCTGGTCAAGTTCCTGGGAGTCTTCGCCGAGGGCCTCCCTACCATAAAGAGAAGGATGGCCACGATCAGTATGGATGAGAACACTCAACCCTGGTATTTAGAGAATCTCGCCAAAGTACTCGAGAGGTTTGAACAGGCCGGCGGCCACCTTGGAGGGAGAAAAGCAAGTTGTTTTTTTTGCCCTGGAGGTCACTTAACTTGAGTCACCGGGTGGACAGCCAGGGCTTCCACCCAGAGGAGGACAAGGTGCTGGTAATCCGACAGGCCCCCATCCCTCGTGACCAGACGGAGCTCCGCCCCTTTCTCGGACTGGTCAACTACTACGGCAGATATGTACCCAGAACAGCCACGTTGCTCAATCCCCTGCTCACCAGCTCTTAAAGATAGGGCAGTGATGGCACCAGAGGCCTTCCAGGAGGTCAGGGGCACCTAGCATCAAACAAACTACTGACACACTTCAACATGTCAAAGCCGGTGCTCACGTGCGATGCCTCGCCTTATGGCGTCGAGCGGTCCTGGCTCTTCAGATGCCCGAAGGTTCAGAACGGCCAATAGTCTTCGCTTCCCGCATGCTCGCTGTGCTGAGCGAAATCACACACAGGTTGAGAAGGAAGGTTTGGCATCGTATTTGCGGTACGAAAGTTCCATAAGTACATTTACAATTTATACGGATCACAAGCCCCTGCTGGGATTATTTAAAGAGGACAGGGTGGTCCCACCGGTCGCATCCTCCCGGGTCCAATGGTGCGCTTTGCTACTAGCTGCCTAGGAATATACACTGGACCAACCCCCAAGCACACCGATGCGTTGAGTCACCTGCTCCTCGCCACAAAACCGCCAGTGCCCACTTCAGGCCGTTGAGGTGCTCACTGCACTCCACTTTTTTTTTTTAGAAAATATTTTATTGAGACATTTATAATTTTAAACATCAAATTTCAACAAGAACAAAAACACAGCAATATAACCAACAACCCCCCCCCCCCCCCACCCCCCCACCCCGAGCACCGACCCCAGCCAACATGATTTACAAAAACAGTGCCATCTTCCCCAGCCCCTCCCCCCATCAGTTGGTTGCCCTCACTTGTCACTCCCATGCCTCCCCTTCCCCCCACCCCCGCTGCCAGCTTAATTTTTCTCAAAGAAGTTGATGAACGGGTACCATCTCCGAGCAAACCCCTGCAACGAACCCCTCAAGGCGAATTTCATTTTCTCGAGTCTGCGAAACCCCGCCATGTCGCTAACCCATACCACCAACTTCGAGGGCCCCGAGTCCCTCCATTCTAGTAAGATCCATCTCCGGGCCACCAGGGAGGCAAAGGCCAGGACGTTGGCCTCTTTCAGCCCCTGGGCTCCAAAGATCGCGACCTCTGGACTCGGCACCACCCTCACTTTTAAGATCTCTGACATGATGTCAGCAAACCCCTGCCAGAAGCCCCTCAGCCTCGGACATGCCCAAAACATATGGACATGGTTCGCAGGACCCCCCGCACAGCGCCCACACCTACCCACCACCCACTCAAAGAACCTGCTCATCCTGGCCACAGTCATGTGTACCCTGTGAACCATGTTGAGTTGTGTCAGGCTAAGCCTGGCGCATGACGAAGATTGGTGGTTATCATATATCGGTGCCCACACTGATGCCCCCTCCAACCCCATGCGCTGCCTCCACTGTCCCCTCACCCTCCGGGCTGCCACTGATACCGGGCTTGTGGAATCCCGAGCCGGCGAGGACGGCAGAGGTGCTGTTAACAGTGCCTCCAAACTTGTGTCCTTACATGAGGCCGCCTCCACCCATTCCCATACCGACCACTACCCACTTCCTGACCATAGTAATATTTGCCGCCCAGTAGTAATTGATAAAATTTGGAAGAGTCAGTCCACCCCCACTCCACCGCGGGGTTTTACCCACACAAACAAATCCCGAGGTCACTGCATTCACTTTTTTGAAGAATGCCTTGGGGATAAAAATTGGAAGGCTATGGAAATCAAACAAAAATCTTGGGAGGACCATCATTTTAACTGTCTGAACCCATCCCACCAATGACAACAGGAGTGCATCCCACCTCCGAAAGCCTCCCCTCATCTGTTCTACCAACCGACCCAAATGCAGCTTATGCAGCTGCTCCCACTCCCGCGCCACCTGGATACCCAAATATCGAAAGCTCCCTCACACCACCTTGAACGGCATCTCACCCAATCTCTTCTCCTGCCCCCTCGTCTGGATCGCAAAGACCTCACTCTGACCCCATATTTAATATGTATCCCGAGAACCGGCCGTATTCCTCTAATAACCCCATACTCCCTCCAATCCCCCCCCCCCCTCCCAGGGGGTCTGATATATATATACAAAAGTAGATTGTCCGCGTAGTGAGACCCTGTGCTCCACCCTCCACGCGTATGCCCCCCTTGCCGCCAGACCCTCGACGTTCTTCATGCCAACTGCTCTCTCGCCAAGGCAGACAATAGTGGAGAAAGTGGACTTCCCTGCCTCGTCCCCCGATGTAACCTGAAATTGTCTGATCTCACCCAATTCCTCCTCACACTCGCCACTGGTGCCTGGTATAGCAACCGGATCCAGTCCACAAAGCCCTGCCCAAACCCAAACCGGCCAGGACCTCCCATAAGTATTTTATAAGTATCCCATAAGATAAAAGGCCTTCTCTGCATCCATGGCCACCTCCACCTCAACCTTGCCACCCTCTGGAGGCATCATAATTACATTCAGTAACCTCCTAATGTTTGTCGCCAAATGCCACCCCTTAATGAACTCCATCTGGTCCTCCCCTATAACCTCTGGGGTGCAGTCTTTGATCCTTTTGGCCAGGATCTTCGCCAGTAGTTTGGCATCTACATTTAATAGGGAGATCCGTCTGTATGACCCACAGTTTTCTGGGTCCTTATCCCGGTTTAAAATGAGGGAGATCGATGCCTGCGACAACGTCGGTGGAGCACTCCCAACTCCTTTGTCTCATTGAAGGCTCTGACCAACAGCAGTCCCAACACCCCAGTCCCAACACGCCTTGCCCGATTGCATCGCTTCCAACCCCTCTACTACTTCTAAATGCCCATTTGGTGCCCCCAGGCCCTCCACCAGCTCCTCATGAACCTTCGGGAACTCCAACCCTCCCAGAATCCGCCTCTCCCCTGCCTGGGGGTACCGACTCACCCAAAACTCCTTAAACACCCCATTCACCCCAGCCGGGTCCAGGACTGTATTCTCACCTGTGTCCTTCACTTTCCCAATCTCTCTTGCTGCCTCTTGCTTCCACAACTGGTGCGCTAACATCCTGCTTGCATTCTCCCCATACTTACATACCCCCTCACCTTACTTAACTGCCCTACCGCCTTACCCATAGATAACAGCCAAATTCCATTTGCAACCTCTGTCGTTCCTTTAGCAGCTCTTCCTTCTGGGCCTCTGCATATCTCCTGTCCACCTGCAGGATTTCCTCCACTAGCCTTTCTATCTCCACCTGCTCTGCATTCTTCCGATGCGCCCGAATCAAAATAAACTCCCCCCTGACCACTGCCTTCACTGCCTCCCAAACTATACCTGCCGAAACCTCCCCCGTACCATTAATCTCTACATATCCCTGGATCGCTCACACACACTTCTTCCTCTGCTTACAATCCCAGATCCAGCCTCCATTGCGGGCGCTGGGCCCCCCTTTTTTCACTCGTAAATCCACCCAGTGCAGGCATGGTCCGACACCACTATCGTTTTGCTGCACTCCACTTAACGGGCACCTTGCTGGTCACTGCGGCTCGCATCAAGGAGTGGACCCAGACAGACCCACAATTGTCATGGATCCGGCACAAGGTTCAATACGGGGCCCAGCATAGAGCAGTGCTGGCCGATCTGTGGGGCTACACCACAAAGCTACCGGAGCTGAGAGTACAAGACAGCATCCTTTTGTGGGGGGCCGAACGGTCGTACCCCGAGCAAGGTCGCAAGTCCTTGTTGAAGGTACTCCACAATGGGCCCCAAGGGGTGGCATAAGTGAAAATGCTACCTTGCAGCTACGTTTGGTGGCCCAGGATGGACTTGGAGATTGAGAGAGTGTCCCAACACTGAGGCCCTTGCCAGGATCACCAGAAAGCCCCAACGGCTACCCAGATGCACCTATGGGAATTGCCGGGTAAACAATGGTATGGCGTCCATGTGGGTTCACCGGCCTGTTCCAGGAGGCTACGTTCCTTATCCTGACAGATGCCCATTCCAAATGCCTCGATGTCCACCGGGTACAAACCGCAACTACACGGACGACACTAGACAGGCTACGACACATGTTTAGCTTACACTGAAAACCCGAAGGCCTGGTGACCAATAATGGGACAGCGTTCACCAGCCAAGACTTTGCATCATTCATGGCAGCAAATGGAATCCGGCACTGACCCGTACCACCTGGCTTGTAACGGATTGGCAAGGTGGGCAGTCCAGACCTTTAAGCAGGCCATGAAGAAGATGACTGCCGGACATTGGGAGACACGGCTGGCTCGCTTTCTCTACAGCTACCATACGACACCATATGCCACCACCGGAGTTGCAACGGCAGAATTGCTCATGGGACGTTGGCTCAGAACTCGCCTCAGTCTCGTATTCCCTGATTTCAGCGCATGGATCCGCCAACGGCAGGATAGCGAACTCACATTAGCTCTCGCCACTAAGCACATTCGAGCCGGGCGACACGGCCTACATGCGGAATTTGGCACTGGAGCCACATGGATCCCTGTGTGGTCCTCCGAGCGACAGGGCTGGTCTCTATATGGTCCAGATGCAAGGGAATGATGCCAACCACCACCTTGACCACATTCGATGACGCACGTGAGAACCGCTAGAGCTAGGTCAGGGTGCCCCGACCACGGTCCAGGCACAATTCCCTTTACAGCGTAGGAAGAGCCTCGAGGCACCGCTGGGGCCAGAGCACCGCTCGCCATCACCGCATCTCGGACATCAGGAAGCCGAGGTACCTGATGCACCCGCGAGGCTGCCAATGACACTGACGATTGTCCCACATGGACAATGGCCCACTCGACGACAGCATATCGTCGCCATTTGCACCCACATTTTTGCCAGCCGAGCCACTCCCACCTCTGTGCTCTTCACAAAAGCAACAGTCGCCAGTGCGCTACGTGCCTTACAGGCCAACCTCACTGCCACTGGATCACCATCTGCTTCCCAAGCAGTTGAGGGAACCACTTACCTGAAGCAATGGAGGTTTCACTAGACTTTGGGGGGTGGGAGGGGTGCGATGTTACGCCATCCTCGGGGGCCAAACCCCATGTTGTGTACGGTTCACCTTCTACACCTTCGAGTACAAACTTCCCGGGGGAGGGGGGGGAAAGAAGCTCCCCCTAATGGGGAGGAACCTCGCAGGATATGGAAGCAGGTCAGGGTGAATGACACTGCGGGGTGATGAGTGTAATTGTAGTATTGAGTAGAGTAAATAAACCTGGTTGTTATCCTGCCTACCTGGTGTCATATGAAGTCCTTGCCTTCGGCTGTTACAGCATGTTTCTTTCCAACACCCCACATCGCCCCACCAACCCAACTCCAAAGACATGTGGCATGCAACCTCTTCCCATATCAAACAAACAAGTCTCAGGGCAGTTGCACCAGCACAAACTATTTCTTTCAGAATGACCTCGAGTCACACAATGTTGGAATTAACTCAATTTTCCCATCCCAACTCTGGTCTTAAAAATTCATAATTTCTGCTATTTATTAAGACAAAGCCATGATACACAAATTAACTTTCCCAGACACATGCTAATGGCGTCCAACCTGCACATTGTTATGAACCTGATTTGCCTGTCTCTCGAGGGTGGTGGAGGGTGTTCACTGGTAGAGGCCAAAGACTACAATCCCCAGTAGGCCGAGAGCTTCGGTGCCGTGTACAGCTAATCACACTAGCCCTGTTCTGGATTTCTCTTCCTGCAGTTAAAGGAAATCCTAACGTTAGTGTGCCTGTGCAGAAAAACTGCACGAGAATTTGATCACAGGGCCCAGTATGGTGCCATAAAAGGAGGGAGTCCAAAGACGGAGGAGAGGAATTATCAGAGGGCTAGAGAGAGGTCCCAAAGAAGAGTGCCAGGTAAAGGATAGGAAGAGATCCCAATGTAGAGTCTCAGATAAGAAACAGAAAAGAGCAGAGAAAGAGGCTCCAAGCACAAAAAGGACTCAGAAAAAACCCTGAAGATCAAGGAGGGCAGCATAAGGTTGATGATCCCATGCTGCCAGTCATTGGGGTAAAGATAACCCTTTGGAGCAGTAGTATTTTGCTTGATGTGGCCAAAGATGTGCTAATGCCTTGTTGCTGGAGTGCAGGCCAGGAACCCAGGGGGATGGAGTCTCTGGTGACAAGCTTGAAACCCTACAAGGTGCAAAATCCACATTTGAAATAGTTTTATTGCTGTCAATGCTACCTGAGTTGGAACAACATTTGGAAAGAAATCCATGGTGAGATCTTTGAAATTGAAGACTGGATCCCTGTGAGAGACAGTTTCACTGAGACTGGTTGACTAATGGTGTTTACTGATGTCTGGGTGGATTGTTGAGAAATCTGTGGAATCTGTCTGGGTTGCATCTGCCACTTATTGTGAAGTAAGGTGTGCTCGGTCACTTTTTGCTTAAATCACATGCGCCTCATATTGACCCTGAATCTTAGAATATTTGATAGATATTGTAAATTGTTCTAACTTTCTCACTTTGTATAGTAAAGTTTACCTTTGTTCAAAACCCATCGAATCTTGTGGCTGTATTCTCTTAGCAAGTGTTTGGGGGTCTGGTCCAGGACTGTAATAACCCGTTCTTGTGATAACTCCGAGCCAGACTGTGCCACACGTCACAATTACAGGGAAACTACTACTCAGATAAACCAACTCATGGGAGACTACTGATGTACTGATGGGACAAACCAACTTGTAGATCCCAGATTAACAACCTCTGTTTACCTGATTCAAGTTTACTAGCCATCATTGAGATTGTCAAGATACTGTGGATCCCTTTCTGCGGGGGTGGGGGGGAAGTGATGGAAATGTTTTATTTGCTTTTATTGTTTTTGAAGGACCAATGCTGTTTATGATATCCCTTTGAATTTTTCAAGGTGTATACTTGAGATTAATATATACTTGTACCTCCAGCACGCAAACAGTGGATCAAGAGTAAAATCCAGATTTGAACTTTTTATTGCAGACTCGCTAGTATTCCATTTAATTCCGATACAAACAAAACCTCTAATAGGTTGAAATTTACATGTTGTTTACTTGTTATATTTACAGATTTAGATCCTGGGAATTACCATGAAAAGGCAATGAGAACAAATGCTTTTTTTGACATCCTCCACAGATTAATGAGTTTAACATGCTTTAGCATTCCGAAAATGAAGAAAAACATAGTGACTGGCCCAATAAGATAATATGTTTTGTTTTGATTATTTTAGGATATCAACTACACATCACCTCATTCTTGTTTGACATGAAGGGCTGAACCTACCCTTTGAGCACCAATTTCACTTCAGTCTAGCCCAACAGTGTTTTATATACATTGAACTAACTTGAGATTTTAATATTCAATGTCTCTGGTCATTCTTTGGCAAAAGATATAACTGCTTGGGGAACGATATTCATCCATGTGATCATAGAATTTACAGTGCAGAAGGAGGCCATTCGGCCATTTGTGTCTGCACCAGCCCTTGGAAAGGGCACCCCACTTAAGCTCCCACTTCCAACCTATCTCCGTTACCCAGTAACCCCACCTAACCTTTTTGGACACGAAGGGCAATTTAGCATGGCCAATCCACCTAACCTGCACATCTTTGGACTGTGGGAGGAAACCGGAGCACCCGGAGGAAACCCATGCAGACATGGGGAAAATGTGCAGACTCTGCACAGACAGTGACCCAAGCCGGGAATCGAACCAGGGACGCTGGAGCTGTGAAGTAACTGTGCTAGCCACTGTGCTACCGTGCTGGCGCATGTTGGAACACACATTGGGCAGCACGGTAGCACAAGTGGCTAGCACTGTGGCTTCACAGCGCCAGAGTCCCAGGTTTGATTCCCCGCTGGGTCACTGTCTGTGCAGAGTCTGCACGTTCTCCCCGTGTCTGCGTGTGTTTTCTCCGGGTGCTCCGGTGTCCTCCCACAGTCCAAAGACGTGCAGGTTAGGTGGATTGGCCATGCTAAATTGCCCTTCGTGTCCAAAAAAGGTTAGGAGGGGTTATTGGGTTATGGGGATAGGGTGGAAGTGAGGGCTTAAGTGGGTCGGTGCAGACTCGATGGGCCAAATGGCCTCCTTCTGCACTGTATGTTCTATGCCTTCCAACCATTCGAAATCTTGTTGCTTAACTTTTTTCATGAGTGTGAGATTCCCAGTTGTAAGGGAATCTGTGTCTGCATATCAGTCTCCCTTGATGTTTTGCAACTTGATTCTATTCATTTCATGCAATTCTTACTCAATTTGTAGGTGCCTAATGTCAATACTGTAGTGATCTGTACATACATCTGCACATACACCAGGGACTGCAGCACAGATGTGACAGCCACAGCATCACTAGAGGGAACATCAGAGACGGGTATAAAGGGTTGAGCCCAAGGCAGCATCTGCCTCTTTTAGAAGCACAGAGCTAGTGAACAGCAGCACACAGCGATAGCTTAGCATAGGCAGTTTACCTTAGTTTCACTGGTGATACCTCTTGACTGTTTTACATCTAGTTGAGCTCTGGAAGCAGAACAAACCCTTTGAATAAAGTGTTTGTGTTAACTGTAAGTCTACAGTCATTATTCAGAATTAGAGAATAACATATAGTACCAGGAGTGGTTTCAGCAAGCCAGCTAGACACCAGCAAGAGAAGTGAACTTAAACCAGACATTCGACCAAGGAAGGCCTCGCAGCATTCGGACCCTTCAGATACTAATCGACACAATGGACCCAATCCAACCACCACGCCTGCTCAAGACCACTGGTAATATGCATTCCAATTGGAAACTTTTTATACAACAGTTCAAAATATATCTAGAAGCTAAGGATCTAACCTCAGCGTCTGATGCCAGGAAGATAGCCTTGCTCTTATCCCTGGCAGGTCCACAGGCATTAGAAATATATAATTACTTTACCAACCTGGAAGGGGAGGACAAGGGCAAGCTGGAAATAATCATCAAAAAATTTGAAACCCACTGTCAATCTGAAGTCTGAGATATTTGAAAGATTCAAGTTCACCAGGCGTTTACAAAAACCGGGAGAACCTTCCAGCAGCTTTGTAACTGATTTTAAAATTACTAGCTCAATCCTGCAACTTTGAAAACCTCTGTGACTCCCTCATCAGAGACCAGATAGTCAATGGTATATCTGATGAGGGACTTAGAAAATCCTTATTAAAACGAAAAGATCTAACCCTAGAAGCAGCCATGCAAAGATGCTCTACTTATGAAAAAAGTAAAGAAGAATATGAGGAGTTTACTTACCGGGACCAAGGCCTTCACCACGAGGACGAGCCCGTCAAAATGGTGGCCCAGGCTTCCAGAAGGCTTTCCTTGAACGGCAATCCCGCGCACGCGAACCTGGATGCAGGCCACACGCATGCGCAGTTCTCCCGAAGATTTGACACGGAGGAAAGGCCTACTGCGCATGCGCGAGCGTGGAGGGACAGCGTCATGATGTGTCCCCGCTGCGGACACGCCCACTTAAAAGGGCAATGTCCAGCTTCTGGAAAACAATGTTTAAAGTGTGGCAAATACAACCACTTTGCCTCACAGTGCAGCGCTGCACTGCAAATGAAGACAAGACAGAAACACATGAGCTTCAACGTAAAAAGCATAGATTCAATGGAGCACAAAAGAACCACTGATGAGTATTCCACGGATGAGGACAACCTCGCTTGCGACAACTCGTTTGTCGTGGACACGATCGAGACAATTGAGGAACATGACTCAACAATCGCCACGCCTCACCCGGTCAACAGCATTGATTCCAGCAGTGAGTGGACTGCGACTGTGCAAGTCAGTGACTTTCCATTAGTCTTCAAGCTTGACACTGGGGCCTCAGCTAACCTCCTCAATAGTAAGGATCTCCATTCGATTCCAGGAGACCATGAAATAATACCCTCTGCATGTCGGCTGAAGGACTACAACGGCAATCAGATTGCCTCAAAGGGATCGTGCCATCTCTGGGTGGACAACAAGACGATACGCAAGCAGCTACGATTCGAGATTGTAGACGACAATAAATCATCACTGTTAGGTGCTCAGGCCTGCAAAGACTTGCGGCTGGTGCAACGCCTTTACATGCACACCCAGGATCCTTCAAGCCTGGAAGCTAAAATCCACAGCATGCTACAAGAGTACCCCAATGTATTTAAAGGCATGGGCACCCTACACTGCCAATACAAAATCATGCTGACGACAGACGCCAAACCCGTCATTCAGCTGCCCAGGAGGGTTCCAACTCCACTGCGGGAGAAGTTGAAAGCGGAAATCAACAGACTGCAGTCACATGGCGTAATATCGCGAGTCACACAGCCGACTGACTGGGTTAGCTCCATTGTCTGTTAAGAAACCTTCTGGAGATCTTCGCATATGCATAGACCCGAAGGACCTGAACCAGAACATTCGCCGGGAACACTACCCCATCCCCAAGCATGAAGAGTTCACATCGGAGATGGCGAATGCTCGTATCTTCACCAAACTCGACGCCTCGCAGGGATTTTGGCAGATACAGCTCGATGACGCGAGCAGATTACTGTGTACATTCAACACGCCATTTGGACGTTTCTGCTTCAATCGCATGCCCTTTGGCATTATCTCTGCGTCAGAGATCTTCCACAGGATAATGGAGCAAATAACCGAGGGTGTCAGAGTCGATGTAGATGACATCATCGTATCGTCCACCACTGAAGAAGAACACCTCTGTCGCCTGAAGAAGGTGTTTCAGAGAATTCATAAATACGGTTTGAAACTGAACTAGGCAAAATGCGCATTTGCGAAGGAGTCTGTAACCTTTTTGGGTGACACCATATCATCTCAGAGTGTCAGCCCTGATGAGGCGAAAATCGCTGCAGTACGGATCATGAAGTCGCCACACGACAAGAAGGCGGTGCTACGATTTCTGGGCTTTGTCAACTTCCTCGGCAGGTTCATCCCAAACCTGTCCACATGGACGGCAGCTTTACGCAATCTCCTACGAAAGACCACTGCGTTTGAGTGGACACGTCACCAAAATGAATGGGTGGATCTCAAATAGCAACTAACGAGGGCACCGACCCTTGCTTTCTTTGACGCAACCAGACCCACCAAGATCTCCACTGACGCCAGCCTGGACGGGATTGGCGCTGTTCTCCTCCAACAGTCTGACTGGGTCCCGGTGGCATACGTGTCCAGCAACGCGTCCAGCAACATGACCGCAACTGAGTGCAGATATACACAATTCGAAAAAGAATGTCTCGGACTCCTCACTGGGATTCTGAAGTTCCATGACTATGTGTACGGCCACGTTCATAGTGGAAACCGACCACAGACCGTTGGTCCATATCATAGACAAGGATCTAAATGACATGACACCTCGTCTGCAGTGCATCATGATGAAGCTGCAAAGGTATGATTTCACCCTAGTATACACTCCGGGAAGAGATCTTTCCATTGCCGATGCACTGTCCCGATCCATTGGCACTGACAGTGCACCATCAGCCCCTATCAGAGAAATCGAGGCCCAAACACAGTTATGCATGGAGAATTTGCCTGCTTCGGATGAGAAGCTTTGCCTAATCCGACAGGAGACGCAGAAAGACGCAACCTTATGGAGGGTGCTGCACCTACTCCAACATGGTTGGACGAGGGGACAATGTCCACAATTTCAGAATGTCAAGTCAGAACTGATTGAAGTTGACGGCCTGCTGCTACGCAATGCGCAGATTGTGATTCCGGCCACACTCCGCGCCAAGATGCTACGTAAGATTCATGAAGGCCATCTTGGAATTGAGAAATGCAAAAGGCGAACACGACAGGCTGTGTACTGGCCAGGCATGAATCAAGACATAACTGACATGGTCATGACATGTGACACCTGTCAAAGACATCAACCCGCACAGCGTAAAGAACCACTGCAGCAACACAAACTCACAATGGCACCGTGGACAAAAGTGGGCATTGACCTATTTCATGCCACAGGATGATTACGTCTTGATCAAGGACTATTACTCAAACTATCCGGAGGTACTGAAACTCCATGATCTCATGTCTTCATCTGTCACCAAGGCGTGCCAGGAGACATTAGCGCATCATGAAACCCGCGTGTGGTAATGTCAGATAATGGTCCCTGCTTCGCGAGCTGGGAATGGAAAGAGTTCTCAGACCACTACAATTTTCAGCATATAACATCCAGTCCGCGCTACCCACAGTCAAATGGGAAAGTGGAAAAGGGTGTCCGCATTGTTCACGTTTTTTTTAAATATGTTTTTATTAAGAATTTTTCAATAACAATATTTTCCACCTTACAAACAAACCCACCCCGTAACAAAGAAAAGGAAAAAGGACTTCTGGGTGCGGCGATGACCAGCTGAGTCGCACGTTTCGGCAGCTCCCTGTGAAACTGACTTTTGTGCTCTTGATAGGAGCCCCAACGGCAATTTTGACGGCTAAAAACACTGTGCGGTAAACCAGAAGGGAATCCCCCCTGGATACGGATGGAAAAAGGAGGAGAGAGTGGTCAGATTGCAGTGGATCCTTTAGAACAGCGGCAAGGAAGGCAAGCAAAAACCAAGATGGCGTCGGAAGGTGGCAGTTTAACATGGGGCCCTGAACAACAAGAGTTCTTGAAATGCTGTGTGGAAGAGATCAAAAAGGAAATGAAGAAAGAGCTGTTGGCCCCGATATTACAGGCGATCGAAGGGCTAAAGGAGGAACAAAAGACCCAGGAGCGGGAGCTTCGGGTCGTGAAGGCAAAGGCAGCCGAGAATGAGGACGATATACAGGGCCTGGTGGTGAAGACGGAGACGCAGGAGGCACATCAGAAACGATGTGTGGAAAGGTTGGAGGCACTGGAAAACAACGCAAGGAGGAACAACCTGAGGATTCTTGGTCTTCCTCAAGGTGTGGAGGGAGCGGACGTCGGGGCATATATGAGCACGATGCTGCACTCGTTAATGGGAGCGGAGGCCCCGGCGGGTCCGTTGGAGATGGAGGGAGCATACCGAGTGATGGCGTGAGGACCGAGAGCAGGAGAAATTCCCAGAGCCATAGTGGTGAGATTCCTCCGTTTTAAGGATAGAGAAATGGTCCTTAGATGGGCGAAGAAAACTCGGAGCAGTAAATGGGAGAACGCGGTGATCCGCGTTTATCAAGACTGGAGTGCGGAGGTGGCGAGAAGGAGGGCGAGCTTTAATCGGGCCAAGGCGGTGCTTCATAAAAAGAAGATAAAATTTGGAATGCTGCAACCGGCAAGACTGTGGGTCACATATCGAGGGAGGCACCACTACTTTGAGACGGCGGATGAAGCGTGGACTTTTATTGTGGAAGAAAAACTGGAATGAGCGGGTTATTAAAAAGAACGTTCGAACAAAGTGGTGGGGCGAATGTGGGGGGCAAAGAGGGGTTTTATGTACTAATCCTGCGATGTGGTAACTTTTCTCTCTCCCACAGGTGGTGATGGGGGGAGGAGGGGAGGTGGAGGAGATGGGGCGTTGGCCATTGGGGGCGGGGCCAAGGGAGAAGCGCGGGCTTGGTTCCCGCGCTATGATAATCATGGCGGGAATAGAGAAGCAGGAAGGAGGGGGCGTCGCACGGTGCGAGCCGAGGTCAGCCAGAGTTTGCTGACTTCTGGGAGCAACATGGGGGGAGTAATTACGCTAGTGGGGGATCTAGCGGGGGGGGTGGGAGGGGGGAATTACTGGGTTGCTGCTGCTGGGGAGAGGGGGGAGCTGGTATGGGAGAGGATGGGCGGGGGGGCACCGCCTGGGGGAGATACAGCTGCGTGGGAACCGGGTGAGGAGCTGGAAAAAGGTGATGGCTAATCGACAAGGGGGGGGGGGGGGGTAGGAAGCCCCCCAACTCGGCTGATCACGTGGAACGTGAGAGGGCTGAACGGGCCGATAAAGAGGGCACGGGTACTCGCACACCTTAAGAAACTTAAGGCAGATGTGGTTATGTTACAGGAAACGCACCTGAAACTGATAGACCAGGTTAGGCTACGCAAAGGATGGGTGGGGCAGGTGTTCCATTCGGGGCTAGATGCGAAAAACAGGGGGGTGGCTATATTAGTGGGGAAGCGGGTAATGTTCGAGGCAAAGACTATAGTGGCGGATAACGGGGGCAGATACGTGATGGTGAGTGGCAAACTACAGGGGGAGACGGTGGTTTTGGTAAACGTATATGCCCCGAACTGGGATGATGCCAATTTTATGAGGCGGATGCTAGGACGCATTCCGGACCTAGAGATGGGAAAGCTGATAATGGGGGGAGATTTTAATACGGTGTTGGAACCAGGGCTGGATAGGTCGAAGTCCAGGACTGGAAGGAGGCCGGCAGCAGCCAAGGTACTTAAAGATTTTATGGAGCAGATGGGAGGTGTAGACCCGTGGAGATTTAGCAGACCTAGGAGTAAGGAGTTCTCGTTTTTCTCCTATGTCCATAAAGTCTACTCGCGAATAGACTTTTTTGTGCTGGGTAGGGCATTGATCCCGAAGGTGAGGGGAACGGAGTATACGGCTATAGCCATTTCGGATCACGCTCCACACTGGGTGGACTTGGAGATAGGGGAGGAAACAGGAGGGCGCCCACCCTGGAGAATGGACATGGGACTAATGGCAGATGAGGGGGTGTGTCTAAGGGTGAGGGGGTGCATTGAAAAGTACTTGGAACTCAATGATAATGGGGAGGTCCAGGTGGGAGTGGTCTGGGAGGCGTTGAAGGCGGTGGTTAGAGGGGAGCTGATATCAATAAGGGCACATAAAGGGAAGCAGGAGAGTAAGGAACGGGAGCGGTTGCTGCAAGAACTTTTGAGGGTGGACAGACAATATGCGGAAGCACCGGAGGAGGGACTGTACAGGGAAAGGCAAAGGCTACATGTAGAATTTGACTTGCTGACTACAGGCACTGCAGAGGCACAATGGAGGAAGGCACAGGGTGTACAGTACGAATATGGGGAGAAGGCGAGCAGGTTGCTGGCACACCAATTGAGGAAAAGGGGAGCAGCGAGGGAAATAGGGGGAGTGAGGGATGAGGAAGGAGAGATGGAGCGGGGAGCGGAGAGAGTGAATGGAGTGTTCAAGACATTTTATAAAAAATTATATGAAGCTCAACCCCCGGATGGGAGGGAGAGAATGATGGGCTTCTTGGATCGGCTGGAATTTCCCAAGGTGGAAGAGCAGGAAAGGGTGGGACTGGGAGCACAGATCGAGGTAGAAGAAGTGGTGAAAGGAATTAGGAGCATGCAGGCGGGAAAGGCCCCGGGACCGGATGGATTCCCAGTCGAATTCTATAGAAAATATGTGGACTTGCTCGCCCCGGTACTGACGAGGACCTTTAATGAGGCAAAGGAAAGGGGACAACTGCCCCCGACTATGTCTGAAGCAACGATATCGCTTCTCTTAAAGAAGGAAAAGGACCCGCTACAATGCGGGTCCTATAGACCTATTTCCCTCCTAAATGTAGATGCCAAGGTCCTGGCCAAGGTAATGGCAATGAGAATAGAGGCATGTGTCCCGGGGGTGGTCCACGAGGACCAAACTGGGTTTGTGAAGGGGAGACAGCTGAACACGAATATACGGAGGTTGTTAGGGGTAATGATGATGGCCCCACCAGAGGGAGAAACGGAGATAGTAGTGGCGATGGATGCCGAGAAAGCATTTGATAGAGTGGAGTGGGATTATTTGTGGGAGGTGTTGAGGAGATTTGGTTTTGGAGAGGGGTATGTTAGATGGGTGCAGCTGTTGTATAGGGCCCCGGTGGCGAGCGTGGTCACGAATGGACGGGGATCTGCATATTTTCGGCTCCATAGAGGGACAAGGCAGGGATGCCCTCTGTCCCCATTATTGTTTGCACTGGCGATTGAGCCCCTGGCGATAGCGTTGAGGGGTTCCAAGAAGTGGAGGGGAGTACCGGGTATCTTTGTATGCGGACGATTTGCTACTATACGTGGCGGACCCGGCGGAGGGGATGCCAGAAATAATGCGGATACTTGGGGAGTTTGGGGATTTTTCAGGGTATAAATTGAACATGGGGAAAAGTGAGTTGTTTGTGGTGCATCCAGGGGAGCAGAGTAGAGAAATAGAGGACCTACCGTTGAGGAAGGTAACAAGGGACTTTCGTTACCTGGGGATCCAGATAGCTAAGAATTGGGGCACATTGCATAGGTTAAATTTAACGCGGTTGGTGGAACAGATGGAGGAGGATTTCAAGAGATGGGATATGGTATCCCTGTCAATGGCAGGGAGGGTGCAGGCGGTTAAGATGGTGGTCCTCCCGAGATTCCTCTTTGTGTTTCAGTGCCTCCCGGTGGTGATCACGAAGGCTTTTTTTAAAAGGATTGAAAAGAGCATCATGGGTTTTGTGTGGGCCGGGAAGACCCCGAGAGTGAGGAAGGGATTCTTACAGCGTAGCAGGGATAGGGGGGGGCTGGCACTACCGAGCCTAAGTGAGTATTATTGGGCCGCTAATATTTCAATGGTGAGTAAGTGGATGGGAGAGGAGGAGGGAGCGGCGTGGAAGAGATTAGAGAGGGCGTCCTGTAGGGGGACTAGCCTACAGGCTATGGTGACAGCCCCATTGCCGTTCTCACCGAGGAACTACACCACAAGCCCGGTGGTGGTGGCTACACTGAAGATTTGGGGACAGTGGAGACGGCATAGGGGAAAGACTGGAGCCTTGGGGGGGTCCCCGATAAGAAACAACCATAGGTTTGCCCCGGGGGGAATGGATGGGGGATATGGAATGTGGCAAAGAGCAGGAATAACGCAACTGAAAGATCTGTTTGTGGATGGGAAGTTCGCGAGTCTGGGAGCGCTGACCGAGAAATATGGGTTGCCCCAAGGGAATGCATTCAGGTATATGCAACTGAGGGCTTTTGCGAGGCAACACGTGAGGGAATTCCCGCAGCTCCCGACACAAGAGGTGCAGGACAGAGTGATCTCAAAGACATGGGTGGGGGATGGTAAGGTGTCAGATATATATAGGGAAATGAGGGACGAAGGGGAGACTATGGTAGATGAACTAAAAGGGAAATGGGAAGAAGAGCTGGGGAGGAGATCGAGGAGGGGCTGTGGGCAGATGCCCTAAGCAGGGTAAACTCGTCGTCCTCGTGTGCCAGACTAAGCCTGATTCAGTTTAAGGTATTACACAGGGCACATATGACTGGAGCACGGCTCAGTAAATTTTTTGGGGTGGAGGATAGGTGTGTGAGGTGCTCGAGAAGCCCAGCGAATCATACCCATATGTTTTGGTCATGCCCGGCACTACAGGGGTTTTGGATGGGGGTGACAAAGGTGCTTTCAAAAGTAGTAGGAGTCCGGGTCGAACCAAGCTGGGGGTTGGCTATATTTGGGGTTGCACAAGAGCCGGGAGTGCAGGAGGCGAGAGAGGCCGATGTTTTGGCCTTTGCGTCCCTAGTAGCCCGGCGCAGGATATTGCTAATGTGGAAAGAAGCCAAGCCCCCGGGGGTGGAGACCTGGATAAATGACATGGTGGGGTTTATAAAGCTAGAGCGGATTAAGTTCGTCCTAAGGGGGTCGGCTCAAGGGTTCACCAGGCGGTGGCAACCGTTCGTCGAATACCTCGCAGAAAGATAGACGGAATGGGAAAAAGAAGGCAGCAGCAGCAGCCCAGGATCGGGGGAGGGGGGGGAGAGGAGGAACCAGAAGGACTCTCAGGGTTGTTAATATATACTGTATAGTATGTATAGGTCGTTGCTACAGATAATTATATATTGGACTGTTAAATTATATTCTTGGAGAGTGTTACTTGTGACAAGGCAGTTGCCAATTAGGGCTAGTTTTCATTTTTGTTATTTATTATTTACTCATTTTTTGTTTATAAAATAGGTCATTGTTATTTGTGTTGTTATAATATTGTGTAAAGGATGCACAATGTACTGTGTTGGTTGACCAAAAATTTTCAATAAAATATTTAATAAAAAAAAAGAAAAGGAAAAAGAACTCACGTGGCAAGACATGAACATGGCAAGTCAATAAGATACAAAACTTTGTACAGTGGATTCTTCCCGTACATGTCAGTTTCCGGATCCTTCATGTGTTTTCTTGCTCAAATGCCCCCCAGAGAAACCCCCCTTCTCTCCCCCCCCCCACCTCTCAAACAATGTGATCTCCCCCCCCCCCCCCCCCCCCCCCCCCCGGTTGCTGTTGCTGCTGTCCGACCTTCATCTAACGCTCCGCAAGATGGTCTAGGAACGGTTGCCACCGCCTGTAGAACCCCTGCGCAGACCCTCTCAAGGCAAACTTTATCCTTTCCAACTTGATAAACCCTGCCATATCATTTTTCCAGGCCTCCACACTGAGGGGCTGTGCCTCTTTCCACATTAGCAAGATCCTTCGCCGGGCTAAAAGGCCAGAATGCCGGCCTCTTTCGCCTCCTGCACTCCCGGCTCGTCCACTACTCCAAATAGTGCTAGCCCCCAGCTTGGCTTGACCCGGGCTTTCACCACCTTGGATACTGTTCCCCGCCACTCCCCTCCAGAACCCCTCCAGTGCTGGACATGGTTCGCCGGACTTCCTGAGCACCTCCCACATCTGTCCTCCACCCCAAAGAACCTGCTCAGCCTCGCCCCCGTCATATGCGCTCTATGAACCACCTTAAATTGTATCAGGCTAAGCCTGGCACACGAGGAAGAGGAATTAACCCTACTTAGGGCATCAGCTCATAGCCCCTCCTCAATCTCCTCCCCCAACTCCTCCTCCCATTTACCCTTCAGCTCCTCGACCAAAGCCTCCCCCTCTTCTTTCATCTCCTGGTATATCACCGACACCTTGCCCTCCCCAACCCATACGCCCGAAATCACCCTATCTTGAATCCCCTGTGCCGGGAGAAGTGGAAATTCCCTCACCTGCCGCCTCGCAAACGCCCTCACTTGCATGTACCTGAAAGCGTTTCCCGGGGGTAGCCCAAACTTCTCCTCCAGCGCCCCTAAGCTCGCAAACGTCCCATCAATGAACAGGTCCCCCATTCTTCTAATCCCTACCCGATGCCAGCTCTGAAATCCCCCGTCCATCCTTCCTGGGACAAACCGATGGTTGTCTCTAATCGGGGACCACACCGAGGCTCCCGTCGCACCCCTGTGCCGTCTCCACTGCCCCCAGATCTTTAGCGTTGCCGCCACCACCGGGCTCGTGGTATACCTTGTAGGCGAGAGCGGCAGCGGTGCCGTCACCAGCGCCCCCAGGCTTGTTCCTTTGCAGGACGCCATCTCCAACCTCTTCCACGCCGCCCCCTCTCCCTCCATCGCCCACTTACGGATCATTGCCACGTTGGCTGCCCAATAGTAACCAGCCACATTCGGCAACGCCAACCCTCCTCTATCTCTGCTACACTCCAAGAACCCCCTCCTTAGCCTCGGGGTCTTGCTTGCCCACACAAATCCCGTAATGCTCCTGCTTGCCCTCTTAAAAAAGGCCTTAGTGATCACAATTGGGAGGCATTGGAATACAAAAAGAAATCTCGAGAGGACCACCATTTTAACCGACTGTACCCTACCCGCCAACGAGAGTGGCAACATGTCCCACCTTTTAAAATCCTCCTCCATCTGTTCCACCAACCGCGACAAATTAAGTTTGTGCAGTGCCCCCCAGCTCTTAGCTACCTGAATCCCCAAGTATCGAAAGCTCCTTTCCGCCCTCCTCAACGGTAGGTTGTCTATCCCTCTTCCCTGGTCCCCCGGATGGATCACAAAGAGCTCACTCTTTCCCACTTGAGCTTATAGCCCGAAAAGTCTCCAAACTCCCGTAAGATTTGCATTACCTCAACCATCCCCTCCACTGGATCCGTCACATACAGCAACAGGTCATCTGCGTACAGCGACACTATGTTCCTCTCCCCCTCGAACCACCCCCTTCCATTTCCCCGACTCCCTTAACGCCATGGCCAAAGGTTCAATTGCTAATGCGAACAGCAGAGGGGGCAGGGGGCACCCCTGCCTTGTCCCTCGATACAGCCGGAAATACTCCGACCTCCGCCGGTTCGTGACCACACTCGCCACCGGGGCTTTTCACAGGAGCTTAACCCAACTGATAAACCCTCCCCCGAACCCAAACCTCCTCAACACGTCCCAGAGATACTCCCACTCTACCCGATCGAAGGTCTTCTCCGCATCCATGGCTGTCACTATCTCCGCTTCTCCCTCCACCGATGGCATCGTTATCACATTTAGGAGCCTTTGCACATTAGTATTTAACTGCCTCCCCTTTACGAATCCCGTCTGGTCCTCATGAATCACCCACGGGACACAGTCCTCAGTCCTCATGGCCAACATTTTTGCCAGCAACTTAGCATCTACATTAAGGAGCGAGATCGGTCTATACGACCCACATTGGGTCCTTATCCCGCTTCAAGATCAAAGAGATCGTCGCCTCCGACATTGTCGGGGGCAGAGTCCCCCCCTCCCTTGATTCATTGAAGGTCCTTACCAGCAACGGGGCTAACAGGTCTACATATTTCCTGTAGAACTCCACCGGGAACCCATCCGGCTCCGGGGCCTTTGCTGCCTGCATGCTCCCCAGTCCTTTAACCAGCTCCTCCACCCCAATTGGAGTCCCCAAACCAGCCACCTCCTGCACCTCCACCCATGGGAACCTCAACTGATCCAAGAATCGCCGCATCCCCTCTTTTCCCCCTGGGGGCTGGGACCTATACAGTTCCTCATAAAAGGCCTTAAAAGCCTCATTCACTTTCCCTGCCCTCCGCACCGTAGTTCCCCTGCCATCTTGGACTCCACCTATTTCCCTAAGGCCAGCATCCGGCTCGCCTTCTCCCCATATTCATATATCGCCTCCTGTGCCTTCCTTCACTGTGCCTCTGCCTTCCCTGTGGTCAACCGGTCAAACTCCGTCTGGCGACATCATCTCTCCCTGAGTAGTCCCTCATCCGGAGCCTCTGCATAGCTCCTGTCCACCCTTAAAATCTCCCCCACTAACCTCTCCCTTTCCCTGCCCTCTCTCTTCACCCTGTGAGCCCTGATGGAGATAAACTCTCCCCTGACCACCGCCTTCAGTGCCTCCCATACTACTCCCACCTGCACCTCCCCGTTGTCGTTAGCCTCCAGATACCTTTCAATACACCCCGCACCCTCCCGCACACTTCCTCGTCTGCCAGCAGTCCCACATCCAACCTCCACAGCGGGCGTTGGTCCCTCTCCTCCCCCAACTTCAGCTCCACCCAGTGCGGGGCATGGTCTGAAATGGCTATGGCCGAATACTCCGTCCCTCCACTTTCGGGATCAATGCCCTGCCCAGAACAAAAAAATCTATCCGGGAGTCGGCCTTGTGTACATGGGAGAAAAAAGAAAATTCTCTGGCCAAAGGCCTGGCAAATCTCCACGGATCTACTCCCCCCATCTGATCCATAAACCTCCTAAGCACCTTGGCTGCAGCCGGCCTCTTCCCCATCCTAGATCTGGAACAATCTAATGCTGGGTCCAGCACCATGTTAAAATCCCCACCCATTATCAAACTCCCTACCTCGAGGTCCGGAATACGCCCCAACATCCGTTTCATGAATCCAGCATCGCCCCAGTTTGGGGCATATATATTCACCAGTACCACCTCCGTCCCCTGCAACCTACCACTCACCATCACGTATCGACCTCCCTTGTCTGCTACTATGTTCTTGGCCACAAACGACACCCCCTTTCCCACCAGCATTGCCACCCCTCTATTCTTCGCATCCAGCCCCGAATGGAACACCTGTCCCACCCATCCCTTCCTTAACCGGACCTGATTTGCCACCTTCAGATGTGTCTCCTGAAGCATGACCACGTCTGCCTTCAGTCCCTTTTGGTGCGCGAACACTCGGGCCCTCTTAACCGGCCCAGTTAGGCCTCTCACATTCCACGTGATCAGCCGGATTGGGGGGTTACCTACCCCCCCCCCCCCCCCCCCCCCCTGCCGACTAGCCATCTCCTATCTTAGGCCAGTCCCGTGCTCGCACCTCCCGCACCCTCCAGTCCCCCAGGCAGGGGATCCCCGCCCTGACCACCTCTTCCATTTTCAGTTCCCCCTCAGAAAGTGCAGCAGCAACCCTAGACCTCCCTCGATCCACATCTAGCTCTTTTGCTCCCCCCATATTACTTCAGTGAGTCAGCTGACTTCTGCTGACCCCGGCTTCCCCCGCCTTCCCGTTGATCTCCCCGTGTGGGAGTGTCGCCTCCTCCTTACCTTCCTCCATTCCCCCCCCCCTTTTAGCGCAGGAAAAAGCCCGCGCTTTCCTGAACCAGCCCCGCCCCCTATGGCGCAGCTCCTGTTGCGGCCATTATCCCAGTTCCCTCATCCCCGGGTCTCACCTCCCTCCAGCACCGACGCCCACATTCCCCATCATCATCATCTTGTCTACAGAAAAGAAAAAAGGAAAATTTAGGAATTTTAACCAGAACTCTACCCACATCCCCATCCATCATCCCACCCATGCAATATTCTTTACCCATATTTACAACCCCCGTACAACCACATCTCCTCAGTTCGAGTCCAGTTTCTCCATCTGAATAAAGGTCCAAGCCTCTTCTGGCGTTTCAAAATAATGGTGTCGGTCCTGATAAGTGACCCACAGTTGCGCAGGCTGCAGCATGCCGAACCTGACTCTATTTTTATGCAGCACCGCCTTGCCCCGGTTGAAGCCAGCTCTCCTCTTTGCCACCTCCGCGCTCCAATCCTGGTATACTCGGATCACCGCGTTCTCCCATCTACTGCTCCGCACTTTCTTGGTCCATCTCAGCACACTTTCTTTGTCCGCGAAGCGGTGGAACCTTGCCACTATCACCCTTGGCGGCTCATCAGCCTTGGGTGTCCTCGCCAAGACCCGGTGAGCTCCTTCCAGCTCCAGGGGGGTCGGAGAGGCCTCCACACCCATCAGCGAATGGAGCATCGTACTCGCGTACGCCCCGGCATCAGCTCCCTCCACTCCTTCGGGAAGACCCAGAATCCAGAGATTATTCCTTCTCGACCTGTTCTCCAGGACCTCAATTCTCTCGGCCCACCTCCTGTGCACTGCCTTGTTCGCCTCCATTTTTACCGCCAGGCCCAGGATCTCGTCCTCGTTCGTACTCACTTTCTCATTCACCTCACGGATCTCCACCGCCTGGGTCTTCTGGGTCTCCTTCAGCCCCTCGATCGCCAACAGCATTGGCGCCAGCACCTCCTTTTTCAGCTCCTCCACACATCGCTTGAGGAACTCCTGCTGGTCTGGCACCCACGCTGCTCGCTCTCTGCCCTCCGCCATCTTGCCTTTTTCCCCTCGTTTTGGTCTCTTTCCTCGTCGCTCCACCGCTGATCTCTACCATATATTGTGAGGGGGGACCTCACTGCACCTTCCCACACGGGATTAAATCAAAAACAGCTCCGTTGGGGCTCCTCTGGAGAGCCCAAAATCCGTAGTCACGGGAGCTGCCGAAACGCGCGGCTTAGCTCCGCATCGCCGCAACCGGAAGTCCTTGTTCACATTGTTAAACAACTTATTAGCAAGGCAACAGATTCACGCTCGGACATCAACCTAGTGCTGTTGTCCTACCGAGCAACCCCATTGAGCTCAGGACTGTCGCCAGCGCAGATGCTCTTCGGCAGGGACATCCGGACAACCCTCCCGGCGATTCAATTCCGAGACCCCGATAATGCTCTGGTACGCGACAAAATGTGGGTACAACGGTCCAACCAAAAACAATACTACGATCAACATGTGATCCCACTCAAGCCACTGAAAATGGGCGACATCGTCAGGATCAGGGACCCAGAAGGCAGATGGTCTGAGCCAGCCACGGTGATAAGGCAGGCAGCACCGCGGCCCTACATTGTCAAGTCGTCGGCGGGAGTACTCTTTCGCCGTAACCGCCGGGATCTGTTAATGCTTCGGCCTACAATGCCGGTGTTTCCCACACTGGACTTGACCGAGTCCATTGGTCCACAGGACGTTCCACGCCACACAACACCAGACAGTACTCTGGATGACATCAAACCGTCATCCCCACCACCACCACCGTTAAGACGCTCCAGCAGAATCCGTAAGGCACCCGACTGGCTAGATTTGTAACGACACTTCAACACACCCACAAGACAAATATGAACATTTCTCACGATGGACTCATAACACTGTTAATTGTTTCTGTATTATTTTATCATTTTCGCAGTGTGCAGCTTTGCTTATTCTCACCACTTGTTATGTACAGTTTTCTTGAGGCCAGTCTAGAAAACATATCAAGTCAAAAGGGGCAGATGTAGTGATCTGTACACCTGTACATACATCTGCACATACATCAGGGACTGCAGCGCAGATGTAACAGCCACAGCATCAGTAGAGGGAGCATCAGAGACGGGTATAAAGGGTCGAGCCCAAGGCAGGATCCGTCTCTTTTAGAAGCACAGAGCTAGTGAGCAGCAGCACACAGGCAGCACACAATAGCTTAGCATTGGCAGTTTACCTTAGTTTCACTGGTGATACCTCTTGACTGTTTTACATCTAGTTGAGCTCTGGAAGCAGAACAAACCTTTTGAATAAAGTGTGTTAACTGTAAGTCTACAGTCGTTATTCAGAATTAGAAAATAACATAAATACTTCCAGTGAAGACTCGGGTAAGAATGCTAACCACTGTAGACTCAACTGTTAAGACTTTGATTCCATCAATTCCTGTTGTGTGCCAGGCTAGGTACGATTTATCAACCTTGAATCAATTCTGGAGTTAAAACCAAGCTCAACCGTGGCCTAGTGGTTTTTCACCTCTGATTTCTCTAAGAGCCCATGTTGACTCCAAACTGGAAGAGAAGATAGAAAATTGATCCAAATGGGAAACCTGTGGTGCCAGTGTAGGATCTGAATCTGGTCTTCCATGAATCCAAGAGTGCAATGTTTGAATTGAAGATAGCTTCGCACTTGGAAAATTCATTTAAGTTATTCTGAGGTTTGGGCCATTTAGGTTATCCTGCTGCTCCTGAGTCAAGAACTGGGGCGAACTTCTCCCCCAACAGCGCGATGTCCGCCGACTGGCGCCAAAAACGGCGTCAATCAGACGGGCATCGCGCCGGCCCAAAGGTGCGGAATGCTCCGCATCTTTGGGGCCGAGCCCCAACATTGAGGGGCTAGGCCGGCGCCGGAGGGATTTCCGCCCCGCCAGCTGGCGGAAATGGCGTTTGTTGCCCCGCCAGCTGGCGGAAATGGCGTTTATTGTCCCGCCAGCTGGCGGAAATGGCATTTGTTGCCCCGCCAGCTGGCGCGGAAATGAGGCGCATGCGCAGTGGGGAGAGTCTCTTCCGCCTCCGCCATGGTGGAGGCCGTGGCGGAGGCGGAAGGGAAAGAGTGCCTCCACTGCACTGGCCCGCCCGCGGATCGGTGGGCCCCGATCGCGGGCCAGGCCACCGTGGGGGCACCCCCCGGGGTCAGATCGCCCCGCGCCCCCCCAGGACCCCGGAGCCCGCCCACGCCGCCTGGTCCCGCCGGTAAATACCAGCTTTGATTTACGCCGGCGGGACAGGCAATTTCTGGGCGGGACTTCGGCCCATCCGGGCCGGAGAATTGAGTGGGGGGTCCCGCCAACCGGCGCGGCCCAATTCCCGCCCCCGCCCAATCTCCGGTACCGGAGACTTCGGCGGGGGTGGGATTCACGTCGGCCAACGGCCATTCTCCGACCCCCCGCCGGGTCGGAGAATGATGCCCCTGATGTTTAGGAGTGGAACAATGTTTTTTAGTATGGAGATTACAGGAATGTCGTCATGCTCAATCTGCAAGTTCGTCTGATTGGAAATTTAGCTTTGTATTTATCTTCTTTGCTTGTCGAACAATGCAAATCACGCTCCCATCTGTGTTAACAATTTTCTCCAATTGCACAGTGCAGAAACTGAAAGTAAAAATTTTGTTTTCTAGGTACTAATGGATATGTTCCATCAAGATGAGGAAGATTTAGGTGTAATTGAAGAGGAACCCATTACCACTGGCGAACAAACTTACTATGATTTAGTGAAGATGTATATGTCTGAGATTCGGCAATATCTAAGAGAATTGAATCTCATCATCAAGGTCTTCAGGGAACCCTTTGTATCAGATGCTAAGCTGTTTTCTGCAAATGTATGTTGTAAATTTTATGAACACCTTTTTCAAATGTACACATCCTCATAAGTTTGATGCCCTCTTTAATAATATACACACTGCTTTTTCTTTCATTTTATTGTGCTTCCTGAACTACATCTATAGCTATAATGCTGTGTTGCCTGTTGCTAAGTTCTTTATGGCTGCCTGTAGCATGCACATATCCAAGTGTACAGGCTCCTCTACCCAGTGTATTCCAGCAATTGTGTGGCTTAGATCTGGAACTCATTTTGTCACTGTCTCTTTTCAGTTCTCCAAGTCTATTCTCCAATTTAGATAGTGCCTTAATTACTAGCTTTCAGTAATAAGCCATAACATTTTTTTTTTATACTGGCCTCCATGAAATATGTTTCGGTTTCCTAGGAAAGAATGAAACCTTTTCTAAAAAAAAATGTTTTTTCAATTAAGGGGCACTTTTGCATGGCCAATCAACCCACCCTGCACAGCTTTAGGTTGTGGGGGTGAGACCCACGCATACATGAGGAGAATGTGCAAACTTCACATGGACAGTGACCTGGGGCCAGGATTGAACCCGGGTCCTCGGTGCCGTGAGGCAGCAGTACTAACCACTGCGCCACGGTGTAGCCCAAACCTCTGTTTTAACATGTTTCTTCCAAGTGTTTTAATTTAAAATGTAGATTTATAGTCTTAAATTTTAGACTGTTAATTTTTTTTAAAGCAAAAGAAAAGTTACATTTATATTAAATTGCACTTTAGAATACACGTAATTGCATTTACCGTTTTATCACTAGATAGTAAAACATTTCCAAATGTGATTCTTAGCTCTGAAAATATTAATTTGTTTCCATATAGTTAAATCAGTTAATTACAATATCTAAATTTTTCATATTGTAATAGAAATATTGCAACTTAAAAGAGGTATACGGTTCAATAAATTATTTTGGTATGAGATTATGCCATCGTCAGAACAAGTAACAAAATTTCCTCATGGAGAAATTTAATTATTGTTCTGAGGTTTGCTGTCAGCATTTGTTTACCTTAAATTCTTCCATCATTCTTTGAAGAAAACAGAATGCAGCTAGTGCTCTAGCGCTTTCAGACTTGCCATAGTTGATCCTTATACAGCTAATTATGGGAAATGTCTCAAATTCTTAACAGGAAAGTCTTTGAGAAAGATTATTGTGAATACAAAGATGCAGGTAACTGCACTGGAGCCCCACATACTTATGAGGCATGCTATTTTGTCAAAACGTTGTCAATTCTAAGGCCTGCCTCCTATTAGAATGGGACTGTTGCAAAAATTAACAAACACCACAATAAAGTTGAAATATTCTCTGTAATCGTTCTTACTAAGTGACAACATTCATAGTTTAATTCTAATTACGTAATATAGAGGTCAAAAGAAGATAGCTGTGCTGTGTTGGTTAGCATGATCAATACTTGGCATTTACTTGGCAAGAATATTTCCTACCACAATCACCCAAGTCCATGTGTTATCCAGATCTGTTGTACATTGGCATGACCTCCATAATTATTGGAGGAGTCTGAATGGAGCTAAACATGGTGTGAAGGAAGGTCGTTACAGCAGTTGAAGTTGATTGGGTTGATAACGCTTTCTTGAGGCGCTTGTGTCATGATGCTATTGAGTTGTGTTGATTGGTCCTTGGCAAAAAAAATCTTCCTTTATGTCAGGATCTTGTGGAGGATCTTTTCGGCCCAAGTAATCTCAAATTTGCTTTTTCCCATATTAGAATAAAGTTGATTTGTATCCTTTTCATCTTCTGTGTAAATATTTTCCATTGTTCATCTGCAACTGTTTGCTGTTTTTCCTTCCACTTAATCTGGTCAATGTCCTCTTTTATTTCAGTATGTCCTCTTTTATTTCAGTAAATTATTTATTTCGCAGTTCAGTACTCATATTTTTGAATTTTTTTATTATCTGGTCTTAAACTTAACTGATTATATTGTGGGCGCTGATTCCCAAGTGAACTCCTACTTTTTATCAACTTAATCGCATTTCATTTTCAGATTGTTACCCTGAAAGCTCTAGTTTTGTGTAAACTCTTAACTCCTAACAATGTTGTGTATACTTCCGGTTGTGGCCATGGAGTGAGTGGTCACACAGAGGGCAGTTCCTGCCTGAAGGTACAGAAAAGAGCTCTTTTTAACTAATACTGGGTGGAAATTTGCTGAAAAGGCGTAGGTGAATGTTGGAGGAGTAGTTTCTCCGGGAGTGATATCTGCTGGCTATCAGACCCGACAGAAAACAGTGAGAGATTTGGCTGAAAAGTTGGATGAAGCCTGTGCAGCAGCAACCACTGTAAACATGCAGGCGGCGGAAGGGCTGATGTAAGCTGGAAGGTCCCAGATGGAGGAGCTGATGGCGTTATTCAAGAGAAATTCTGCCAGCAGAGGAAGGAAATGCTTGAGGATCACTCGGCCATCAAAGGAGCTGCGGCATCCCTGAAGAGTTCTCTGGAACGGGTGGCGCGGTGTTTGGAGATGCAGGGGTCACAGATTCGGGAGATCGAAGCAGTGATCTCGGACCATAGTGATGGCTCTGGAGGGGGAGGGGGGACTCCTAGGGGACCTGCGTAAAACATTGAGGGCAAAGGTGGAGGAGCAGGAGAATGCCTCGAGAAGGCAGAACCTGTGAATTGTGGGCCTGCCGGAAGGAGTGGAAGGTGTGAGTGCCACGTGATATGTCTCGAAGATGCTGGCGGGGCTGGTGGCAGGGGTGCTAGATAAGGCGCCTAAAGTGGACCGAGTGCATAGGTCCCTGAGGCAGAAGCCTGGAGCTGGGGAGCCGCCGCGGGTGGTGATCGTGAGAGAAAGAGAAAATTCTGCGATGGGCCAGGGAGAAGCATACCTGTGACTGGTGGGGAATAACGTCCGAATTTAGGAATTTCAGGACATTGGAGCCGAGTTGGCAAAACAGTGGGCAGGTTTCAACAAGGCCAAGGCGGTGCTGTACCGGCAGCAGATCAGGTTTGGGGTGGTCTACCTGACAAAATTCTGGGTGATGTTCGGAGGCCGGGGGTATTGAGCATGAACTGGGGGAGAACTGAGCGGACAATGCAGGGAAACTGCTGGATCCTTGTAATGGTTGGGAGCATGTTTGAAGTGGGGGTAGGGATTGGGGGATTTTCGTCTTTTTTTGAGTGGGTGCGGGTGTTTGCGCACCTCAGGAGCTTGAAAGCGGGGGTAGTCTCCCTACAGGAGACGCACCTCTGTGTAAAGGAAGGGTTCGCCAGTCTGGAGGAGCTAAGGGATAGGGTAGAGCTGCCGAGGGAGTGAGGTCAGGTATCTGCAGGTTAGGGACTTTGCGCAAAAGGTCTGGAGGGGGTTCCCTAGATTGTCAGGATACACCCTGCTGGAGTGACGGCTGTTGTGGAAGGGTAAGGAAGAATTGGGGATCTATACAAATGAGGGGTGCAGGAAGGCTGGTGAAGATCAAGGAGAAATGGGAAGTGGAGTTGGGAGGGGAGATTAATTGGGGAGTATGGAGTGCGGCACTGCGTTGGGTAAACGGGACCTTCTCTTGTGCAAGGATGAGCCTGATACAGGCTTTTTTTGAGTTTGTTGTTTATGTTGAGATTGTAAGGAGCTGTAGGGGTGAAGAGTTTATGTGGAGATTGATGTTCCCATCCCCCCCTCCTGTTTTATGGGACTGTTTGTGTTCAACATTTGTTTGTTTGCTTTTGGAGAAGATTGCCTGGAGATCAGGAGAAGCCATTGTTTGGGTGGGGGAGGGTAAGGTCAGAAGGAAGCCTTCCTCATTGAGCTAAGGCGTCGAGGGAAGGGGAGGTAAATGGGAGGTGCCTTTGGGCAAGGGCAGCCACGCCAGCAGGTGATGCTGGTGAACCAAAGTGAGGTGGTGGGGGAGAAGGCCAAGAGGGGTGGGAGGGGGAGGTTGTTGCGACATGGGAGGGTGAGGGATGGCATGGTCGGGGCGGAGGAGGGGGTCATCTAGGATGGCTAGGTATAGTGTGGAATTAAGGGGGAGGGAGTTACGAGGGGAAGATGACGGACGGTAGAGGGTATTGGTGGTGTAAGCCTCCAGTAAGGCTGGTAACGTGGAACGTCCGGGGACTGAATGGGCCGGTTAAAAGGTCGCGGGTGTTTGCGCTCCTCAGGAGCTTGAAAGCGGGGGTAGTCTCCCTGCAGGAGACGCACCTCTGTGTAAAGGAAGGGTTCGCCAGTCTGGAGGAGCTAAGGGATAGGGTAGAGCTGCCGAGGGAGTGAGGTCAGGTATCTGCAGGTTAGGGACTTTGCGCAAAAGGTCTGGAGGGGGTTCCCTAGATTGTCAGGATACACCCTGCTGGAGTGACGGCTGTTGTGGAAGGGTAAGGAAGAATTGGGGATCTATACAAATGAGGGGTGCAGGAAGGCTGGTGAAGATCAAGGAGAAATGGGAAGTGGAGTTGGGAGGGGAGATTAATTGGGGAGTATGGAGTGCGGCACTGCGTTGGGTAAACGGGACCTTCTCTTGTGCAAGGATGAGCCTGATACAGTTTAAGGTGGTGCACAGGGTGCATATGACTGGCGAGAATGAGTGGGTTCTTTCAGGGGGTAGCAGATGAGTGTGAGAGGTGTGGGCGGGGGTCAGCGAAACACGCGCACATTGTTTTGGGGTTGCGAAAAATTGGGAAGATTCTGGGCGGGAGTGTTTGCGGTCTTAGCCAGGATAGTGGAGGAGGAGGTGGACCCGAACCCTTTGGTGGCGATATTTGGGGTTTCAGAGAAGCCAGAGCTCATGGAGAGGAGGAAGGCTGATGTTGTGGGTGTCACCTCTCTGATTGCACAACAGCGAATTTTGCTGGAGTGGCGGTTGGCATTGCCGCCGGGGTTGCAGCTTGGTTGGGTGACCTGTGCGACTTCCTTTTTTAAAATAAATTTAGAGTACCCAATTAATTTTTTTTCCAATTAAGGGGCAATTTAGCGTGGCCAATCCACCTAGCCTGAACATCTTTGGGTTGTGGGGCAAAACCCACGCAAACACGAGGAGAATGTGCAAACTCCACACGGACAGTGACCCAGAGCCAGGATCGAACCGGGACCTTGGTGCCGTGAGGCAACAGGCCACCATGCTGCCCTGACTTGTACGACTTCCTGCAGTTAGAGAAGATAAAGTATGAGTTAAGGGGCTCAGCAGGGGTGTTTGAGAAAAGGTGGGGGATGTTTGTGACCGTGTTTGAGGGGCTGTTCATCGCAATGGGGTGGGGGGGGGGGGGGGGTGAAAAACAGGAAAAATCTGTACAGACTGTATAGTTGATTGTTGGGAAGTATGTTTCCAGGGGTGTTTATTTACTGTAACCAGTTTTGATACATGTTTGTAATAAAATACCTTTTTAAACAAAACAATGTTGCTGACAGCCTTATTTGATCCCCGCCAAAAAGTCTTGTGAGAATTTTAGAATTTCATGCACAGGAAATTGCCATTCCTTAAAATAATTGAAAAGGAGAGGAATAACTTGCATTAATATGTAGTTTGTATCTGGAGATTAGGCATTTGTATACATCAAAGGAGACACCATCCATAGCTTGGCCGTTATTTCTGAAACATCGCTCTTATTGATGAAAAGTCTTTCAATGCACAAGTTGTCCATTGCCTTGCACACTTGGATGCAGTTGATCTTTGACACTTAAACCTTTGGTAATAAACCCTTTAGTTGCCTATATTTCTGGTTTGTACATTCTTTTGTGGATGTTGAGGAGTTTTATTTTTAAAATTTTATCATTGTCTTCTCACAGGATGTAGAAATCATATTTAGTCGTATTGTGGATATCCATGAGTTGACTGTGAAGTTATTGGGCCTAATTGAAGATACTGTGGAAATGACAGACGAAGGTAGCCCTCATCCATTAGTTGGCAGCTGTTTTGAAGACTTAGCTGAGGTAAGTTGTTAGACGATAAAATAAACCCCTCACCTGACAACAGTTATTTTTTTGAATGAAATCTTTTTGTATAATTGCCCAAATTTCTGATGTTAATCAAAAAATACATGTTCCAAAATGTGAACTTTATAAGTAAAAATAAAATGTGATTTTTAACCTTGTCTCACAAAATGTAAAAAAAATATTTATTGTTTGCATTGTGGTTCTGTTGTAATACACATTGAATTTGGTATTTCTGCTATAGGAAAATGAGAAAATAAAACCAACATCTCAAGTGTGTCTAAAGCAAAAGTATGAGTAAAATTCATTCTTGAATAAAAGTAATTGATAATTGAATATGAGTGCCACTGTGAATTAAAAAAGCTTATAAAAGATAATTTTCCATTAAAGCATTTTATAAATTCATAAGATATAAGAGCAGAATTAGGCCATTTGGCCCATCGAATCTGCTCCGCCATTCGACCATGGCTGATCTCACCCTGGCCTTAACTTCACCGTCAGCCCATTCTCTATAGCCCTTCAGCCCATTACCAATTTAAAAATCTGTCTAACTCCTCCTATTTACTCACTGCCCCAGCATCCACCCCACTCTGGGTTAGCAAATTCCACAGATTCACAACCCTTTGGGAGAAATAGTTTCTCCTCAACTCTGTTTTAAATTTGCTATCTCTTATCCTAAGACTATGACCTCTCGTTCTGGAATGCCCCACAAGAGGAAGCATCTGCTCCACGTCTACTTTACCGTATATTCACAGTAACTTCATTTGAAGCCTACTTGTGACAGACAATAAGCGATTTTCATTCATTCATTCATTCATCTTTTATGTTAAGTATCAGGTGGTATTATGACGCTGTGGTAACATCCCTAATTAGCCAGAAGCACTCATCTGGTTCATTAATGTCCTTCAGGGAAGGGAATCTGCCATCCTTACCTGGTCTGGCCTAAATATGAATCCAGATCTGCAGCAATATGGTTGACTCTTATCAATGCCCTCTGAAGTGGCCTAGCAAGCCACTCCATTCAAGGGAAAATAGGGCTGGGCAATAAATGCTGGCCTTGCCAGCGACGTCCACATCTCATGAAAGAATAAAAAAAGGAACTTGTGCTGAGTATTTTGGAAAAGTTTTGCATAACTTCCTTTGAACGCTGTCTCTATAAAGCTAAGGATCCTAAATATCTTAACAGCCTTTGTAATTTGTCCTACCACCTTCATACACCCATGGTCTTTATTTTCATGCACTCTGAGAAAATTGTTCATTTAGTTTATATTGCCTTCATCAGTCTTCCCACCAAAATTTTTCATCTGCTTTAAATTTCATCTGGCTATTTTGTGCCTGGCTCTTTTACCAGTCTTTCCTCGGAAGACTATTACTATCCCCCTTATTGTTTAATATATTTACTGAGTTTTGTGTCATTTGAATTAATACCCAAGTCTTGGTCATTCGCATATATCAAAGATCCTCATATCGATCCCTGGGGAACACCGGTGTATGTTGCCCTTCAGTTTACAAAACATCATGTCACCACAATTCTACTTTAAATCCCTGAGTCATTTTTTTACAATGCAGCCATGGCACCTTCATCCAGTGGGTCTCAATTTCACTCAAGTCTATTACATGGTATTTTATCAAATACCTTACCCCCATTAATCTTCTCCATTACTTCATTCAATCAAGTTAGTCAAACATGATTTAACTTGAGCAAATGGGTGCTGACTTTCTTCTATGAACCCATATTTGTTATAATTGCCAATCAATTTTATTTCTGATTGTTGTCTCCAAAGGTTTCCCCAACACCGACAGTCAGCTGATTGACCTGTAGTTTGCGTGGTTTATTCTTCATATCATGTTCCCCAAAGTCAGGTCCCAGCTGTTTACTATACAGTAGAGTGACTCCTTGCTAATGGGCCACCTATGGCAGGCCTCTTTGTGTCTGGTGGGAACAGACTATTTTTGGTGCTTGCATATTGAATACCATAAACTAGAATAACCCTAATCCCCAGTCAAGACTATTTCTTTGTTGTATTCTTTGCTGTGATGAATTGTGCAATTATAGGTAATACTGGTGGTATTAACCTGTCTTCTCACGCCTGGACCATTAACTCTGGAGTCCCCAAGGAGTTATCCTTTGCTTTTTTTTAATCTACGTGCTGTCCATTGGCAGAATAATCTAAAAACACTGCTTTAATTTTCACATATATGCCGACAACACTGAGCTCTGCTTCTCTCGATCGCTCCACTGTCACTAAATTACCAGACAGGTTGCGCAACAAACAATGCTGGATGAGCAAAGATTTTCTCTGAATTAATTATTGGGAAGACCAAAGTCATTGTGTGCTCATTCCATCGCTCCCAACTTTATTCCTCTCCAAGGCAACCTGTCTGCTGTGTTATATTTGACCTGATTTGAGCTTCCAATCACACATCAGCAGAATCACGAAGAACACCTATTTCTACTCCGTAACATCACCTGACCCTGCTCCATGCTGAAACCCTCATTCATGTCTTGTAAACTCTCAATGCACTCATGGCCAGCCTCTCACGTTTCCACCCATTGTTATGAACAGGTGAACATAGAACACAGAAAATACAGCACAGAACAGGCCCTTCGGCCCACGATGTTGTGCCGAACCTTTGTCCTAGATTAATCATAGATTATCATTGAATTTACAGTGCAGAAGGAGGCCATTCGGCCCTTTGAGTCTGCACCAGCTCTTGGAAAGAGCACCCTACCCAAACTCAACACCTCCACCCAGCACCAAGGGCAATTTGGACATTAAGGGCAATTTATCATTGGCCAATTCACCTAACCCGCACATCTTTGGACTGTGGGAGGAAACCGGAGCACCCGGAGGAAACCCATTCAGACACGGGGAGGACGTGCAGACTCCGCAGAGACAATGACCCAAGCCGGAATCGAACCTGGGACCATGGAGCTGTGAAGCAATTGTGCTATCCACAATGCTACCGTGCTGCGTTTAGTAAAATCCATATCTCGGTTGACCGCAACAGGTATTTTAAAAGATTTGCTTCCCAATTGAGTCGAGTGTTTAACTATTTAAATGCTCTGATAGGTTTTCCTGTAAGTTTTGTAATTAATACCCAATATGCAAAAATAATAAAAACAATGCGTTCTCACACATGCAATCAAGAGATTCGCACATACAATTTAAAATGTGGACGGATGATCTCTGTCTCCTTTTCTGGGATCAGCAGCTGCTTGGTTTATATTTATGATGCTGCCTGCGGTGTTTGACTAGTCAGAATAAAAGCAGAATGGCTGGAGAGGGAAAGCAACCACGATTCGTCATCCTGCTGTTTACCTCACATGGTCTTTCTGAACACTGACCTGGAACAGCAGTGTCTTAAAACATATAGAAATTACCGGATAAACTCAGCAGGTCTGGCAGCATCTGTGGAAAGAAATAGTGTTAACTGTAGGAGGAGCATTTCGATCCAAAACATTACTGCGTTTATCCAGAATTTTCTGATTTTATTTCAGAATTCCAGCATCTGTAGTATTTTGCTTTCATTTAGTGTCGTAAAACATAGGTTAGCTTGCTTATCACATGACCTCCATTCACAGACTGACCTGTTTCCAAATATGCTCACAGCAAGTTGGGGAACCCTCATTCCAGACCCATGGTTTGAAGTGATTAGATTACGCAGCTAGGAATTGTCCACTCCTCAGCTGATGTCCATTGTCCAAAGTAATTGAGTCTAATGGCTTGTTCCACACCTCCCTGAATACAAATTGGACGCGATCTAACCAAATTTGTTCTACGTGTGGTGGCGAGCAGGAAATGCCAGGTGTTTCCCGACAGCCAACCCGGCGAGACCATCAACAGTATCTAATGTTAATTCATGAGGCCCCATGGACTTCACCCCACAAGTGACAATCCCGCCAGCTGTTTCGCCAGGACCTTGCCCGGCAGCTCCCCGTTAATGAGGGAGAGCAGCACTTGAACTGATCCCGCAGAGCAAACCCCATGCAGCCATGCAACCTCAAGACCAGCTCAAGATTCGTAGATTCCGACCTGGCTAGACTGTTGGATATGGTGGAGTCCAGATGGGATATCCTGATCCCCCGAGGGGCTTGGTTGGTCAGTCACACCTGGGAGGAAGTGACCACAGCTGTCAGCGTGGGGGTATGACCAGGAGGACCGCCACCCAGTGCCACAAGAAGCTAAACAACCTCCACCAGGCCGCAAGGATGAGTTGGCCCCGGTCCTGCCTGTCACCCCCCCATGGCCATGTGTTGTGCCCCACCCCCCCCGGAGATGCACGAAGCGTGCAGCTCATGTTGCCCTCTGTGTCCCCGCAGGAGAAGTTGGCCCACAACAGACGAGAGAGGGCCCAGATAGGCGGTGAGGTGCGAAAATCGAAGTCCTCACTCCCCACAATGAGGAACGGGCCCTGGAGGTGCCAGGGGTGGCTACATACAGATTGGTCATCGATATTGGTCTGTACCACAGAGGTGAATATCCACCGGCCCCCACCCAGATGCCCTGTCACGTGTGTTATTCATGCTAGTATGCTGATTATTCCCTCCCACTGACCACATGTCCATTCTCCCACAGGATCTCCAGGCGGTGGTGCTGGGCCATCCGGGGTGGTGTCCAACAGCCGCCAGGGCTGTCGGAGCAAGATGACGTAGGTGCATCTGAAGCTTGATCCAGCTGCCCCTATGTCCCGAGGAGACCTCCAGGGCCCTATCGGCACTGACTGGGAGGAGTGAGTGCTGGAAGCCAACCCGTAGCCTCCCTACGGGGTGACGACGGCGACCACTTGCTCCCCCAAGTTCCCCCCACGACCTGACAACCAGCGTGTCTCAGAATTGGCATCCGGAACATGGTGGCGTGGCAGGACCTGTGCCGCCAACAAGTGGGCCGGGACCCTCTGGCCCCAGGGCTCCAGAGGAACGCCCGCCAGGGGCATCAAAATCCACAGAATGCGGTAAGGAGCAGGCTGTCTCCACCGCTAATGTGCATCCTGGGGATACACCTAGACGTAGCGTTAGTGCGTGGAGGACAAAGCAGACAGATGATCACTGAGAGGGCACTGGGGTGTAGAAGGGGGTGGAAAAGGGGATACGGCAGTTAGGGTCACAATTGTACAGCAATAAAGCACGTTGCACCTGAGACATGCAAAGCCTCTGGTACATTATTTTGACCTCCAGCCCCCTGCCACCAGCCCTCCCAGTCATGATGGTCCTGAGTTTGCGCCCCCCAATCCAGGCATATCATGTACAGGTGATGGGCATGAACATGTACTTAGCAGAGAGACAGGAGTCAGACTATGGCACAGAGTGAGGAGCACCAGTACTCTGTTCACAGCGGCTTACCATCACCCTCCTGCCTTCGACATGGACCCGGTGACACAATCCCACCACCCTGGAGATCTTCATGTGGTAGTCGCACACAAGTTGGACGTTCACGGAGTGGAACCCCTTCCTGTTGATGAAGGATGGTCCCTGATGCACCGGGAGAGTGAAACAGGGCGATTGCCGATGGGAGAGAGGAAAGAAATGATTCGGGGTAGTGAGATGGTGGACTTAACCACGTCCTAGGGGATGCGGGTGAGGATGAGGGCCCCACTGGCTCTCCGGGTATACTGGACCCTCGCTGCTACTGCCTCCGGCTGGTCCTGTGAGTCCTCCCCTGCTCGTCTCTAGCCTTTCCTGGTCCTGCGCTTCCCCATCCTCCTCCTCCTCTGAGATGGCTGCATGTTCCTCCTCTACCTCCAGCATGTCGCCCCGTTGCTGTGCCAGATTGTGGAGGGCACAGCAAACTGCCACAAAGCGGGCGACCCTCCAGGGAGTGTACTGCAGTGAACCACCAGAATGGGTGAGGCATCGGAAGCACATTTTCAGCAGTCTGATGCACCGCTCAATGACAGCCCGGGTGGCCACATGGGCCTCGTTATGTTGGGTCTCCTCCTCGGTCTCCAAACTTCACACTGGCGTGATTAGCCAGGTCCTCAGCGGGTACCCCTTATCCACCAAGAGACAACCGGTCACCCTCGAATAGGCCGATGATCTTCGACTACCCCAGAATGTAGCTTTCATGCACACACCCGTGCAAGCGTGCACACACGTGCATGATCTTTATGTGGTGGTCGCACACAAGTTGGACCTTCAGGGAGTGGAACCCCTTCCTGTTGATGAAGGGCGTTCCCTAATGCCCATGTACATGCAAGGCGACATGCGTGCCATCTATTCCCCTGGACCTGCGACATCACGGCAATAGTGGAAAATCCTGCTGCCCGGGTTTCCTGCGTGAAAACTGCGTGTTCCTCTCCCCCTCTAAGCACCCCCCTCCACTTCTGAGAATCCCTCAGCGCTATGGCCAGTGGTTCAATTGCCAACGCAAACAGTAACGGGGACAGGGGACACCCTTGTCTTGTACCCCTGTGTATCCGAAAATACCCCGATCTTTGACGGTTTGTGACTACGCTTGCCATCGGGGCCCCATATAAGAGCCTGACCCATCTAATAAACCCCTCACCGAACCCAAACCTCTTCAGCACCTCCCACAGATAGTCCCACTCCACCCTATCTAATGCCTTCTCTGCATCCATCGCCGCCACTATCTCTGCCTCCCCCTCCGGTGGGGGCGTCATCATCACCCCCAGCAACCTTCGTACATTAACATTCAGTTGTCTCCCCTTTACAAACCCTGTCTGATCGTCATGCACCACCCCTGGGACGCAATCCTCTATCCTTGTCGCCATCACTTTGGCCAGCAGTTTGGCATCTACATTTAGGAGTGAGATAGGCCTGTATGACCCGCATTGCAGCGGGTCTTTATCTTGTTTCAGGATTAGCGATATCGTCGCCTCCGACATTGTCGGGGGTAGCATCCCCCTTTCCTTAGCCTCATTAAAGGTTCTCGCCAAAAGCAGGGCCAACAGATCCATATACTTCCTGTAGAATTCCACCGGAAACCCGTCTGGTCCCGGGGCCTTCCCTGCCTGCATGTTCCCCAGTCCTTTAATCACCTCATCCACCTCGATTGGCGCCCCCAGACCTGCCACTTCCTGCCCCTTCACCTTCGGGAACCTTAGCTGGTCCAGAAAGTGTAGCATTCCTTCTTTTCCCCCCGAGGGTTGGGACTTATATAGCCTCTCATAAAAGGTCTTGAACACCTCGTTCACTTTCCCTGCTCTCTGCTCCATATTTCTCGTTTCGTCCCTCACTCCCCCGATCTCTCTCGCCGCCATCCTCTTCCGAAGTTGGTGGGCCAACTGCCTTTTCCCCATACTCATATTGCATCCCCTGTGCCTTCCTCCACTGTGCCTCTGCCTTTCCCGTGGTCAGCAGGTCAAACTCCGTCTGTAGTCTTCGTCTTTCTCTGTATAGCCCTTCGTCTGGGGCCTTCGCATATTTTTTATCCACCCTCAAAATTTCCCCCACTAATCTCTCTCTTTCTTTGCCCTCTTGTTTCCCCTTGTGGGCTCTGATGGAGATCAGCTCTCCTCTAACCACCGCCTTCAGCGCTTCCCATACTACTCCCACCTGAACCTCCCCATCGTCGTTGACCTCCAGGTATCGTTCAATACATCCCCTCACCCTTCCGCAGACCCCCTCGTCCGCCAGTAGTCCCATATCTAGTACCCCCCCCCCCCCCCCCCCCCCCCGCCATTATCAAATTTCCCACCTCCAGGTCCGGGATACGTCCCAGCATTCGCTTCGTGAATCCCGTGTCATCCCAGTTCGGGGCATATACATTCACCAGCACAACCGCCTCTCCCTGCAGTCTGCCACTCGCCATCACATATCTGCCCCCACTGTCCACCGCTATATTCTTAGCCTCGAATGATACACGTTTCCCCACCAATATTGCCACCCCTCTGTTTTTCGCGTCCAACCCTGAGTGGAATACCTGTCCCACCCATCCTTTCTTAGTCTAACCTGATCCGCCACCTTCAGGTGTGTCTCCTGGAGCATGACTACATCCGCCTTCAGTCTCTTTAAGTGCGCAAACACCCGTGCCCTCTTAATCGGCCCATTTAAGCCTCTCACATTCCACGTGATCAGCCGGATTGAGGGGCCATTCACCCCCCCCTCGTCGACTAGCCATCCCCTTTTTTTGGCCATCTCCTCGTCCAGGTCCCGCGCACCTGTCTGTCCCCCAGGCAGCGCCTTCCCGCCCCAACCACCTCATCTCTTACCAGCTCCCCCTTGCACTCAGCAGCAGCAACCCAGTTAATTCCCTTCCCCCCCCCCCCCCGCTAGATCCCCCTCTAGCTTGATTACTCCCCCCATATTGCTTCCGGAAGTCAGCTAACTCTGGCTGACCTCGGCTTCCCCCGTTCACTCTTTGACCTCCCTACGTGTGGGGCTCCCTTCCTTCCTGCGCCCGTTTTCCCGCTATAATTTCCATAGCGCGGGAAAATACCCGCGCTTTCCTCTCAGCCCCGCCCCCTGTGGCGCAGTTCCCTCATTCCCCTTCCCTGTCCCTTTTCCCACCGGCGCCCACATTTCTTCGTGTGTCCCCCCCATCGGGGGGAGAAAAATTCCCCGTCCAACATTGCTGTACAATAGCCCTCCCCTTTCCCCACTTTACATTTCTGTACCCCCACCTCACTGCTTCTCTCCAAACATCAAACTCTCAAATCTAGTCCAATTTCTCTTCTTGGATGAATGTCCATGCCTCATCCGCCGTCTCGAAGTAGTGGTGCTTGCCCTGGTGCGTGACCCACAATCGCGCCGGCTGCAGCATCCCAAATTTTATTTTCTTCCTATGGAGCACCGCCTTGGCCCGGTTAAAGCTCGCCCTCCTCGCCACCTCCGCACTCCAGTCCTGATACACACGTATCACCGCATTCTCCCATTTGCTACTCCGTGCCTTCTTGGCCCAGCTCAGGACCATCTCTCTGTCCCTGTAGCGATGGAACTTCACCACTATTGCTCTTGGTGTTTCACCTGCCTTTGGTCTTCTCACGAGGACCCGGTATGCTCCCTCCACTTCCAGGGGGCCCGTTGGGGCCTCAGCTCCCATTAGTGTGTGGAGCATCGTGCTCACATAAGCCCCAACATCAGCTCCCTCTGCTCCTTCGGGGAGACCTAGAATCTGTAGGTTTTTCCTCCTTGAGCTGTTTTCCAGGGCTTCCAGCCTTTCTATGCACCTCTTGTGTAGTGCCTCGTGTGTCTCCGTTTTTACCACCAGGCCCTGTATCTCATCTTCATTTTCGGCTGCCTTTGCCTTCACTCCACGGAGCTCCATCGCCTGGACCTTTTGTGTTTCCTTCAGTCCCTCGATTGCCAGTAGCATCGGCGCCAGCACCTCTTTCTTGAGCTTCTCCACACATCGTCGGAGAAACTCCTGCTGGTCCGGGCCCCATATCATCTGGGCTCCATCCGCCGCCATCTTGCTTCTCCCTTCTCTTCTCTGCCGCTGCTCCAAAGGATCCTTCGCAATCTGGCCACTACCACCGCTCCTTTCCATACACACCCGGGGGGACTCCTTCCTTCGTCACCCCACAATGGGTTAGGTCGAAACAATTTCCGTTGGGGCTCCCGATAAGAGCCCAAAAGTCCGTTGGAACGGGAGCTGCCGAAACGTGCGGCTTAGCAGTGCATCACCGCAACCGGAAGTGCCAAAATTACTTCTTGAGATCCCTTTTTTAGACCTTAGAAATTGAAAGCCCACCGTAGCCAATTGTTCGAAAAAATAGCCAATTTATTATCACATGTCAGTAATGAAATAAGAATTCACCCATTGACTTTTAGGTAATTACAGACATTGTCTCAGCTTTCTCAAACTATATATCTTGCCTTTCAGGCAGGGTGGATCTTGACCAATAATTGGTCAACACAGCTGTCTGTCTTTTGGAGATAGGTCCCTCCGACAAGGGCCTTTTCAGTCTTCCTAGTCAAGCTTAACATTCATGTTATCTCTTTATTCTGTGGCCTGAGAAGTACATAATATTCTTATTCCCACAGCATTTTAAGAGTCTGTATTAATGATCAAGCGATAATAATATGCTTATAATTATGGAAGTTATAAACATTTGTGTTCCAAATTACATTTCCAGCTTTTCTAACACACCTATCGATTAATTAATTATTCTAGAATTGTCTCAAAATTAAGGCTGTCTACTTAACTAATCCGACTGGTTTCTAATAATACTGGTTTAGTTTTTATTAAAATGGTTACATCAATGTTAGCAGAAAATGCTCAAGAACACAGTAATTCAAGCTACAAAATGATAGTCACACGAAAACTACTGATTTTTAAGCTACCTACGACAGTGGTGGGCATTTGCTCCAGTGCAGTGTAAAATTGAACCTGTAACTCATCCCGTTGTCCCACGTTCTTCAATGCTGCAATGTTCAGTTTTCTCCAGGCAGCTTTTTGGGTCCTTCGTGGTCTTGGCACCAGGCTAATGTTCAACACCGAACCCCTAAGCCGGTGGTCCATCCAATAGTATTCAGAACCCTTCATGGCACTGTTGATAAGCAGGTCCCTCAGATCTCTGCCTCGGAAAAATGATGTAGCCCAGGGTGTCCTCCGACGGTAGGTGTCTCCACGTGGTCTTGAGCTGTTTTTTCTGGCAGACGACTTGTGTTCGTCACGATCAGGCCATGTTGGGCACACGTGGTCAAGAATAGGATGCTGTTGGTTTTGGCCTTCCCCATGCCATTTTTTGCTGATAGTTCCACTCCAGATTTTGTGGTGACGTCCAATAAAGTGATCTCGGAGGAATGACCTTATCGTCGCTGGGATGGAAGCAAGGACACCATTGAGATCCATGATGTGGAGATGCCGGTGTTGGACTGGTGTGAGCACAGTACGAAGTCTTACAACACCAGGTTAAAGTCCAACAGGTTTGTTTCGATGTCACTAGCTTTCGGAGCGCTGCTCCTTCCTCAGGTGAATGAAGAGGCAGGGCAGCACGGTAGCACAAGTGATTAGCACTGTGGCTTCACAGCGCCAGGGTCCCAGGTTCGATTCCCTGCTGGGTCACTGTCTGTGCGGAGTTTGCACATTCTCCCCGTGTCCGCGTGGGTTTCCTCCGGGTGCTCCGGTTTCCTCCCACAGTCCAAAGACGTGCAGGTTAGGTGGATTGGCCATGCTAAATTACCCGTAGTGTCCATAAGGGTTGGGAGGGGTTATTGGGTTGCGGGGATAAGGTGGAAGTGAGGGATTAATGTGGGTCGGTGCAGACTCGATGGGCCGAATGGCCTCCTTCTGCACTGTATGTTCTATGTAATCTATGTAAGAGGTCTGTTCCAGAAACAGATATATAGACAAATTCAAAGATGCCAAACAATGCTTGGAATGCGAGCATCAGCAGTCAAGGGCATTCAGCCTCTGATCTCCGGGTAAGCGTTCTCCAAGGCGGCCTTCAGGACCCGCGACAACGCAGAATCGCCGAGCAGAAACTTATAGCCAAGTTCCGCACACATGAGTGCGGCCTCAACCGGGACCTGGGATTCATGTCGCATTACATTCATCCCCCACCATCTGGCCTGCGAAATCCTACCAACTGTCCTGGCTTGGTACAATTCACACCTCTTTAACCTGGGGTTACCCCATCTCTGGATCTGTAAAGATTTAATCACCTGCTAATGCTCGCATTCCAAGCATTGTTTGGCATCTTTGAATTTGTTTCTGGAACAGACCTCTTCATTCACCTGAGGAAGGAGCAGCGCTCCGAAAGCTAGTGACATCGAAACAAACCTGTTGGACTTTAACCTGGTGTTGTAAGACTTCGTACTGTGCTCACCCCAGTCCAACGCCGGCATCTCCACATCATGGCTACCAACGACACCGCAAACTGCCGGCTCAAAGTAGAGAGGATCTCCAGCAAGATCGCGCATATAGACACTGACATTAAGTTTCTACAAAGATGCAAGAAAGCAGACAAGATCCCGAAAGGGCTACAGATCACAAACCCACTCAAGTCGACCTACAACACAGACTTCGCTGAGAGACTCTGCCGTCGCACCTCTCTCACACTCCTCAACCACCTCGTACACCAGCTCTACAGCAGACGACGCAACCTGGAAACCAAGATAGAGGCCATATTCTCAACTTGCGCTCAGGATGCAGCAGACCAGCTGCGGAACACCGCCAAACAGATGAGACAACAATACTATGCCACCTATATGCATACCAAGAACAGAAAGCTTGAGAAACTTGGCATCACCACCGGCAGCAACCAAGCCACCCCCGGTGTCACAGTAGACAACAATACAGGGAAATCTATTGTCAACTTGTCAGACTACACCCTTCAACCAGATGAAATCGAAGTCCTCAGCAGAGGGCTCAATTTCTGCACCACCACCAAAATGGACCCCATCAGTCTCGCGGCAGACACGGAGGAATTCATCAGGCGAATGAGGCTCCGGGAATTCTTCCACAGACCCCAAGAGGCCAACAGCGAACCCAAGCAGACTACCAATGAACCGGAACAGCAGACCGAGAGATCTGCGGTGTGGCAACCGAAGAGGAAAGATTCGAATTGGACCCCTCCGGAAGGCCGCTGCCTTAGACTCGACATGTATGCTCAAGCCGTCAGGAGTCGCGTCAATGCCAGATTCATCAGTCGTATTCACAAGACAGCCCCGAACGTCACCCAAGCACAACACAATGCCATCCGCGCTCTCAAGACCAACCACAGCATCGTCATCAAACCAGCAGACAAAGGGGGGGCCACTGTCGTACTGAACAGAACGGACTACTGCAAAGAAGTATACCGACAACTGAACAACCAAGAACACTACAGACAGTTACCCGCAGATCCGACCAAGGAACACATCCGCCAACTTAACAGACTGATCAAGACCTTGGATCCAGATCTTCAGAGCACCCTACGTGCTCTCATCCCACGTACTCCCCGCATTGGAGATCTCTACTGCCTCCCGAAAATACATAAGGCCAACACACCAGGCCGCCCTATCGTTTCAGGCAATGGGACCCTGTGTGAGAACCTCTCTGGCTACATCGAGGGCATCTTGAAACCCATCGTACAAGGTACACCCAGCTTCTGTCGCGACACGACGGACTTCCTACAGAAACTCAGCACCCATGGACCAGTTGAACCAGGAACATTCCTCGTCACAATGGACGTCTCGGCACTCTACACCAGCATCCCCCACGACGACAGCATTGCTGCAACAGCCTCAGTACTCAACACCGACAACTGCCAATCTCCAGACGCAATTCTGCAACTCATCCGCTTCATTCTGGATCACAACGTCTTCACCTTCGACAACAAGTTCTTCATTCAGACGCACGGAACAGCCATGGGGACCAAATTCGCACCCCAATACGCCAACATCTTCATGCACAAGTTTGAACAGGACCTACTCACCGCACAGGACCTTCAACCGATATTATACACCAGACACATCGATTACATTTTTTTCCTTTGGACCCACGGCGAAGAATCACTGAAACGACTACACGATGACATTAATACGTTCCATCCAACCATCAGACTCACCATGGACTACTCTCCAAAATCAGTTGCATTCTTGGACACACTCGTCTCCATCAAGGACGGTCACCTCAGCACTTCGCTTTACCGCAAACCTACGGATAACCTCATGATGCTCCACTTCCCCAGCTTCCACCCTAAACACATTAAAGAAGCCATCCCCTATGGACAAGCGCTCCGTATACACAGGATCTGCTCAGACGAGGAGGAGCGTAACAGACATCTACAGACGTTGAAAGATGCCCTCGTACGAACGGGATATGGCACTCGACTCATCGATCGACAGTTCCAACGCGCCACAGCGAAAAACCGGACCGACCTCCTCAGAAGACAAACATGGAACACAACCGACAGAATACCCTTCGTCGTCCAGTACTTCCCCGGAGCGGAGAAACTACGTCATCTTCTTCACAGCCTTCAACACGTCATTGATGACGATGAACATCTTGCCAAGGTCATCCCCACACCCCCACTACTTGCCTTCAAACAACCGCGCAACCTCAAACAAACCATTGTTTGCAGCAAACTACCCAGTCTTCAGAACAGTGACCACGACACCACACAACCCTGTCATGGCAATCTCTGCAAGACGTGCCAGATCATCGACATGGATACCACTATTACACGTGAGAACACCACCCACCAGGTACGCGGTACATACTCGTGCGACTCGGCCAACGTTGTCAACCTCATACGCTGCAGGAAAGGATGTCCCGAAGCGTGGTACATTGGCGAGACCATGCAGACGCTGCGACAACGAATGAACGGACATCACGCAACAATCACCAGGCAGGAATGTTCCCTTCCAGTCGGGGAACACTTCAGCAGTCAAGGGCATTCAGCCTCTGATCTCCGGGTAAGCGTTCTCCAAGGCGGCCTTCAGGACCCGTGACAACGCAGAATCGCCGAGCAGAAACTTATAGCCAAGTTCCGCACACATGAGTGCGGCCTCAACCGGGACCTGGGATTCATGTCGCATTACAGTCATCCCCCACCATCTGGCCTGCAAAATCCTACCAACTGACCTGGCTTGGTACAATTCACACCTCTTTAACCTGGGGTTACCCCATCTCTGGATCTGTAAAGATTTAATCACCTGCTAATGCTCGCATTCCAAGCATTGTTTGGCATCTTTGAATTTGTGTATATATGTGTTTCTGGAACAGACCTCTTCATTCACCTGAGGAAGGAGCAACACTCCGAAAGCTAGTGACATCGAAACAAACCTGTTGGACTTTAACCTGGTGTTGTAAGACTTCGTACCATTGAGATCAGAATAGAACCTCTCCTTGAATTCATGGTTGGAATCCATGTATAGAATCATAGAATCCCTACATTGCAGAAGAAGGCTGTTCGGCCCATCGAGTCTGCACTGACCCTCTGCAAGAACACCCTACCTAGGCCCATACCCAAACTATCCCTGTAACCCCACCTAACCTTTGGACACTAAGGGGTAATTTAACAAGGCCAATCCACCTAACCTGCACATCTTTGGACCATAGAAGAAAACCGTAGCTCCCGGAGGTAACGCACGCAGACACGGGAAGAATGTACAAACGCCACACAGACACAGACTCAACATTAGAATTGTACCTGGGTCCCTGGCACTGGGAGGCAGCGGTGTTAACCACTGTGCTACCATGCCACCCCCAGTGGCGACAGTGGCGCATTGGTTTTGCCTGCTATGTAGTCCTAGTGTGATCAGCCTTTCACTGACACTCAAGGGGACTTCTGAGAGAGCATTGGCAAACTTGTTCGTCGAGACGAAACTGACTCTGGATGCTTCTGACTTCCCTTACCAGAAGAATGTGTATCCTCCACAGGCCAGGTTTCACTAAGAACAGCAATGTTGATGTTATATCTTGCTAGCTCCTGGGCCAAGACAGCAATTCATCTTTCCAGACAATCCTTCTTTGGGTTGGGTTGGATTTGAATTTGTTTTATTGTCACGTGTACCAAGGTACAGTGAAAAGTATTGTTCTGCGTACAGTCCAGACATATAATTCCAAACATGAAAAAAACATTGTTCATACATAAATACACAATGTAACTACATAGGCAACGGGTGAGCATACGGAGTGCAGTACTACTCAGTAGAGAGGATTTGTGAAGAGATCAGATCAGTTATTCAGGAGTCTGATAAGAGAGGGGAAGAAGCTTTTTTGAACCTGTTAGTGCATGTTCGACTTTTGTTAGTGACTTTTGTATCTCCTGCCTGATGGAAGAAGTTGGAAGTGTGAATAACCTGGGTGGGAGGGGCCTTTGATTATGCTGCCCGCTTTCCCAAGGTAGCGGGAGTTGCAGACAGGATTGTCAATGAGCATCCTCCCATTCCAGGTTCCGATATTTAACTTCTTGTTTTGACCGCAGGGATGGTGATCCCACTGGGTGCAGTTTCCCAGCCAGGAGAAATTGGACAATCTATTTTTGGGGCACCTTTTCCGAATGCTGCCCCATTTGGGGTCAGCAGAGGGTACCCTCTGAAGAGGGCTGCTCAGTCACGAATGTAATTTCTGAAAGGCACCCGTGTCCCAATACAGGTGCCCGACAACCACCACGCATCTGCTGCATGTGTGCGGAATCGTGGCTGGGGGTCTCCAGGTATCACAGCTCTGCCCTGTCGCCAACCTTCCATCGCCACAGGATGTATGCCTGATGGAGGCCTGCACATGACATTGTTTAGCTCGGGAACTCCAATGCACAGCTGAGTTGGTCTTAGCGTTTGTGGCTGGATTCAGTGGCATGGTAGACCACAACAACTGGGCCAATTCCCTGTTACAGCCTTCTTCCTCCTTCGACCGTTGGGGCCGCCTGCTCTACCATTAAGGACTTCTTAGATCGTTCTTTGACTGGAACCTTCCCCCTCCACCATGGGAGGCCCTACCAGGAATGTGCGCTCCGGACGGCATCACTCTCCGGTTCATTGGAACACGTAAGCCCCTCCATCATAATATGGTGAGGATCCTCAGAAAGGGTCCATTCAGGAGGACCGCGCCATACCACCTGTCCCTCATGGAAATGTTTGTGTACAAAGACAACTTTGACCACTTGTCCATCAGGCAATGATCCACACATAATGTCTTTGAGGCCCCTGCAGGAAAAGGAGATGGTGGGTCCTGTTAAATGTTTCCCTGAGCAAGCCATTTGGCAGAATGCTGCTTGGCCAGAACTTTCAGACAAGCACAAGAAACAACTTGACTGGTGGTGAGAAGGGCCCTTCCTGTCACATCCTTAGATTTTCAACATCACTGCATACATGCCTCAAGGAATCTGCGGTGGGGAGGACACTTCCTTCTGGAATGTGACTTTGTAAAAAAGATCTGAAAAGAGATGCTGTTATTTTTGTTGCAGTTCATCCGATCAACTCTGTAATGCAGGAAATGCCTGACAAGCTGTTCTTGGGGACCTGTATTGAGACGAACATCTACTGCTGGAGACCCATCAATTTGAGAAACGACTCTTTGTTCAGCCCAAAACTGGTTGGATTTCCAGTACACTGACCTGTCCATGACTTAGTCTTGCATTCTGGCATATTTCAAGTTCTAGGACTACAGTCTAAAGCCCTCCTGTCAGAGGACATACAGGGTCTGAAACCCACATAAAACCCCTCGGGCTGTATACATCAGAGAATGTTTGATATGAAATTTAAATATTCATTGTAAATATGACCTGTAATTGTAAGTACAGGGATATGCTTCATGTATTGAAAGAGATTGTAATTGTATTGCACTTTATGTATTTATAATGTACTTTCACAATTTATATGAAGATGTTTAGTCAAAACAGTATGTTCAATGGTACTTTATTGCACACTGTACTACTTGATCGTGCACTGAAATATCTTTTGATGCCTTAAATATCTGGGGCGACATTCTCCGACCCCCCGCCGGGTCGGAGAATCGCCGGGGGCTGGCGTGAATCCCGCCCCCGCCGGTTGCCGAAGTCTCCGGCATCGGAGATTCGGCGGGGGCGGGAATCGCGCCGGTTGGCGGGCCCCCCCCCCCGCTCGATTCTCCAGCCCGGATGGGCCGAAGTCCCGCCGATAAATTGCCTGTCCCGCCAGCGTAAATTGAACCACCTACCTTACCGGCGGGACCAGGTGGCGTGGGCGGGCTCCGGGGTCCTGGGGGGGGTGCGGGGCGATCTGGCCCCGGGGGGTGCCCCCATGGTGGCCTGGCCCGCGATCGGGGCCCACTGATCCGCGGGCCGGCCTGTGCCGTGGGGGCACTCTTTCCCTTCCGCCTCCGCCACGGTCTCCACCATGGCGGAGGCGGAAGAGACTCCCTCCACTGCGCATGCGTGGGAAACTGTCAGCGGCTGCTGACGCTCCCGCGCATGCGCCGCCCAGAGATGTCATTTCCGCGCCAGCTGGCGGGGCACCAAAGGCCTTTTCCGCCAGCTGGCGGGGCGGAAATCCGTCCGGCGCAGACTTAGCCCCTCAATGTTGTGGCACGGCCCCCAAAGATGCGGTGCATTCCGCACCTTTGGGGCGACGCGATGCCCGTCTGATTTGCGCTGTTTTGGGCACCAGTCGGCGGACATCGCGCCGTTTCCGGAGAATTTCGCCCCTTGTCTTTCTAGGGCCCAAATCGATGTGCCATCGATTTTAGTGAAGTCTTCATTTGGGTCCTGTGTAAACCTTTGGATTTCTGTCTAATCATAGATTATAATAGAATTTACAGTGCCGAAGGAGGCCATTCAGCCTATCGAATCTGCACTGGCTCTTAGAAAGAGCACCCTACCCAAGGTCAACACCTCCACCCTATCCCCATAACCCAGTAACCCCGCCCAACACTAAGGGCAATTTTGGACACGAAGGGCAATTTATCATGGCCAATCCACCTAACCTGCACATCTTTGGACTGTGGGAGGAAACCGGAGCACCCGGAGGAAACCCGCGCACACACTGGGAGGATGTGCAGACTCCGCTCAGACAGTAACCCAAGCCGGAATTGAACCTGGGACCCTGGAGCTGTGAAGCAATTGTGCTATCCACAATGCTACCGTGCTGCCCTATGTTTCGTTGGAGACATAGAAACTTAACCAAGTTTACAAATTTCTCTTCTGTTTTGCTTTTCCAAACACGACAACCTTTCTGTTATTCAATGCCAGACCAGACCCCAACCTTTGCTAGGATACTGGACAGAAACCCTAATATTTTAAATTGTGAAGCTGTGAGGAAAGGATACTTTGTCCCAGGAGTGACTCCATGCACAAATAGGGATATGGTGTATTGAAACAAACTTTATTATTTATTTATTTTTTAAAAATATATATTTTATTAAAGTTTTTCGATCTACCAAGAATTTTCCATTTCTACAACTTTGTAACAATATAAACATTGATCGTTTTTTAAAATATATTAACTAACGGCAAGTGCCAACACAAATAAGAAATAAAAGAAATAACATTGGAAAGATAAATGTGAACAGCAAATATGCAACAACACACAAAAAACCCCCGAAGACCCGAATGCACCTCCCTCCCCCCTGGGTTGCTGCAGTTGTCTTTCCTATTTTCCCTTATCGCTCTGCGAGATAGTCGAGGAACGGTTGCCACCGCCTGGTGAACCCCTGAGCCGAACCTCTTAGTGCGTACTTTATCCGCTCCAATTTTATAAACCCTGCCATGTCGTTTATCCAGGCCTCCACGCCTGGGGGTTTAGCTTCTTTCCACATAAGTAGAAGCCTTCGCCGGGCTACTAGGGACGCAAAGGCCAAAACATCGGCCTCTCTCGCCTCCTGCACTCCCGGCTCATCTGCAACCCCAAATATAGCCAACCCCCAGCTTGGTTCGACCCGGACCCCCACCACCTTTGAAATCACTTTTGCCACACCCTCCCAGAACCCGTGCAATACCGGACATGACCAAAACATGTGGGTGTGGTTCGCAGGGCTTCCCGCGCACCTCCCCTCCACCCCAAAAAACCTGCTCAATCTTGCTCCCGTCATATGCACCCTGTGTAGTACCTTGAATTGGATCAGGCTGAGCCTGGCACACGAGGACGAGGAATTTACCCTACTTAGGGCATCTGCCCACAGCCCCTCCTCAATCTCTTCCCCCAGCTCCTCCTCCCATTTTCCTTTCAGTTCCTCTATCATCGTCTCCCCCTCGTCTCTCATTTCCCTGTATATATCGGACACCTTACCGTCACCCACCCATGCCCCCGAAATCACTCTGTCCTGGATCCCTTGCGCCGGGAGCTGCGGAAATTCCCTCACCTGTTGCCTCACAAATGCCCTCACTTGCATATAACGAAATGCATTCCCAGGTGGCAACCCATATTTTTCTGTCAGTGCTCCCAGACTCGCGAACGTCCCGTCCAAGAACAAGTCCTTCAGTTTAGCAATTCCTGCTCGCTGCCAAGATTGAAATCCCCCGTCTATCCTTCCCGGGACGAACCTGTGGTTGTTCCTTATCGGGGACCACACTGAGGCCCCCGTCACTCCCCTATGTCGTCTCCACTGCCCCCAAATCTTCAGAGTCGCCACCACCACTGGGTTTGTGGTGTACCTTTTCGGGGAGAACGGCAGCGGCGCCGTCGCCAGTGCTTTTAAGCTAGTTCCCCTACAGGACACCATCTCCAGCCTTTTCCACGCCGCTCCTTCTTCTTCCCTCATCCACTTACATATCATAGACACGTTAAGCGGCCCAATAATAATCACTCAGACTCAGCAGTGCCAATCCCCCTCTATCTCTACTGCACTGCAGGAACCCCCTCTTTACCCTTGGGGTCTTTCCGGCCCACACACAGCTCGTGATGCTCCTGTCCACCTTCTTAAAAAAGGTCTTTGTAATCAGTATGGGGAGGCACTGAAACACAAAAAGAAACCTCGGGAGGACCACCATTTTAACCGCCTGCACCCTGCCTGCCAATGACAGGGGCACCATATCCCACCTCTTAAAGTCCTCCTCCATCTGCACTACCAGTCGTGTCAAGTTCAGCTTATGCAAGGTTCCCCAGTCCCTGGCCACCTGGATCCCTAAATACCGGAAATCCCTTGTTACCCTCCTCAGCGGCAGCTCGTCTATTCCCCTGCCCTGTTCCCCGGGGTGCATCACAAACAGTTCACTCTTCCCCATATTCAATTTGTATCCCGAAAACTCTCCAAACTCCTTGAGTGTCTGCGTTATCTCAGGCATCCCCTCCACTGGGTCCGCGACATATAACAGCAGATCATCCGCGTATAATGACACCCGATGTTCTTCTCCTCCTCTAAGTACCCCTCTCCACTTCATAGAGCCCCTCAGCGCTATGGCCAATGGCTCAATTGCCAACGCAAACAGTAACGGGGACAGGGGGCACCCCTGTCTTGTGCCCCTATATAGTCGGATCGTTGCCTGTTCATAATCACACTTGCCACCGGGGCCCCATACAGGAGCCGAACCCATCTAATGAACCCGTCTCCAAATCCAAATCTCTTCAGTACCTCCCACAGGTAGTCCCACTCCACTCTATCAAATGCCTTCTCTGTATCCATAGCCACCACTATCTCCGCCTCCCCCTCCGGTGGGGGCATCATCATCACCCCCAACAACCTCCGTATATTGGTATTCAATTGCCTCCCTTTAACAAATCCTGTTTGGTCACCATGCACCACCCCAGGGACACAGTCCTCTATCCTTGTTGCCATCACTTTGGCCAAAAACTTGGCATCTACGTTCAGGAGGGAGATAGGCCTGTATGACCCGCACTGCAGCGGGTCTTTGTCTCTTTTCAGGATCAGCGATATCGTCGCCTCCGACATCGTCGGGGGTAGTGTCCCCCTTTCCTTAGCCTCATTGAAGGTTCTCGTCAGGAGTGGGGCCAGCAGGTCTACATATTTCCTATAAAATTCCACCGGGAACCCATCTGGTCCCGGGGCCTTCCCTGCCTGCATGCTCCCGATTCCTTTTACCACCTCCTCTACCTCAATCTGCGCTCCCAGTCCTGTCCTCTCCTGCTCCTCAACCTTCGGGAACTCCAACTGGTCTAGGAAATGCATCATTCCCTCTTTCCCTTCCGGGGGTTGGGCCTTATACAGCCTCTCGTAGAATACCTTAAATACCCCGTTCACCCTCTCCGCTCTCTGTTCCATCCTTCCCTCCTCGCCTCTAACTCCTCCGATCTCTCTCGCCGCCCCCCTCTTCCTAAGTTGTTGGGCCAGCAGTCGGCTCGCCTTCTCTCCGTATTCATACTGTACTCCCTGTGCCTTCCTCCACTGCGACTCCGCCTTACCCGTGGTCAACAAGTCAAAGTCCGTGTGTAGTCTCCGTCTTTCCCTGTATAGTCCTTCGTTCGGAGCCTCCGCATATTGCCTATCCACCCTCAGAATCTCCCCAATCAGTCTCTCCCTTTCTTTACCCTCTTGTTTCCCCTTGTGGGCCCTTATGGAGATCAGCTCCCCTCTCACCACCGCCTTCAGCGCCTCCCAGACTACTCCCACCTGGACCTCTCCGTCATCATTGACCTCTAGGTATCTTTCAATACATCCCCTCACCCTTCCACATACCCCCTTGTCCGCCAACAGTCCCATGTCCAATCTCCAAAGTGGGCGTTGCTCCTTTTCCTCCCCTAGTTCCAGATCTACCCAATGTGGGGCATGATCTGAAATTGCTATAGCCGAGTACTCCGCTCCTGCCTCCTTCGGGATCAGTGCTCTTCCCAGGACAAAGAAATCTATCCGGGAGTACACTTTATGGACATGGGAGAAGAAGGAAAACTCTTTACTTCTTGGCCTAGTAAATCTCCAGGGATCCACTCCTCCCATCTGCTCCATAAAGCCCTTAAGCACGTTGGCCACTGCCGGCCTCCTCCTGGTCCTAGGCCTGGACCGGTCCAGCACCGTGTTGAAGTCGTCCCCCCCCCCCCCATTACCAACTTTCCCATCTCCAGGTCCGGGATGCGCCCCAACATACGCTGCATAAAGTTCGCATCATCCCAGTTCGGGGCATATGCGTTCACCAGCACCACCGCTTCACCTTGCAATCTGCCACTCACCATCACGTACCTACCCCCACTGTCCACCACTGTGGTCTTCGCCTCAAACGATACCCGTTTCCCCACCAGTATTGCCACCCCTCTATTTTCCGCATCCAAGCCCGAGTGGAATACCTGTCCCACCCATCCTTTTCTTAATCTGACCTGATCCGCCTGTTTCAGGTGCGTCTCCTGAAGCATAACCACGTCTGCCTTTAGCTTCTTTAGGTGAGCCAATACCCTTGCCCTCTTAATCGGCCCGTTCAACCCTCTCACGTTCCACGTGATCAACCGGGTTGGGGGGCTCTTTACCCCCCCCCCATCGTCGACTAGCCATCCCCTTTTTTAAACCAGCTCCTCACCCGGTTCCCACGCAACCGCTTGTCCCCCAGACGGCGCCCTCCCGTCCCGACCATCCCATCCCGTAACAGCTTCCCCTTCCCCTTAGCAGCAGCAACCCAGTTAATTCCCCCCGCTAGATCCCGCTCTAGCTTGATTGCACCCCCCCATATTACTTCCCGGAGTCAGCAAACTCTGGCTGACCTCGGCTTCCCCCGTTTATCCTTAGCCTCCCTTCGTGTGAGGCCCCCTCGTTCCTACGCCCCTTTTCCCGCCACAGTTTCCATAGCGCGGGAACAAAGCCCGCGCTTCCCTCTCGGCCCCGCCCCTAATGGCGCAGCTCCCTCTCTCCTTCCCCATCCCCTTCCCCACCGGCGCCCACATTTCTTCGTGTCCCCCCCCTTCGAGGGGAACAAATTCCCCCATCTGATTTACAATTCCTTGCCACCCCCTCGCTACTTCATTCCAAACATCCTTTCCCAAACTCGCCCTCCTTCTCGCCACCTCCGCACTCCAATCTTGGTAGACGCGGATCACCGCGTTCTCCCATCTGCTGCTCCGTGTCTTCTTAGCCCATCTCAGGACCATCTCCCTGTCCTTGTAGCGGTGGAATCTCACCACTATTGCTCGCGGTATTTCCCCTGCCTTTGGTCTTCTCACGAGGACCCGGTAGGCTCCCTCCACTTCCAGGGGGCCCGTCGGGGCCTCAGCTCCCATTAAGGTATGGAGCATCACGCTCACGTACGCCCCAACGTCCGCTCCCTCTGCCCCTTCGGGGAGACCCAAAATCCTTAAGTTCTTCCTCCTCGAGCTATTTTCCAGGGCTTCCAATCTCTCCATACACCTCTTGTGTAGCGCCTCGTGCGTTCCGTCTTCACCACCAAGCCCTGCATCTCGTCCTCATTTTCGGCAGTCTTTGCCTTCACTCCACGGAGCTCCATCTCTTGGGTCTTTTGCGTCTCCTTCAGCCTCTCAATCGCCTGCAGCATCGGCGCCAGCGCCTCCTTCTTGTACTCCTCCACACATCGCCGGAGGAACTCCTGCTGTTCCAGGCCCTATACCAACTGGGCTCCCTCAGCCGCCATCTTGCTTCTCCCTTCCCTTCTCTGCCACTGCTCCAGAGGATCCTCCACAATCTGGCCACTACTATCACTCCTTTCCATCCACACCCGGGGGGACTCTTTCCTATGTCGCCTCACACTGGGTTTAGCCTTTGAAAATTTCCGTTGGGGCTCCCGATAAGAGCCCAAAAGTCCGTTGAAACGGGAGTTGCCGAAACGTGCGGCTTAGCTGGTCATCGCCGCACCCGTAGTTTAACAAACTTTATTATTAACACAATATTAAACTAACTTTAACAACACAGAAAATATAGCTTAACAATTACCAATTAAACAACGCTTAACAATAAAATGAAACACTTTAAACTCCTAACTGTTATCTTCTTTATTTCCAGCGACGCAAAATCCATCACCGGTCAAAATCCACTTTAAAATACAGTTAGCAAACACAGTAATGCTTGCTGTATATAGATATCTTGAAGAGATAGATCCTGCAGGAAACAGCTTGCAGATTCTTGCCTGTGTCAACTGTTTAACTTTACGGCTTAGTCCAAAATCTGTTGTTCTGTTAACAGCCAAATTTAAACTGACTGTCTCAAAACTTTACTGTTTCAGGCCCTGGTTCCCCCCCATTAATTACATCATCCATATCCACTCAAATCCCATAACCTGATTGCTTAAGTTTAATCACAATGTGGTGAATCAACTACTCCCAGAAATCATAAAAATCCATTACATCTGTCCTTTTTCTCAAAAGCATGATTTACAATAAGAATGATCTCATTTGTCCGATACCTTAATTACCCCTTCTGTAGCACAGTGTCTGCCTGTTTTTTCAACCAGTATTTTTAAAAACATTGCTGGAACAGATATGTACACACACTAAACCAGGCTTGTAACCATTACTGCACCAGGTACATATAATACAATATATGTATGAAATTCCTACATTCATAACACTATCCTTTATTTCAGTTTATACCTCTGCTTTTCAGAAGTTGTTCAACTGTGCATCCCCCTTGTCTCTATTCTAGCACCAATACCAGAACTTTTAGCCATCATGTTTATTTCATTATGGAATTTTCTTCCTATCTTCTGTCCTTTGCTATATCGTTGTCCACTTTCAAAATCCTCTTTGACCATCCCATTGATCATAGCCCTAGCCCCTCCAGTGTGTCCTCTCTCCCTTCTGAGGCATCTTTGGATGTCTTAGCACTTTAAATTTGTTATTTAATGGAAATATTTTCACCTGTAGTATCGCCCTTTAAAAGTGAGAGTTTGTAAAAATTTGTAGGTTTACCTTCATCAGAATGATGTTTGAAAAAAATATTTAGGTACTTAAGGTGGTTGGTTCTATGAGGTTGTCTTTGAACTCAGGAGCTATTTCAAAAGCTTTAATTAAAATAAACTGAAGGGTAGTTACATGGGGTAATCCCCATATGTTCCTGAAATACTAGTTTCTGGATTTATCATCTACAAGCTGCTTTTCAAATTGACTGATTTCTTCTGTTTGTAGATGTTTTGTCTTACTAAACATCATTTGCTGTATATCTTGCATGATCAGTGCATAAATTGATTTATTTCCTGATATATTGACGGGCAGCTATATTTGACATTTTTTTCAGGAATTGGCATTTGATCCATATGAAAACTATGCGCAGGACATACTACGGCCTGGCTTTCATGATCATTTCCTCAGCCTTCTATCAAAGCCAGGCGCTGCATTCTACTTACAGGTGAGCATTGTCACAAATGTGAACAACTTAAATTCTGCCTCTTGCACAACAATTACAAATGTAACCTAGCTTCTACGAAACTAATTGATGCATTTAATTTCAGTCAATAGGTGAAGGTTTCAAAGAAGCTGTGCAATATATTCTCCCCAGACTGTTACTGGCACCTGTTTACCATTGCCTGCATTATTTTGAACTTCTAAAGGTATGGATAGGAATGATTGTATTTATGTAAAACACAAATCATATATGGACATTAAAATACTGTTGGGACATACATGAAACATAAAGTAACAAATGTGATTAAATGTTTGATAAACTACTTATCTCTCAAAAAATAACATACAAAAGACTGAATGACAACACTGCCAGAGATTGAAAAGAAAATGATGAATCATACACCATAATTGATGTCATTGTTGCAGAGCTTAACAGTGAGGCAATGCAAAAAAGTAATCAGACATTTGCTAAAAACTCCAAATGGAACATGGGTCATCTTTAGTCAGACCCAAATCCAATGGGATACCTTTACTCACACCTGATCACTCTGAGAAACTGCTGTTATTCCCTTGCACCTTAATCTTCTCCGATAGTCTCCTGTGTGGTACCTTGAGAAAGACTTTCAGAAATTCCACGGAGGTTTTCCACATCCACAATGACCTGTTGCATCTCAAAAGACTATTAGGTTTGTTGAGCACGATCTTCATTTCTAAAATCTGTGTTGGTGAATTGTAATCATTTTTTCTTCTGAATAACCTAGTAATTTCTCTGATTAATGATTCCAAAATTTGCTCCAATGCAGATGATAAATTGCCTTAGTTAGCTTTCTTTGGGTGTAGGCTTCTCAGCAGGCAGACATCCCCATAATTTCTAGAGCAATGTCTTTTCCCATTTCCCTCAGGCTCCCTGGATGTTTGGTCTCAACACACTATCCTCATTTTGCTGAATTAACTTCTCAAATATTCTCATTTGATTAATTAATTCTCATTTATTTTACCTTTTCTCCAACATTCTTCTCTAGAAAATTTTTTTGCTAAAATATATTCATAAAATTCATAAAATATGCGAAAGAACATTACAAACATTTCAAAATGGCCATCACGCAAAGTGCAATAATATTCAGCTTCTCTGCATACGTTATGTTGGTGCTTAATTAAGGTGCTTAATACAGTCAAAGAAATGTTACAGACATTTCAAAATGGTCATTACAAATGGTGCAACGGTATTTAAGGTGTCTACATAGATCAGGTTGCACTCTGAGATGCTTCAATACAATTGTGCTACATGTGATATTCACCGTTTATATTCAGTGTGAGTCATACAGCCTAAGGAGGTACAGTTCCACTCCTCTGTGCTTGCTATGGCTAAAAGGTTTTAGACAGTGACCTTTCCTCATTGCGCCTCTGCAGTGGCTGCTCCAAGCTTTAGTGCATCCCTCAGCAAGTAGTCTTGGGCTTGAGAATGTGCCAGTTTGCAACACTCAGTCTGAGACAACTATTTGCACTGGAAGACCAACAGGTTTTGGGCAGATCAAAGAGCGTCTTTCACTGAGTTGATGACCATCCAGCAACAGCTGATATTTGCCTCGGTGTGCGTCCCTGGCAATAGTCCACAGAGTATAATGTCCTGTGTCATGGGACTGTTCAGGATGAACCTTGACAAAAAACACCTCATCTATGTCCAGATCTTCTTTGCAAAGGCACGTTCCACAAGGAGGTGGATAACTGTCTCTCTCACACCACAGTCACCTTGAGGGAAATGTGCACATGGAGTGAGACTCCAGCACGTAGGAAGACTCTTGACGGGGACGGCCTTTCGCACCACCATGTTATGCAGTACTTGTACCCTTGGGTAGGGTGCTCTTTCCAAGAGCCAGTGCAGACTCGATGGGCCGAATGGCCTCCTGCACTGTAAATTCTATGATAATCTATGATTGTATCCTATCGGTTTGTTTGGAATCACTAGATTTCAGAGCACGGCTCCTTGAAGGAGCTGTGCTCCGAAAGCTAGTGATTCCAAACCAACCTGTTGGACTTAAACTTGGTGTTGTAAGATTTCTTACAATGCTCAGTTCAACGCCGGCATCATCACATCATTATATCCTATCAGTTTGAACTAAATTCTGGAATTCTGTCCCTTGACATCTATGGGCGTGATTCTCCCAAAAAGAAACAAAGTCCCCTAGCGAGCGTGTTTAGCCACATGTTTCCTAGCGCTCGCAGTGCCGAGAAACACATGGCTAGTCAATGCAACTCATGTTGAATAAGGGGCGAACGTGCGGCCGAGTGCACACAGCCCCGTTTTGTACAGTGGCGTCCTGATCGCAGGCCTCCAAAACAATCGCTGACCAGGCAGTGCCAACCTGGCACCTTGGCAGTGCCCCTGCTAGCTGGCAGTACCACATAGGTGCCTTGGCAGTGTCAGGCTTGCACCATGGAGCCACTGCCAAGGCGCCAGGTTGGCACTGCCAGGGTGCCCAAGTGCCACCAGAAGTGCCAAGGCACCAAAGGGCATGCAGCTGGTGGCCCCCTGGGAGACTTCAAAAGTGCCGTACCATCTGCTGAACAGCGCTTGCCCAAGGTCTCTGAGGCAAAAGGGTTGAATCCCGAAGCTTCAGGTACCTTGGGAATCTGCACATTAGAGTGAGGCTTACTGCCTTGCTCTAATATGCAGGGTAGGATTTACATAGTAACGTTTCGCAAGGTCACGTTGAATCTCTCGAGGCGTGGCGAGTCGGGTAGAACCCGGGGGTGGGGCCTCCCGGTTTTTAACAGCCATACTGTGTCACGGCGAGCTGTTTTTTGGGCGCAGCATGGCCGTTGGATCATGCCCTGGGTCTCTACCTCTCCTCCGAAAAACATACCTCTTTGAGCAAGTTTTTGGTCACCTGCCTGAATATTTCTTTGTGGCTTGGATTCAGATTTTCTCTCATTATTGCTATGAAGCAACTAGGGATGTTTATGTCATGTTAAAGATGTTTTGTAAAGCAAATTGTTGTTTATCCTCTGCTAACCGTTCAATCCTGGAGGCTTATCTGACATTTTGTTTCCTGTGTTGCTTGAATACTTCACTTTAAATACTTTTGAGATTCTCGTTTCACTCCTTTTTGGCTTTCCTGATCAACTCATCCTTAACTTGTTTATTTCACTCTTATTTTTAATCTTTTTTTTGCAAAAAATAGACCTTACGCTTAAAATATCTGAAAGAACATTACAAACATTTTAAAATAACCATTACACAAAGTTCAATAATATTCCAGTTCTCTTACATGCATCATGCACTCGTGAGGTTATCATAGAATGTTAAGATAGAATGTTATCATAGAATGTTATCATAGAATGTTATCATAGAATGTTATCATAGAATGCTATCATAGAATGTTATCATAGAATGTTATCATAGAATGTTATCATAGAATGTTATCATAGAATGTCAGGTGTGCTTGTATTCATGCCAAGATTTTCCTTAAATCCGATCTTGGGCCGCTGCTTGTGAAGTGTTCATGTACATTCAAGTCACTATTGAATCTGTTTCATTACTCGTAACAAGATTTAGCAATTTTCTCATTTTAAGCATATGAAAATGAATGAAAACCGCTTATTGTCACAAGTAGGCTTCAAATGAAGTTACTGTGAAAAGCCCCTAGTCGCCACATTCCGGCGCCGGTTCGGGGAGGCCGTTACGGGAATTGAACCGTGCTGCTGGCCTGCCTTGGTCGGCTTTTAAAGCCAGCGATTTAGCCCTGTGCGAAACATCCTCTATATGAGCATATAGAGGATATCCTGAGCACAACTTGTGTTTGGGAAACTCCAACAACAATTTAAAAGTATATCCAAACATTTCTACTACAGTAAATATTTCTGCATTAAAGGTTCAATTAGTTTAGTGAACTCTTTTTGGAAGTGGAAATGTCGCTAACAAGTTGCAAAACTTTCAGTACAGCGCAAAGTAATCTTGCCATAGCTTTAGATCACATAGCATGTTGTATACGCTTATTAGGAAAGTGCAAGAATAGTTTTGTAGAAATGGGTGTATACCGAGATGGGAAGCACGGTAGCATTGTGGATAACACAATTGCTTCACAGCTCCAGGGTCCCAGGTTCGATTCCGGCTTGGGTCACTGTCTGTGCGGAGTCTGCACATCCTCCCCATGTGTGCGTGGGTTTCCTCCGGGCGCTCCGGTTTCCTCCCACAGTCCTTCTGCACTGTAAATTCTATGATAATCTGAATCCAAAAAAAGCAAGTATTTGCTTTTTAAATCCAAATTATGCTGTCATTCACCATGTTTATTTCTTAAATTTGCCTATTCAGAGATTTTACTTGCTTTCATTATTCTGCTTAATTCGGATGAGGGGTTGGAGACATGCTGCTTCTTCCTCATCCTCCCAATACTGTGTCTACCTGCATTACTTAGTGATTAGAATATTTACATTTTCTAACTGTTGGAGTAGCACTGTTGAGACAATTAGAGGCATTCAAAATTTGCTTCAGTTTTATCAAAAAATCAATTAAAATTAGGATGATAAAGAAATTGTTTTTAAAAAATGTAATATGTTTTCTAAAGCTTGCCCCAGTGGTGGAGCACTTTGGAAACCATAGGTCCGAAGTTACCATTTTCCTCCAAAGCATGCTACACTTAACATGTTTATCTTAAATTACTCCTGTACTGTATCCCAAAATGACATTTTCTGAAATAAATCTAATTTGAACTTAAATAAATCAGTTCTAACTGCTTTCCACCATCTCCCTAAGCAGTCTCCATATATTTACCACTGTCCTTTGTTCTGTCGTTATGGATGAGGTGACAAAGGGGTGGCATGGTGGTGCAGTGATACGCACTGTTCCTCATGGCACCGAGGACCTGGGTTTGATCCCGGTCCCAGGTCACTGTCGGCGTGGAGTTTGCACATTTTCCCCTTGTCTGTGTAGGTTTCACACCCACAACCCAAAAAGATGTGCAAGGTAGGTGAATTGGCCACACTAAATTTCTCTTTATTTGGGAAAAAAGAATTGGATACTCTAAATATAATTTTTTTTTAAATGGATGAGATGACAATGCTCGTCATGGTATAGACTAGCAATCCCTATAGAATACCAAGATCAACAATCATTTCACCTGTTAATGTCCTCTTTTACCGAGAGTATGTGCAATTTACATAAATATCCCGCAATCACTCTGGTTGCTCGCTTTCCGTCAAATCATTTTGAATGATAACTCAACACAAACTGCTGGCAACTATATAAAAATGTTGCATCAGTTCAGGTTATTGGTGTATCTTGGAAAATTAAGTACACCACGCATGTTCAGACTTAATCGGCATTCACCTGACAAACTCACAGTGCTAAACAAAAGCCTAAGTTCAAAATGAGCCTCAAGCATCCAGGAAAATCTTTAATGACCGGCATTAAAAGATGCAAAGCAATTTAGTGCATCCAATTAGTCATTATCACAAAGGAATTGATGCCTAAGCATGAATACTGGAAGTCAAATTATGCACAGACATCAGATTTAAAAAAAATATATATATATATATATAATTTATATATCGGGGGGCACGGTAGCACAGTGGTGAGCCCAGTTGTTTCACAGCTCCAGGGTCCCAAGTTCGATTCCCGGCTTGGGTCACTGTCTGTGTGGAGTCTGCATGTTCTCCCTGTGTCTGCGTGGGTTTCCTCCGGGTGCTCCGGTTTCCTCCCACAGTCCAAAGATGTGCAGGTTAGGTGGATTGGCCATGCTAAATTGCCCTTAGTGTCCAAAGAGGTAGGGTGGGGTTATTGGGTTACGGGGATAGGGTGGAGGTATGGGGTTAGTTAGGGTGCTCTTTCGAAGGGCCGGTGCAGACTTGATGGGCTGAATGGCCTCCTTCTGCACTGTAAATTCTATATATATGTATAGATTTGAAACTTTGATGAAGTAAGAAATAGTGTGCAAGAACAAAAAGACAAAAGTAACAAAAAAACATTGACAGGAAAAAAGAAATCCGAATGGGAAAAATGAAAAATTACCCGGAAGCCTATTTATAAAATCTGTGATTTGTGTATCTTGGATCTGTTTTGAAAGGTAATGAAGAATTTAACTGAAAGAGGGAAAAAAAGGTCTTTCTTTTCCAGTAGCAGAATGCACGTTTAAGTTTACTGGATTCTCAGGGAGCCCGGCGAACCATGTCCATATGTTTTGGTCATGCCCGGCACTGGAGGGGTTCTGGAGAGGAGTGGCGGGAGCAATATCTCAGGTGGTGAAACTCCGGGTCAAGCCAAGCTGGGGGCTAGCAATATTTGGAGTAGTGGATGAACCGGGAGTGCAGGAGGCGAAAGAGGCCGGCATTCTGGCCTTTGCGTCCCTAGTAGCCCGGCGAAGGATCTTGCTAATGTGGAAGGAGGCAAAGCCCCCCAGCCTGGAGGCCTGGATAAATGATATGGCTGGGTTCATAAAGTTGGAGAGGATTAAGTTCGCCTTGAGAGGGTCTGCGCAGGCGTTCTACAGGCGGTGGCAACCGTTCCTAGACTATCTGGCAGAGCGTTAGAGGAAGGTCGGTCAGCAGCAACCTTTGGGGGAGGGGGGTGGAGGGAGGGGACATCCTGAGGGGGGGGTAGGGGGGACTGCCTGGGAGGGTGGATGAGCAAGAGATAACATGAAGGGTTGGGGAAACTGGCACGTACAGGTGAGGGCCAGTGTACAAAGCTGTGTAAATATATCATTTTGCCATGTATATATCTTGCTCTGCGCGATTTCTCTTTTTTTTGTTACGAGGCGGGGGGGGGGGGGGGGGGGGGTTATTGTTTGTAAGGGAGAAAAATTGTGTTAAAAAACTTTAATAAATATATATATATTTTTAAAAGTTTACTGGATTCAAGGGTTGTCAGTCTATAGCTGAGGGATATACTTGGGTCTCATTTTTATTTACTTATTAGATACCACAGTCTCGTTATTACAGAAACAATAGCCAGCTTGATGTTGGCTTCAAGCAGAACATGTTCTGGTGCCTTTTTGAATCCAGTTACTTGATTTTTAAAAGAAGGGGAGGTCATCATTACAGTAAAGATGCACTGCAGAGCTGATTGTAATGATATGCATAAGCAATTCTGTATGTTAATATGTTAGACCTCCAACCAGCAGGTGGTAGTAGAACTACACCGCGTGACACTGCAACCTCGAGAAGTCTGGGTGAGGAGTCGCCATGGGTAGTTATGTTTAGTATTAGTTCTCGTATTCTAGTTGTTAGTTTACGGTTTATTAGTCATATTAGTATTGTTTTCTCCTCATGTTATTTGAATTTAATAAATCTTAACTAAACTAACTAGACGTTCTTTGGTGCACTGACTCAAATCATTGCAACGCACTAGAACATAATACTGATGTATTGTTTTTTTATTTCTGTTTATAGTAGGCGTCACTTGCTCTGCCATAGCTTATCTTTATGCTGCAAGCAGTTGTTGTCATCAGGATGAAATAAAGATTGCTCATTCAACTAGGATTCTTCATAAATTCTATAAATAATTGGTTGAAGTTCAAAACTTTTCAGTGTATTAGAGATTGTGATCTTGTTACTAGTTGATGGAGAAAAACAGTCAAATGTGTTGATACCTGGGTAAACCCTGAGTATCTGTTATTCATATGTGTCCCTCCAACAGCTATAAACTATTTGAAACATATTCATTTGTTCCCTACCTTATAACAACAGCAATTAGAAGAGAAAAGTGAAGATGAAGAAGACAAAGAATGCCTAAAACAAGCCATAACCGCTCTTCTTAACCTCCAGAGCAGTATGGAAAGGATATGTTCAAAATCACTTGCAAAAAGAAGGCTGAGGTAAGCAATTTCCATTTATCCCTGCATTTTTCCTGATTAACTACATCTGTAAGTTCCCGTTGTTCCCATTTCCTCTTACTGTTAGAAAAGAACAACAGTGGACTGCTTTACTGGTAGGGCTGCTTTTTACACAGGAAGTGACATCAGGTCAGAAAGCTTGTTTTTGTTCAAAGCATTTTATGCTGTTAAGTTGCTTGTACAACTGAAGCTTAAAACTGAGCAACATCTCAATTATGAACATGACGACTTTGCTGAGCATCAGGTGGTAAGCAGTGACACACTTTAAAATGAATTGCTGAAAGGTTTGTTTTAAGAGGGACAAGCTGTGTTATTTTGTTTATAAAAAAGTAACGGCATTCCATGAAAATGATCAACAAAAGGCTCTATGTTGCTAGATTTCGGACCGATAAAACATAGTGGATGCATGTATTTTTTTCATTCAGTTGTTCTTTTCACTTTCCTTCTTGATGAGATTAAAGTGCATAGCGTTGGTCTGCTCACTCTTTAAGTTCAACAAATGATCACTACCTTAAATAGAACAAATTGAATAAAGTGGGCAGTTCCAGTCATTCAACATGGATGTTTTAAGCAGAGAGCCAAAACTTAATTCCGAAATGACCCACAAGAGTGATATTGCTTTTTCATTTGGAATGTTCAATGGAATACTTCTGTGTGCAGAAAGGTGTGACTTCCCAGAAAGTAAAGGGAAAACAGCAGACTGGCCCACCCGTGCAGAAGTATGCGTTGTATTAACCAATCTTGAACTTGCTAACAATAGCACAAGAAATGGTTGTGACTTTGATACTTCTGACTACTTCTGAGATGTGCTAGTGGGTTGCACAAATGGGAATACAATCTATAAAAACTTCATGACATATATAACAGTTTTCATGTTTTACTTATTCTAATATTTGCTTCTATTTCGTAACTGCATTGTAATTCATTTTGTAGTTTTCACAGATCATTAGAGTCGCTTGCACCAGTGCATGGATATTTGAGTTCATTCATTTCAACTGATTGAAATTTGGTCATTTATTTTCTCTTCCAGTGAATCTGCCTGTCGTTTTTATAATCAACAAATGAAAAACAAACACCTGGCAATTAAGAAAATGAATGAGATCCAGAAAAACATTGATGGTTGGGAAGGCAAGGACATTGGGCAGTGCTGTAATGAATTTATAATGGAAGGCACCCTCACACGGGTGGGTGCAAAACATGAAAGACACATATTCCTATTTGATGGTTTGATGATTTGCTGTAAATCAAATCACGGTCAGCCTAGGTTGCCTGGTGGAAGCTATGCAGAATATCGTCTCAAAGAGAAGTTTTTCATGCGCAAGGTACAGATCAACGACAAAGATGACACTAATGAATACAAGCATGCTTTTGAAGTTATCTTGAAGGATGAAAATAGTGTAATTTTTGCTGCTAAATCAGCAGAAGAAAAAAATAATTGGATGGCAGCTTTAATTTCTTTACAATATCGCAGTACACTGGAGAGAATGTTGGACACCACAATGCTACAGGAAGAAAAAGAGGAGCCACTTAGACTTCCAAGTCCTGAAGTGTATAGGTTTGCTGAGCCAGACTCTGAGGAGAACATTGTGTTTGAGGAGAATGTGCAATCTAAATCTGGAATTCCCATTATGAAAGCTGGAACTGTTATAAAACTGATCGAACGGCTTACTTACCACATGTATGCAGGTAAGTACAGCCTTCTTGTTGCAACCTGTCTGCTGTATTGAGGGATTTTGTATTTTATTCTTGCTATGTAAATGGGTCAGATGCTGCGGAAAAAAAATTGAAACAATTTTTAGAAATAGCAATTATGGCTATTCTGTCCGTAATTTAAAAGGATGACAGAAATATAAGGAAGAAAGTTGGAAAACTATTTCAAAAATATTACTCCTCAATCTTTTGTTTAAATCATTCCAACTTTAGGGAAAAAATGTCATTTAAATTAAAAGACTGCTGGGCTCAGCTTAATAATCATGCATATTGGAGATCATCGTGGCAATATTATTGTATCAGCTTCACCAATAATAGTCCTATTCCAGTGTGCCTGTTTGAATAGAATCGGATTTGTCCACCCAGTTCATTGCTTTCCTGCAATAAACCTTGCTTGACAAACCTGTTTCTTCTGTCTCAATAATGTCACGTGGTTATATGTAGTTCGGTAGTTTAGTTTTTGTATATATTTAAACCAGTTGACATTGTTGGAAAGTCACTTCTTGTCTTGGAACAATTACTGATACAACCTTTCGAGTTCTGATTTCATCTGTGTACATATAAAGCAGGGCGAGTTCAGATTTGGGCAATGGCTCCTCCACGGTGAATTTTAGTAGTTAACTGTGTAGATGTCTCAGATTTTCATGCATGTTTAAATGTTAATAATAAGAACCATGCCAAGCATTGATGCCCTTGTAGCCTTAATTGGAAGCAAGTGACGACAATAGGTCATCAACAATTTATCCCAGTTAAGATTTTTTTTGCTGCTTTTATCCCTTAACTTTCATTTTTCTTAAAAGGAGCAATTAAAATACAGAACAATTCGTATCCGGCTATGGAACAAAACCAATGATAACTGATATTTGTTTTGGTAAAGTTTGTGCTTATGAAGATGAGGGTCTAGAAAATGCAACATTTTTATCTTCATCCATTGTTAATGTGAAACACCCCTGGGTCAGTGAGCTAGAAAGTAAAATTTGTTACTCTGTCTCAACAAATTGTTTTAACTTAACTTCTAACCTCTAGAGGAGAGTTCTGGATGCACCAATATGATTTTATTCATTTCTCTCATCTGCCAAGTTTGTGCTTTATTTTATTATTGGAGATTTGGTTGTTTTTTTTTGCCTCCGGTTTTGTAGGCAGAATTATAAATATTGCACTGTAGTGATGCAGTTGGAAGTAATTTATGACAGATGCATGTTAAATGAGATGTTGGTTTCATTGGTAAAGTTGTATGCACTCTTTCCATCTCATTTGTGTCAAATGTGCTTAATATTGGTATATCAGTCAGAAAAATGTTCCGTAAGGGATGTACATGTTGTGTGTATTTTTATTGGTGGGGAAAAAGGTGCTTCCTGTTCATTGCACCTCCCGCAACTGGGTCATTCATAAAGGCTGTTCCTACCATTCATGAAGCTCATTTTGACTTTTGACTTCCTGTCCGAAAATAAGAAAATATTTTGATCCTTTGATTTCAGCTTTCAAAAGAAAAATATAAGCTGAATAAGTAAGCTCGCCAAATTCGTGAAGCTGTTGACAATTGGCCAGCATATATGTCGCTATTAATGTGTTCTATTTTTAGTGTTCTGGTGCTTTAGTTCACTGCTTGTGAAATTCAAGGATGATTGTTTCCAAAGAAGCTTATTGTTCATTCTTGATTCAGAAGTGTTGGAGTGGTGTTAGGGTGGTTAGGTTGGGTGCATTAATTAACATTCGGGTTACTTAGTGTTGCTAAGCTTCCTGGACAAAAGCTTTGCAGCTATTGATAAATGTTTAAAGATATAACTTGTTTTGTACCAAATAGCTGAACAGATAGTAGTTTATGCTGAATTAGAACAGTATATGTAAGCTCTCCTGTACCATAATCTTACAGAAAATAGGAATAGGCCACTTAGCCCTTCGAGCCTGCTCTGCCATTCAATATGACCATGGTTGATCATTTATCTCAACACCATACTCCAGTGCTTCCTCCATACTTTTGACACCTTTAGATTCTAGACAATTATCCATTTCCTTAAATATACTCAGCGATTCGGCCTCCATGCCCCCTACCCTCGCAGACAAGAGAAATCCGCCCCCAACCTCCACAGCCACACTGCCCTCTACCCCCCCCTTCCCGAGACACATAACCCCACTCTCCACAGGCGCATAGAACCGTCCTGCCTACTTAAACACACCCACATACACACTGGACCGCCACACACCAATAGACAAACAGGATCATACAGACAAGTGCACACACACACACGTGGGACCCCTCCAGGCGCACATGTGCACGCACGCACATACCGACCCTCATCTACACAACCAAACACCCACACACAGGATCTCACTCGCTCGCTCGCACGCACTCACTCATTCAGTCAGTCACTCACTCACGATCACGCACACCACTGGCTCCCCTCCCTCACATATGTAGACATACATGGGGACCCCACAACCCCTCCACGCACGACCGCCCTACACACAGACACGCATGTGTATACATACACACGAGAAGCCCCACATGGACACATTACACCTCACCCCCACAGGCACCACTGTCCCACGTGTGTGAGTCCTGTACATGTGTGGATCCCGGATGTGCCTGTGGAGGTGCGTGAGTGTGTAGGAGTGTGAGTGGAGTGTGTAGGAGTGTGAGTGGAATGTCATCGTCTCTTCGCCATTCCCCTGCAAGTTTGAGGGCATTGTGTCCCCCCCAATATGTGCGCTTGTGTGTGGGCAGGCGGTCCCATGTGTGGTGTGAGGGGGAATGCTTATGTGTTTGGGTCCTGCATGTGTATGTGTGGGTCCCGTGTGCGTGAGGATCCGATGTGTGTAGGGGGTTCCATTTGTGTGTGTGTGGACCAGTGTGTACACATGTATACCGCGCATTTGTGGATGTGTGCTGGGATCCTGTGTGTGTGTGGGTAGAGGATCCCACATGTGTAGGTCGGGTAGGCGGGGTCCCCTGTGAGGGAGCTCGCATGCACTTGCATGTGTGAAATTCCGCCGTCCGGGTATGTGCCAGGGTCCCCCCCCCCCCCCCAACACCCTGTCCACCCAGGTGCCCTCTGGGATCCTGTCCGCGTGTGCCCCGGGGTCCTGCCTGACCTTGTGCGTACCCCACACTGAGCATTTTTATCATTTGTTCATTTTCCATAATATAAAATTATTAAATGGCTCAACAATAAAATCTTTATATTGTACAGTGTGGAAGATTTGTATATAAATGCTGGTGGTTTCATATTCAGTGTTCCAGATCGGTCCCTCAGAAAAATCCATACTTTTTCAACAACTCTATCATTCCAACAAAGTGTAAACTTTACAACAATGGTATTCAATTGCTATGGTCACAATGAAGATCAAATTCACAAGGTCAGTCTCAGCAGTACAATGCACAAGTGCATTAGCAATATCCTTTTACGGTGCATCATATATTACTGAAAGGCTTTCACATGGAGCCTGCTACTCCCTGAAGTTCTTCATATCTGTTTACATATCTAATTTGAATATGTTCAGCAGTGGTACACAATATTTGTAAAACCAATTTATAAATGTTTTACATTTATGCATGTCTCAGTGGGAAATTGATGTCTCAATTGAAATATCAATGGTAGATTGCCATGAGTTTTCCATCGCTAGTCATTTGTTCACTTCTGTTTCTATGATCTAAATAAAAAGGCTGATATCAAACCAGTTTGTCAGCAGATAGAAAAACGAGCATAAAAAGGACAGTACCTTTCAAAGTCTAGCTATGGTAAAACCCAAAAGCAGACTATACCTATGAGCTGTATTCTTCTAATTTTCGAACAGTTTTACAGGTGGGCTGTAATTTGTGTGGCTGAGGAACACTAGTTTTGGTTCAAACTATGTTCCTTTTTAAAATTTTGTTTGAGAAGTATTTCTGATTTTGATTTGTCCATCTGGCCAATTTAAGGAACAAGAAACAAAATGTTGGATTTTGAGGTTGTATGTGCTACAATCTTGAAAGGGGACTTAATCTCATATGATAGTGTTGAATGTCAGCTTCTACTTTCTCTTAGGGTGCCCATTTACAGACATCTTGCAGTTAGCAATGCTGGAATTACGGCAGGATGCTAACCAATTCTACAGTTCTATTTGTTATACTTCTTTTAACCTGAGAACATTGCCTGTTTTTTTCAAACTACTTTGGTGTTTAAGAAGAAGGGAGAGCATGGAGACTTGGATGGTATTGTAATTTATTTAAAATATTTATTGCTGGTGGAAATGTAGTAAAATTTTACCTTTGCTCACACGTCTAGGATCAGAGATGTGAGCAATTTTGTTCACCCCAACCTTGGCCCAATTAAGAGACCTGTAGCCTCTTCCCTTGGTTACCAACCCTATCCAAAACTCAAACAAATCTGCTGCACACTACTTTGAATACTCGGGAATCTCTACCCCAGTTTATGTGAAACTGACAAAATAAGGGGCCGGCGTGTATTACCAAAATATGGTCCAATCAAACGAGGGAGATTCCTTTCGTACAAAAAAAGCCTGAGATGTAAATAGAACCTGCAGATTGGTCACAGAATTGTAACAACATAGGTCCATCGTGTTTGTGCTGGCCCTCCGAATGTCAGCAATGGGAATCATTTTTTACCTCTTGCATAACTGAAAATAAAATACTTATACAGGTAACTGAGCATGCAATGGCAACAGTTAGTCTTAAAAGATGCAATAACAGGAACCAATCTGCAAAATCAAGAGTCCAAGCAAGAAAATCACCAGCACCCATGAGTCCTTTCAGTCTGATATTGGCTGACCTGGTGACAAACTGTCAACAAACATTACAAGTAAAGGACATAAGTTCTTTCAGACGATTATTCTCTTGCAGCTGGGTACCATCAAAAAATTATACAGCTGTCAAAAGTCTCGCAAGAAATAATAGGTGGCTAATTGTTCATGACCGTGCTGGGTCCAGTAGAGACTGTAGCACTGCTGCCTCACAGCATCAGGGATTCTGGTTCCATTCCGACTTTGGGTGGCTGTCTGTGTGGAGTTTGCACTTTCTCCCTGTGTCTGAGTGGGCTTCCCCCGGGTGCTCCTGTTTCCTCCCAGAGTCGAAAGATGTGACGGTTAGGTGGATCAGTCATGCTAAATTGCGTTTAGTGTCCAAAAGGTTAGGTGGGGTTACTGGGTTATGGGGATGGGGTGGGGGCATGAGCCTAGGTAGGGTACTCTTTCAGAGAGTCGGTGCAGACTCGTTGGATCGAATGGCCTCCTTCTGCACTGTAAGGATTCTGTGATTCTATGACTAGGGAGAATGATGTGGAGATGCTGGTGTTGGACTGGGATGAGCACGGTAAGAAGTCTTACAACACCAGGTTAAAGTCCAACAGGTTTGTTTCAAATCACTAGCTTTCGGAGCACTGCTCCTTCCTCAGGTGAACTACTTCCTTCACCTGAGGAAGGAGCAGTGCTCCGAAAGCTAGTGATTTGAAACAAACCTGTTGGACTTTAACCTGGTGTTGTAAGACTTCTTACTGGGGAGAATGAGAAATTGAAGGAAATTTGTATTAGTAAAAAGGTTGTATTGCAGAAATTAATAGGACTGCAGGTTGAAAAAGTCCCCGGGACCACATCCCAGAGTGTTGTAAGATGTAGCTATGGAGATAGTGGATGCATTCGTGAGCATCTTCCAAAATTCTATACATTCTGGAATGGTTCCTACAGCTTAGAAGTTAGCAAATGTCACTCCACTATTTAAGAAAGGAGGGAAGGAGAAAATCGGGAACTGCAGACCTGTTAGTCTTACATCTGTAGTAGGGGAAAATGCGAGAAACTATGATAAAGGATACGATAAATAGACACTTGGTTAATAATGATCTGATTCAGCATTGTTAACATGAATTTATGAATTGGAAGTCATGTTTGACAAACCTGTTGGAGTCTTTTGCGAACATTACCAACAGAATTAATAAAAGGGTCGACTTCTGGTGGCGGCCATGGAGGAGTAGGTCGCACATTTGATAGCTCCCGCCTGTGACAGACTTTTGGACCTTTTTCCCCCGGTTTTTTCGGGATTTTATTGGATAAATCGGTGAAGAGTGAGACAGTGAGGAGAAATCCCCCTCCAGTGTATGGAGAATTGGACCAGAAGTGGCCGTGTGAGAAGACGAAGTTCGACAAGGAAGACGAGAGCAGAGCTGGCAACACGGGAAAGCATGGCAGAGCAGCAGGGCCACGGGGAGACGGCACAGTGGTCGACGGAGCAGCTGGTGAAGTTTTTTGAAGATTGCTTCGCCAAGCTTAAAAAGGACGCGCTGGACCCGATCAAGGCTTCGATTGGTCAGGTGGTGCAGAATCAAGAAACTCACGGACGTGCGACCCAGGAGGTGGAGAAAAAGGTGTCCGAGCACGAGGAATACATAACCGTGCTGGAGACCAAGGTGGAGATGATGAATGACCGCCAGAAAAGAATGCAGCAGAAGCTGGAGGACCTGGAGAACAGGTCCAGGAGGCAAAATCTGAGAATCGTCGGCCTCCCTGAAGGCAGTGAGGGATCGGATGCGAGGGCCTATGTGACGAACATGTTGGAGAAGTTGATGGGGGCTGAGGCGTTCCCTTGGCCCCTGGAAGTGGGTAGAGCGCACAGAGCCCTCACGAAGAAGCCCCGAGCAAACGAGCCACTGGGGGCGATGGTGGAACGTTTGCACCGATTCCTGGACAAGGAACACGTTCTGCGGTGGGTCAAGAAAGAACGGAGCAGCAAGTGGGAGAATTGTGAGCTGCTCATTTATCAAGACCTGGGTGCGGATTTGGCCAAGAAGTGAGCTGGATTTAATCGGGCAAAAACGGCCCCCTTTAAGAAGGTGGTGAAGTTCGGGATGTTGTGCCCAGCCCGTCTGTGGGTCACGTATGAGGAACGGGATTTTTATTTCGTAACACAAGACGATATATGGACTCGCATAAAGGAAAAAAGACTGGAGGTGAATTAAAGACACTGAAGCCTTGGAGAGTATTGTAGTGGCGATTTGTTGAAAATCACTTTTGTGCTGGTTTGAATAAGTAGTGTTCTGTGCAATAAGGGGCTGTTTCGATGGTTAAAGTTAACTTTGTCTTACTGGGAGCTGGTTGGAGGGGGGGTGGTTTCTGTGGTTGTTTTTTTCTGTGGCTGTTTTTCCACTTTTTTCTGATATTTGTTTACTGGGGAATGTGATGCTTTGAATATGTTTGTCCAAGTGGGGGGAGAGAGGAGAGAACAATGGGGAGACAGACTGCTTGGTGCCATGGGTGGGAGCTATCAAGTCAGCTTGGGTCAGCTGACTCACGGAAGCACAGTGGAGGGGTGAGCAGCTGTTAAGCTGGAGCTTGATATGGGGGGTTGGGTTTCTAGTGCTGTTACCAGAAGGAGAGGGACCGGGGGTGGGGGGCGGGGGCTGCTCTGCTGACAGGGGAGGAACTGCTACTAGAGAACAAATGGGAGGTTGGGAAGGTGAATGCCCGAGGGGGGGGCTTGAGGAGGCCGGGGGCGCGAGCCGGAGGCTGGCCTAAAAAGGGTGATGGCTAGGCGGCAGGTGGGGGGAAGCTCCCCGACCAGGCTGATTACATGGAATGTTAGAGGGTTGAATAGGCCGGTCAAGAGGGCTCATGTGTTTGAGCATTTGAGGGGACTGAAGTCGGACGTGGCAATACTACAAGAGACACACCTAAAGGCTATAGACAAGACTAGATTGAGAAAGGGGTGTGTTGGCCAAGTATTCCACTCAGGGCTGGACTCAAAGACCAGGGGGATAGCGATCTTGATCAATAAACGAGTGGCATTCGAGGCAGGGAGAATCGTGTCAGATATGGGGGTAGGTACATCATGGTGAGTGGGAAGCTGGAGGGGGTGCGGGTTGTACTCGTGAACGTATATGCTCCGAATTGGGACGATGTGGAATCTATGAGGCGGGTGTTAAGTAAGATCCCAGACTGAGAGTCACGTAACTTGATCATTGGGGGAGATTTTAATACAGTCATTGATCCGGAATTGGACAGGTCAAAATCCAGGACAGGGAAAGTAACAGCTGCGGCAAAGGAATTGAAGGGGTTTATGGAACAGATGGGGGGAGTAGACCCATGAACGTTTGCACGGCCAAGAGCGAAGGAGTTTTCCTTTTTCCCCCCATGTCCACAAGGTATACTCTCGCAAAGAAAAGGCGGAACGGGCTGAGAGGGATAGGTTAGTTGAGGCGATACTCCAGGTGGACAGGAGATACTTGGAGGCCCCAGACGCTGGGCTACTGAGGGAGCGGCGGAGGTTACAGGCGGAGTTTGGGCTGCTGACTACAGGGAAACCGGTGGAACAGCTGAGGAAGGCAAGGCGGGGGGGCAATTTATGAGTATGGGGAAAAGGCTAGCAGAATGTTAGTGCACCAACTCAGAAAAAGGGAGGTGGCCAGGGCGATAGGGAGGCTAACGAGTCGAGGTGGGAATATGGCCCTGGACCCAGTGGGGGTGAATGAGGTGTTTAAGGACTTTTATAGTAAATTATCTGAGTCGGAAACCCCGGTGGGGTGGATGGGATGAGGCAGTTTTTGGGTCAGTTGAGGTTCCCTAGGGTGGATGAGGATCTGGTGGAAGGGCTGGGAGCCCCAATTGAAATTGAGGAAATAGTTTAGTGGCTGGAGGGCATGCTGTCGGACAAGGCCCTGGGACCAGACGGCTACCCGGTGGAATGCTTTAAGAAGTTTTCAGAGATATTGAGCCCACTGCTGATGAGGACATTGAATGAAGAAAGGGAGAAGAAAGTTCTCCCCCAACAATGTCGCAGGCCTCGATTTCATTGATCCTGAAACGGGAGAAGGATCCGGAGCAATGCGGGATACAGTCCAATTTCTCGACTGAATGTGGATGCCAAACTGCTGGCTAAGATACTGGGTACAAGGATAGAGGACTGTGTCCCGGGGGTGATAGGGGAAGACCAAGCAGGATTTGTAAAGGGCAGGCAACTCAAGGCAATGTTCAAAGGCTTTTGAATGTTATTATGATGCCCTCAGAAGGAGGGGAGATGGAGGTAGCGGTAGTGATGGATGCGGAGAAGGCTTTTGACCAGGTGGAGTGGGATTACCGGTGGTAAGGGCTTCATTTACTGGGTGCGGTTGCTCTATCAGGCACCAGTAGCGAGTGTGCGTACGAGAATCGGCTGAGCTCAGGGTATTTTAAACTACACTGAGGGACGAGGCAAGGGTACCCCCTCTCCCCGCTACTGTTTGCTCTGGCCACAGAGCCATTTGCCATGGCATTAAGAGCCTCTAGGAACTGGAAAGGGCTGGTGTGGATGGGTGGGGGGGGGGGGGGGGGGGTTGGGGGGGGTGGGGGGGGAGGGGGAGGGGGGGGGAGGGGGAGGGGGGGGGGGGAGGGGGGGGGGAGCACCGGTTCTCGCTTTACGCAGATGACCTGCTCTTGTATATTTCAGACCCGCTGGAGGGGATGGGGGAAGTTATGCGGATCCTCGGGGAATTTGGTAATTTTTCGGGGTATAAATTGAACATGGTGAAAAGCGACATGTTCGCGATCCAGGCAAGAGGACAGGAGAAGAGACTGGGAGAGCTGCGGTGTGGAATGGTAGGAAGTAGCTTTCGATCTCTGGGAAATCAGGTGGCCCGGGAATGGGAGGCACTGCACAAGTTAAACCTATCCCGGCTCGTAGAACAAAAGAAAGATAATTTTAAGAGATGGGACATGCTCCCGCTATCACTGGCGGGGAGGGTACAGACTGTGAAAGTGACGGTCCTCCCCAGTTTTCTGTTTGTCTTTCAGTGCCTCCTCACCTTCATCCCCAGGGCCTTTTTCAAGCGGGTGAATAAGGTTTCTTCGGGCTTTGTGTGGGCGAGTAAAACCCCGCAAGTGAAGAAAATGTTGCTGGAGCGTAGCTGGGGGGAGGGTGGGTTGGCGCTGCCGGATTTTTGCAATTACTACTGGGCAGTTAATATAGCCATGATTAGGAAGTTGGTAGTGGGGGAGGGGTCGGTGTGGGAGCGAATGGAGGCGGCGTCATGTAAAGACACAAATTTGGGAGCACTGATAACGGCACCTCTTCCATTCTCGCCGGCCCGATACTCCACAAGTCCGGTCGTGGTGGCGGCTCTGAGAGTCTGAGGGCAGCAGAGGAGATATAAGAGAGTAGAGGGAGCATCGGTTTGGACCCCAATTTATAATAACCATCGGTTTGTACCGAGTAGGCTGGATGGTGGGTTCCGGAGATGGCAAAGGGCAGGAATTAGGAGGATGGGGGATCTATTTATAGACTGGAGCTTCCCCAGCTTGAAAGCCTTGGAGGATAAATTTGAATTGCCAGCAGGGAATGGGTTTAGGTATTTGCAGGTGCGGGACTTCCTTAGAAGGCAGGTTCTGGCCTTCCCGCTGCTGCTGCCACGAGGGATTCCGGACCGAGTAGTCTCCAGTACCTGGGTGGGAGAGGGGAAGGTATCAGATATTTACCAGGAACTTTTGGATGCGGAGGAAACTCCGGTGGAGCAGCTTAAGGGCATGTGGGAAGACGAGCTAGGAGAGAGATAGAGGCAGGTCTGTGGGCGGATGCCCTGAGTAGGGTTAATACATCCTCATCATGTGCCAGGCTTAGCCTGATACAATTCAAGGTAGTCCACCGGGCACACATGACGGCCCCGATGAGCATGTTTTTTGGGGTAGAGGACAGGTGTGCGAGGTGTGTGGGAAGCCCAGCAAATCATGTCCACATGTTTTGGGCATGCCCGAAGCTTAGATGGATTTGGCAGGGTTTCGCCAAGGCAATGTCCACGGTACTCAAAACGCTCGTGGTGCCGAGTCCGGAGGTGGCGATCTTTGGAGTGTCGGAAAAGCCGGGAGTTCAGGGGGTGAAAGAGGCAGACGTCTTGGCCTTTGCCTCCCTGCTAGCCCGGAGACGGGTCTTATTAATGTGGAGGGACTCGAAGCCCCCCGAGTGTAGAGACCTGGGTTAGTGACATGGCTGGGTTTCTCAGTCTCGAGAAAATAAAGTTTGCCTTAAGAGGCTCAATGGTATGGTTCACCCGAAGGTGGCAGCCGTTCGCCGACTTTCTCGAGAAAATTAAAATGTCAGCAGAGGCAGAATTCCAAAGGGCGGGGGGCGGACTGTTGTTTTATGGTTGGGGTGTGTGAAGATTGTGATGGGGTGGAAATGGTTATTGTACCATGTTTATGTCGCTGTAAAAACTTGCAAATACCCTAATAACTTTTTTTTAAAAAAAAGAATTAATAAAGGGAAGCCAGTGGAAATAGTGCACCTGGATTTTCAGAAGTTTTTTTGATAAAGCCCTCACAGGAGGTTGGTTGGAAAATAAAACACGTGGAATTGGAGTAATATACTGACATGGATTAAGTCGGCAGAAAACCGAGAGTAGGGATCAAGAAATCATTCTTGCGTTCACAGGCTGTGACTGGTGCAGAATTTCAAGGATCAGTACTTGGGGCCCCAGCTATTCACAATGTATATCAATGATATGGATGTGGGGACCAAATGTAACATTTCCAAGTTTGCGGGTGACACAAAGCTAGGTTGGAATGTGTGTTGTGAGGAAAATGCAAAACAGCTTCAAGAGGATTTGACCTGAGTTAGAAGTGGGCAAGAACATGGCAGGTGGAATATAATGTGGAAAAATGAGGCTATCCACTTTGGTAGGAGGAATAAATGCACACAATATTTCTTAAATGGTAAGAGATTAGAAAGTATAAATGTACAAAAGGATCTGGGTGACCTCGTCAAAACGTTACTGAAGGCTAACCTGCAGGTGGTAACGGTGAAGTAATCATTAATTTTAATGATTTACTTGTTTACAGAGAGATAGCTACTGATGGGCAGCGCTGCCAACTGGCACGAATTTTCCGTATTTCAATCTGCTTGAATACGGCAATACGGTTTCTCGTGTTAAAATACGCAATCCACTGCAGCTGTCGGTCAAATCCAACCTGACACCTCTCTGAAGGAGAGTATTTAAGCGAGAGGACTTATTTTTTTGAGAGAGAAGAAAAAAAATATTAAAAGGCAGCTCCCTGTAAAGGGCTGGCTGGCTTTGTGGGGTCGGGGGGCTGAGGGGCAGGTGGGAAGAGGAGCTCATTGGCAAACCGCAGTGAATGCATTCCTCCTGAAACGCTTCGATTGGTTTCCTTGGTAACGGCTGCTCGAAGACACGGCCCCAGCAGAGGCCCCACCCCCTCGCATCACCATCCCACACACGAAACAGCACGTGTGTCATGTGATCCTTCGAGCAGTCTCGCATCGAGGTGCCTGCACATGTATGTAAAAACATTGGATTTGCATTTTCTTTTTTTTTGTTTTATTTATAAATTTAGAGTACCGAATTGTTTTTTTTTAAATTAAGGGGCAATTTAGCATGGCCAGTCCACCTAACCTGCACATCTTTGGGTTGTGGGGCTGAAACCCATGCAGACACGGGAGAATGTGCAAACACCACACGGACAGTGACCTGGATGTGCATTTTCTATTTCTGTTTCAGATTTGTGCAATAAAGGTGTAAAGCTGTACTTCAGATTGGTGGGTATTTTTTCTTTGAAATGAAAATGTCGATTCTACTGCCAAAATACTGATTGTTGGTATCTGGAATGCTGATTTCTATTGGGAAAGGTTGTCAGCTCTGTTAATGGAATATTGTTTGCATTTAGGAGGTTCCCTGGGTAAAGATAATTTGAGGGATTTTGTTTAATCCTAGCTAAGCAGCTCATGGGATATCTGAATGGAAGGAGACTGGAGAATGTCTTATGCTTGAGAGGAGCCAAGTCTGTCTGTAGTTTTGCATACTGCTCTGAGATTTTAAGTTGAACAACATAGTCTGACCAGGAGGTTCTTCAGTTTGTTCCTGAAAGAGTCTCTTTCCAAAGGTCTGCATCGAGAAGCAAGTAACCCTGATCGTTAACTTTATTTCTTAGTGGCATTTGAACTGTGTTGGATTGCTTAATTGGAATATACAGTGGGAAGTGTTGCTAGTAAGTTAAAGTTCTTTTTCCATTTTATTTAACAATTGTTTTAACTGTGAATTGTAAATCTATTACTTTGTTATTAATATGGTTAATTCTGTGTTTAAATTAAAGTTTATTTGAGCATAAATGATACCTATTGGTCAATGGTATCACTCTTAAGGGTTTTTTTTCTGTAATGTTTTGCAATTTAAAGTGCCCAATTTATTTCCAAATAAGAGGCAATTTAGCGTGGCCAATTCACCTACCCTGCACATCTTTGGGTTGTGGGGGTGAGACACACAGGGAGAGAATATGCAAACTCTACACTGACAGTGACCCGGGGCCGCGATTGAACTTGGGGCTGTGTTGCAGCAGTGCTAACTATTGCACCACCATGCCGCTCTTCACTCCTATGGTTAAGTAGTCTTCCCTCCCAGAAGTACAAATTGCAAATTATTGGAATTCTCGCACAGTCCGAACAATATTTCCACAGAGTGCAACAAAGGTTCACTGGACTTGGTCTTGGGATGGCAGGCCTGTCCAATGAAGAGAGATTGGGAAAGCTCGAGTTTAGAAGAATGAGAGGTGATCTTATTGAAACATTCCAAATACTTAAAGGGGTAGACAAGGTAGATGCAGGCAAGATGTTTCTCCTGGTTGTGGAATTAAGACACGGGACAATTTCAAAATATGGGGAAGCCACTTAGGATCGTGATAAGGAATAATTCTTTTACTCAGGTGGTTGCGGGGACTTTGGGATTCTCTACCCCAGGGAGCTGAAGAGGTTCAGTCATTCAGTAGGAATTGCCAGATTTTAAATGCGAATGACGTAAAAGGATATGGGGATAGTGTGGAAAACAGGCATTGAAATGGATGATCAGCCATGATCATATTGAATGGCACAGCAGGCTCAATGGGTTGAATGGTCAACTTCTGCTCCCATGTTCCTATAGCCTCTCGGCAATCAAAATGAACAGTGTTTGAAAAAAAAAGCTGATTTTTATGAAATTGGGTGATCTTGACATAAGGTTCTGATGCTTTGAATGTTGAGTATTGGTCCAGATAATTGTGCACTGTATATGCTTCACCTGAAATAGAGAAGTATTGTGTGAAACTTGAGACAGGTGGCCGGGGAGAGGGGCTGTGCTGGTAGTGGTGAGATCAGTATATGTGGATTGAACACCAGAAAATGCAGGTACTCTGTTCAAAGTGGCCTAACTTGACTGAGGATTTAAATTATTATTGTAGGAATTAGAAAATGTCATACCACAAAAACATGGAAATCAATCAGGGCTTTCAGAATAAACCTTAGGCAAATAATTTCAGAGAGTAAAAGGGGGACAATATGTTTTTTGGAAAGCAAGTTTCGATGTTCCCACTTATAGTTAATGATGGAAAGTAGCCTAAATGTTGTTTTTTAAAATTGTTCATTGGATGTGAGCATTGTTGGCAAGGCCAGCATTTTTTGTCAATCGCAGATTCACCTTAAGAAGGTGGTGGTGAGTTGCCTTCTTCAACTGCTGCAGTAGGTGCTCCCACAGTGCTCAGGACTTCGATCTCACGACAATGAAGGAGGGCAGCACGGTAGCATTGTGGATAGCACAATTGCTTCACAGCTCCAGGGTCCCAGGTTCGATTCCGGCTTGGGTCATTGTCTGTGCGGAGTCTGCACATCCTCCCCGTGTGTGCGTGGGTTTCCTCCGGGTGCTCCGGTTTCCTCCCACAGCCCAAAGATGTGTAGGTTAGGTGGATTGGCCATGATAAATTGCCCTTAGTGTCCAAAATTGCCCTTAGTGTTGGGTGGGGTTATTGGGTTATGGGAATAGGGTGGAGGTGTTGACCTTGGGTAGGGTGCTCTTTCCAAGAGCCGGTGCAGACTCGATGGGCCGAATGGCCTCCTTCTGCACTGTAAATTCTATGATGAATAAGGAACCTGTTCTAGTTCCAAGTCAGGGGGTGTGTAAGGTTTTAGGGGGTTGTTGCACCCTTTTAAGGTAGACCAGACTTGGCATATTTGGAATATTGTGAGCAGTTTTCAGCCCTGTATCTAAGGAAGGGTGTGCTGGCCTTGGAGAGAGTCCGGAGGAGATTCACAAGAATGATCCCCGGAATGAAGGTCTTGTCATATGAGCAGTGGTTGAGGACTCTGTGTTTGTAATCAATGGAGTTTAGAAGGATGAGGGGGGTTCTCATTGAAACTTACAGAATACTGAGAAGTCTAGATAGAGTGAACGTGGAGAGGATGTTTCCATGGGTAGGAGAAATTAGAACTTGAGGGCACAGCCTCAGACTGAAGGACGATCCTTTAAAACCGAGAAGTGAAGGAATTTCATTAGCCAGGAGACGGTGAATCTGTGGAACTCATTGCCGCAGAAGTCTGTGGAGTCCAAGTCACAGTGTCTTTAAGGCAGAGATAGAGAGGTTCTTGACTAATAAGGGGATCAAGGGTTATGGGAAGAAGGCAGAAGAATGGGGATGAGAAGCATATTGGCCATGATTGAATGGCGGAGCAAACTCGATGGACCAAATGGCCTAATTCTACGCCTATGGCTTATGGCAACAAAGCTTTGTTGAGAATCAACTTTATTGAGAAAAGGTATGGGCAAATTTATTACATTCTCAGACAAACTATGTCAATGAACGTGTGCGGTGATTTACAGTTTAACGTGGCATATACTCCCGTATCAATATCTGGATGTTAGACTGCACAAAATTGTTTCTCCCATAGCTTTGTTTTCGAGCTTCTCTCCCTTCCTCTCTGTCCCTTGCCTTATTTTGTTCTTGTCTCCAGATAGTTTTTCTCTCTGCTGTAAAGAAGGAAACCTTAGAGCAGGGTTTTCCAAAGTGCAGGTTGTGACCCGCAGGTGGGTCATGGACGGGTGTCGGGCGAGTTGTGGAGTGATCGGTTGTGTAGTTCCCACGGTGGTCCCGATCTTGGGAGAAGCGCCTAACGGCAGCTACTGGCTTTTACATTGAGAATGGCGGCCGCTGCTGCCTTCTAAATGAAAATAAATGAGGCTGTGTGGAGTCTTCCGACCAGAAGCGGCAACAGAGAGCAGGTCACACACCCAGCACGTACACCTGACATCAAGCGCCCTCTAAGTACGGTGCTTTTGGTGCCAAATCATGGAGCAGAGTTGCTTCCATTTTCCAGCTACTGGCAAGAGGACTGTGAAGATGGATCGTTTTCTGAAAAGTAAGAGAAGGCCAGAGACTCAAGTAGGCAGTGTACGCATTGGACAGAATCTCACAACAGAATCTGCTGGAGAGATCTGATCAGGAGAGTCAGGGCAGGGCAGAGCTCCAGGACTTCTGGTTAACAGAAGAAGAAACTTAACTCTGGAATAAAGCCATATAAAGATAATTTCTTGAGGTGTAGTTTTGTTAGTTGTGCCAATGCAAAGTCCATGTGTTATATGCAAGGAAGTAGAATCATAGAATCAACAATGCAGAAGGAGGCCACTCAGCCCATCGGGTCCGCACCTTCCCCCGGAAAGAGTACCCCACGTAAGGCCACACCTCCACCTTATCCCAGCATCCCCACCCAATCATTTTGGACACTAAGGGCAATTTAGCATGGCGAATCTACCTAGTACTGGCAAATGAGAGGAGAAGTTTCAGATTTTGAAAGAGAAGTGGTGGGTGGAAAATTAATATTGAGGTTGAGACCCCAGAGTCAGTTATTAACTGAGAGCCAACTCCAAATTAAAAGACTACACTGCTGTGGCAGACATGTGAGACCACATTAAAAATATGCCAAAAGCCCATGAAGCTGTCAGAATTCTGGAGTGGCACCTTCCAGGAGTATCCAGTGCCGAGTAAAAAACACATTTGGTTGCTATTGCCTGCAGGTACAAGGTTGGATTTTCTATTTTCATAAAGATGAAGATGGCACAAAGGAACTGGCTGAAGTCTGCCCCTGATATGCGCATTGCCCTCTCCTCCTTTGAACCTGATTCAAATAAGATCGTGAGGACCAAAAGGCTCCCCTTTCGCATTAGATTTAGATTTATTGTCATGTGTACCGAGGTATAGTGAAACGTATTGTTTTGCGTATAGTCCAGGCAGATAGCTCTTTACATGAAAACAGCATATGACAAATACATGAGGATACATAATGAAAATACATAAATATAGACAGTGGGTGAAGGAGACAATATATAGTGCTACAACTGTAGAGAAGACACGGAGGAAGATCAGTTTAGACCATTCGATCAGTTCAGACTATGAGGATCATTCAGGTGTCTGGTAACAGCGGGGAAGAAGCTGTTTTTGAATCTATTGGTGCGTATTCTCAAACCTTTCGATCTCCTGCCCAATGGAAGAGGTTGGAAGAGCGAATAACCCGGTGGGAGAAGTCTTTGATTATGCTGACTGCTTTCCCAAGGCAGCAGGAGATGTAGACAGTGTCAATGGATGGGAGGCAGGCCCTCGTGTTAGACTGGGCTGTATTCACGACTGTCTGTAGTTTCTTGTGGTCTTGGGCTAAGCAGTTGCCATACGAAGCTGTGGTGCAGCCAGATAGGATGTGTTCTATGGTACATCCAGAGGAATTGGTAAGAGTTGTTGTGGAAGTGCCGAATTTCCTGAGGAAGTATAGGCGCTGTTGTGTTTTGTTGGTTGGTTGGACCAGAACAGATTATTGGTGTTGTTTACACCTAGGAATTTGAAATCCCTTGCAGCTAAAGAGATGAAGAGATATGGGGAGAAAGCGGGGGAGGGTTACTGAATTTGCATGATCAGCCATGATCATAGTGAAGGGTAGTTCAGGCTCGAAGGGCCAAATGGCCTACTCCTGCACCGATTTACTATGTTTCTATCTCCACCTCGGTACCACTGATACACACGGGCGTGGACGGCACTTTGCTTCCTGAAGTCGATGACCAGCTCTTTAGTTTTGCTGAGATTGAGGGAGAGATTGTTGTCATTGCATCATATCACTAAGTTCTCTTTCTCCCTCCTGTGCTCTGACTCGTCATTGTTCGTGTCATCGGCAACTTGGATGGAGTCAGAGCCGAATTTTGCCACGCAATAATGTGTGTACAGCTTTGAGGGCGGCATGCTGGTGTAGTGGTTAGCATTGCTGCCTATGGCACTGAAGACCCGGGTTCGATCCCAGTCCCGGCCCAGGGTCACTGTGGCGTTTGCCCGTTCTCCCCGTGTCTGTGGGTTTCACCCCATAACCCAAAGATGTGCAGGTTAGGTGGATTGGCCACGCTAAATTGCCCCTTAATTGGAAAAAAAAAATTGGGTACTCTAAATTTTAAAAAAAGTATGCAGCCTTGCGGGACCCCGGTATTGAGGACTATTGTGGAGGAGGTGTCGTTGTTTATCCTTACAGATTGAGTCCTGTGGGTCAGGAAGTCGAGGGTCCAGGTGCAGAGGGAAGAGCTGAGTCCTACGTTTTGGAGTTTGGATATGACCTTGACTGGGATTATGGTGTTGAAGGCGGAGCTGTCGTCAAATAACAGGAATCTGACGTAAGTCTCCTCGTTGTCGAGGTGCTCCAGGGATGAGTTTGGGCCAGGGAGATGATGTCTGCTGTGGACCGGTTGTGGCGATAGGCGAATTGTAGTGGATCAAGTCATTCTGGAAGGTTGGAATTGATGTGTCTCATGACCAACCTCTCAAAGCACTTCATAATAATAGATGTCAGGGCCACTGGTCGCTAGTCGGTGAGGCAATTTGCCTGGTTTTTCTTTGGCACCGGTGTGATAGTCGTCTTCTTGAAGCAGGTGGGAACCTTGGAGCGGAGTAAGATGTTTGCGAACACACCCGCCAAATTGGTCAGTGCAGGATCTGAGTGCACAACCAGGGACTCCCATCAGGACCCATGGTTGCAATGGTCGACAGATGTGAGTTGCGACGGTCTGCTGGCGTGGGACCCGGTTGGCCCCGGGAAAATGTTTGAACCCACTGCCTTAGAGCAGGAATTATCAAAGTCGTGGCCGCGACCCGCGGGCGGGTGTAGGGAGCGTCACGGAGCCGTCCCTCGCAGCGCTTCTGATCGCGCAAATCCGCGCGCAACAGACACAGCAGCCGGCTTTTAATAATGCCGGCTGCAGGCAGCCTTCAAAATGGCCACGAACATATTTAAAAAATAGCGGCCGCACTGCGCATGCGTGCCCGCTCATCGGTGCACATGCGCAGAGTTTTGCGCATGCGCACCAATGAGCGGGTAGGCATGTGCAGTGCGTCCGCATTTTAAAAAATCTGGTCGCAGCCTTTTTGAAGGCCGTTCGCAGCCGGCATTGTTAAAAGCCGGCTGCAAAAAGTTCTGGGAGAATGATGTGGCTGGTTGCTCTCTGAACTTAAATGCTGATTAAGTGGAATTCTCTTACTCTAAGACTGATGAGTGATCCAACGATGGTTTCGCCGCAACTGTAACTTCAAGCAAGAGATGTCAATTATTTTAATCTTGATTTTTAAACATTCCAAAACAAAGTGCCTGCAGGTCGTATTTGGAAGCTTTGTCAATTAATTGATTTTTAAGTGTCTTTTATTTTTTTACATTTTTAATTGTAATGTTTAGGTGAAATGAGGTGAACCTCCAATTTCTAAAGGATGAAAACATTTTCAGTTTCTGCATTTTCTTCCTGTTAAACTTTATCAAATAAAACACCCCCCGAACTTGTAAAAAAAAAACGGCTGCTGCGGCCGTTGCCCACGAATTTACGCAATCGGAGACTCAGAAGATTTTTTTTAAATTCCATGTAATCTGCCTGCCTGAAGTTAGGCAGAGCGCAGGTCATGCCCCCCCGAACATTGACATCATGTGCTTTGGGTGTGATTGCGATTCCTCCATTTTGTCGGCAGCAAACAAGGTAAGAGAAAATGGTGGGTCGCGAAGGTCGGCTGGCGTGGGTCGCGAAAGTCGGCCGGCGTGGGTCACGAAGGTCAGCCGGTGCGGATCGCGAAGATCGGCCGGGTTGGGTCCCGAAGATTGGCCGGTTGGTAAAAATGGATCCCCGGAAAGAAAGTTTGAAAAACACTGCCTTAGAGCATCATTTGTATTCTGCCCGTTATCCAATTAACCCCTCCTTCACCCCAAACATCCTCAGCCCTGCATGTGAGAAGGCTTTCCTTCACTATCCAGGAATAATTTATCTGGCCCATTGTATTTCAATGCCGTAGTTCCTTGTCTGATTGAGAAAGACGTTACATTCTATTCTCACACGAGCAGTTTTTCACAGACAATCTTCAAGGTCTTGTCCATTTTTGCTGTTGGCAAGCTTTTTATTACTTGACATAAACTTAACTTGACAAACTCCAAGAATCCCTCTACCTTGGCATCTTTTCTATATTGTGTCCTCCTTCTAAGTGTTACCACTTTATTTTCTTAAAAGTAGGATTTCTAATCAAGTCATATTAACTAATAATAAAATTAGATTTTTAACAATTAGTATTGTTAATAAATTAATAATCTTACAGGTGTGTAAATTGGACGGAAACTTGAAGGTGAGTAGTGTTCCCTTTCATCTATTGCCCTTGTCCTTCTAGAAGGTAGGTTGAAAGTTTGGAAAATGCTGTTGACCGGCCCTGGCAAGTTAAGGATGCAACTTCTCACAATTATACCCACAACTAGACTGGTACCAGAAATAACCTTCGTGTCTACTGCAGAAGTGGAAATTACGGACGGAATTTTCTGGCCGTTCACACCTGCGGGATCTTGCAGTCCCGCCGATGATTCACCCCGCTGCGGATTTCCTGGCTGCGAGGGGTGAAATCAATGGGAAACCCTGTTGATTACGGTGGGATCAGAAGATCCCGCCGCTTGCCAATGGCAAGCCGCTTCTGCCTCTGCGAAACATGTGGTGGGTTGGGTGCAAAATCCCACCCTATGAATTGGTACTAAATTCAAATAAGCAAGTTTCTGCTGCATCTCTTGATAATACTGCGAACTCAGAAATTCCAACGTTTTCCAAATGTTAAATGTCCTTAAATTTGTGAGTGCATTTTTATCCATTTATTGGCAAAAGAAAGTTTTAAATTGTACAGTTTGTCCCAAATTCATTATCCAGTACTAGAACACTCCAAATCTATATTTCCTCAGAGGGAGTCACAGGCCAAAATTATAGTTAGAAAGACTGACGACCTTCAGTACTTTTTTTTTATTCATGGCCTAGATGCTCCAGTAGCAATGGTAAAACTGTCAATATTCATCACCATTAGCTCTCTGAAACTGACGGCAACTTCCGGGATCTTCACTTACAATTAAATGCAGAAGTCTAGAACCTCCTGTCAATGATTCTAAACCTCTCCACAGGGTGAACTGTTAAAGTACTCCCAGATTGCAATCAATTAGAAGTCACTGAATTGACAAGAACTTTCCCCATGTGCTCCCACGGTAAAAAACCTTGAATAAGTTACATCTGGATTTTTAACAACTGTCGAGATTTTTAACAGCATGACCCTGATTTTGACCCTGAAAACTGAACTTCTTATTTATTTTTAGAAAATATTTTATTGAAGCATTTGTAATTTTCACAGTTTAACATATTAACATTTCTTAAACAACTGCGTGGGCAGAAACAGGCAAAACACCTAAACAAACTAAAAACAGAAGACAACGTTCCCTACTACCCCCCGCCCTATTCCTTAATTACACCTATACTAAGTTCCCTGTCCTTATCTAACATTGCCATGCCTCCTGTTTTCCTCACCCCCCCCCCCCCCCTTGGCCCCCGGATCTTCCGATACCACAAATATTGCCAGTTCTGGACTCGGAGTTACCCTCCCTTCCAGGACTTCTGACATAACGTCCACGAATCCCTGCCAGAAGCCCCTCCATTTCAGACATGCCCAAAACATATATACATGGTTCACCGGGCTATCCCCACACCGCCCACATCTGTCCTCCACCTCCTCAAAGAACCTGCTCATCTGGGCTGCCGTCATGTGGGCCCTGTGGACCACCTTGAACTGGATCAGGCTAAGTCTGGCACAAAATGAGGATGAATTGACTCTCTTCAAAGCTTTTTCCCACAGTTCAATTTCCAGCTCCTCTTCCCATTTCCTCTTCACCTCTCTGATAGGGGCCCCTTCCCACTCCATCAGCTCCTTGTATATCTCTAAAACCCTCCCCTCTCCAACCCCTGTTTTTGCCATCACCTTCTCCAGCAGTCCCCTCAGTGGAAGGCGAGGAAAGCCTGGAACCTGCCTACGTACAAAGCTCCGCACCTGAAGGTACCGAAACTCGTTCCCACCCGGCAACTCAAACTCCTCCTCCAGTGCCTCCAAGGTCAGAAAGCTCTCCTGGATGAATAGGTCGCCAAATCTCTCAATCCCTGCCCGCTGCCATCTCTTAAAGCCCCATCCAGCCCCCCGGGGAAAACCGGTGGTTGTCACAAATCGGTGACCACACTTGACCCCCCTTCAATCTCATATGTTGCCACCATTGCCCCCAACCCTTAGGGCTGCCACCACCACAGGGCTTGTAGAGTACCAAGCCGGCGGGAACGGCGGAGGCACCGTTAATAAAGCCTCCAAACTCGTATCCTTGCAGAATGCCGCTTCCACTCACTCCCAAACCGACCCCTCCCCCACTACCCATTTCCTGAATTAAATTATTAATAAATTTAGTATACCCAATTCATTTTTTTTTTCCTATTAAGGGGCAATTTAGCGTGACCTAGACTGCACATCTTTGGGTTGTGGGGCGAAACCCACGCAATCATTTGATCGACCGCTTTGCCCAGGTTTAAACTTATGAAGCTGCCCCCAATCCTTAGGCACTTGAATCCCCAGATATCTAAAACTCCTCTCAACCACTTTAAAAGGTAATTCCTTCACTCTCCTTTCCTGCCCCCGTGCCTGGATCACGAACATCTCCCTCTTTCCCATATTTAACTTGTAACCTGAATTCTCAAATTCTCCGAGTATCTGCATGATTTCGCCCCAGCATTGTTCTTTCTATACCCCAGAATGGTCTCCATCACTCGCTCACAGTTCTCATTGTCCGCTAACAGCCCTGCATCCAATCTCCACTGCGGGCACTGGGAATTTCCTTTGCTTACCCGCAGGTCTATCCAATGTGGCGCGTGGTCTGACACCACAATTGCTGAGTACTCCGTGTCCTCCACCTCCGCCAACAGTGTTTTATCCAGTACAAAGAAATCTATCCTGGAGTATGTCTTGTGCACATGAGAGTAGAATGAATATTCCTTGCTCCGTAGCCTCTCAAATATCCACGGATCAACCCCTCCCATGCGCTCCATGAACCCCCACAGATCTTTCGCCATTGCTGATACCTCCACTGGCCGAGAACTCGACCGGTCCATTCTCGGATCTAGGACCGTGTTGAAGTCACCCCCCCATAACTGGTGCGAGTCAAGGTCCGGGATCTTTCCTAGCACCTTCTGACAAACGCAACATCATCCCAGTTTGGTGCATATATATTTACCAACACTACTGCCATTCCCTCCAGTTTCCCGCTAACCATAATAAATCTGCCTCCCTGGTCTGCCTCTATCTTCCCTACCTCAAATGTCACCCTTTTGTTAATCAGGATGGCCACCCTCCCTTGTTTTAAAGTCCAGTCCCGAATGGAATGCCTGTCCGACCCATCCCTTCTTCAGTCTAACCTAATCTCCCAGCTTCAAGTGTGTCTCCTATAGCATGGCCACATCCGCTTTTCGCTGTCTCAAGTGTGCGAACACACGGGCCCTTTTGACCGGCCCATTCAGTCCACAAACTTTCTACATAACCAGTCTGGTCAGGGGGGCTCCTGTCCCCCTCTCCCCTGTCGACCAGCCATGACCTTTCCTAGGCCAGCCCTTAGCCCATGTCCCGCACCTCCCCTGGCCCACCCCTTGGCCATCTGGTCTCCATCTCCAACCTCCCAAAAGTCCCCTCGTCGTCAGCAGTCCCCTCCCCCACCCCGTCTCTCTTCAGCTTCCCCCCACTTTGCTCCCGTGAACCAGCTCTCCCAGCTAGCCTAGCAGCTCCCGCCCCTGCCGCCTAGCATCCTCCCACCTGCAGGATCCTCACCCCCCCCCCAAACTCTGTCATAATATACACCGGTATATTATGGTGCAGACACACACACACACACACACAGTTGGACATGCAGTGGGACCAATCAGCATATCAGTCGCCTCCAGCGCGTTTTCAAACGAATACGGGACCAAGGCCTTCGCCTCAACAGAGCCAAATGTTCCTTCGGCCAGACGGAACTCAAGTTCCTAGGGGACCATATCTCTCGGTTGGGTGTGCGGCCGGATGCGGTCCTCCGATTTTTGGGCATGGTCAACTTCCTGGGGAAGTTCATCCCCAACCTCGCCTCCCATACCACAGTTCTCCGGAACCTGGTCAGGAAGACGACAGGCTTCCAATGGCTTCCCGTCCACTAGCGCGAATGGGAGGAGCTTAAGACCAAGCTTACCCCGGCCCCGGTATTGGCATTTTTTGATCCCACGAAGAAAACAAAAATTTAAACGGATGCCAGCCAATCCGGCATTGGGGCGGTGTTCCTGCAACGCGATGAAGCCTCATCATGGGCCCCCGGTGCATATGCGCCACGTGCCATGACCCCCACGGAACAGCGCTACGCGCAGATCGAAAAGGAGAGCCTGGGCCTGTTGACTGAGGTCGACAAATTTCATGATTACGTGTACGGCCTCCCCCAATTCACTGTTGAGACCGACCATCGCCCACTGGTCAACATTATACAAAAAGACCTGAATGATATGACACCTTCACCTCCAGCGCATTCTGCTTAAACTCCGGCGGCACGATTTCCAGCTCCTATACACCCCGGGCAAGGACCTGATCATAGCCGACGCTCTGTCCAGGGCGGTCAACACCCCGTGTGAACCAGAGGGGTTTGTCTGCCAGGTTGACGCCCATGTGGCCTTCACGGTCTCCAACCTGCCGGCCACGGATGAACGCCTTATCTACATTTGCCGTGAGACTGCGGCTGACCCCCTACTACAGCGTGTCATGCGCCACATGACGGACGGGTGGCTCAAGGGCCAATGCCCGCAGTTCTACAATATCAGAGACGATCTGGCAGTAGTCGATGGTGTCCTCCTGAAGCTGGACCGCATCGTGAACCCGCACAGCATGCGCCAGCTCGTTTTGGAACAGCTACACGAGGGCCATCTTGGCGTGGAGAAGTGCCGACGGAGGGCCCGAGAGGCTGTGTACTGGCCCGGCATCAATGAGGACATCGCCAACACAGTGCTCAACTGCCCCACCTGTCAGTGGTTCCAGCCGGCCCAACCACGTGAGACTCTACAGCCCCATGAATTGGTCACGTCCCCTTGGTCTAAGCTGGGCGTTGACCTGTTCCATGCGCTGGGCTGGGACTATGTTCTGATTGTAGACTATTTTTCTAACTACCCGGAGGTCGTACGCCTGCGCGACATCACATCATCGGCGGCCATCCTTGCCTGCAAGGAGACCTTTGCTCGCCACAGCATCCCACTCGCTGTGATGTCGGACAATGGCCCCTGCTTCGTGAGCCAGGAATGGTACAACTTTGCCAGCAGGTACAACTTTGTGTATGTGACATCCAGTCCTCTGCACCCCTAATCCAATGGCAAAGCGGAAAGGGCGTCCACATCATCAAACGGCTCCTCTGCAAGGCTGCCGATGCAGGATCCGACTTCTACCTCGCCTTGCTGGCCTATCGTTCGGCCCCACTCTCCACGGGCCTGTCGCCAGCCCAGCTACTCATGGGTCGCACCCTCAGGACCACGGAGCCGTCCATTCACGTCCCAGATCTCGACCACGTTCCGGTCCTTCAGCGGGTGCAACAGTCTCGTGCACAACACAGGGCGGCGCATGACGCTCGGGCGACTGATCTCCCTGCTCTGGCGCCGGCTGACAACATCCATATCCATCTTCCGGAGGGTGGCTGGTCTGCAACTGTTGTGGTTCTTCGGCAGGTGGCTCCCCGCTCGTTCCTGGTTCGTCTGCCAGATGGTTCCATTCACCGCCGCAATCGGCGTGCCCTTCGTCTCGTTCCACGCTCGCTACGTGATCCTCCACTGGTGCCACGCCCTCCTGTTGTCCCCAACCTGGACTATGTGGAGATTCCGAATACTCTGCATCCTCCTCACTCAGCCGTGGCCCAGCCCGTTCCTCAGCTGGTGGCTCCTGACCCACCCTTGAGGCGGTCAACCAGAATTCATCGCCCACCTCAGACTTATGAGTTTTACGATGTTGGACTCTTTGATCTGTTCTGTTATCCTGTTTCATCGTTCCAGTAGTTTGTATATAATGTTCATTTCGTTGTTGGTGTGACACCCTATTTCTCTGCACCAGGCACCTTCCCGTGTAAATAGATTAGCCTCATGTACATAGTCATGTAAATAACACGCACACACGTAGTCAGGTACATTCACTACACAATATTTATTTCATGCAGGCACATGTTCTTTATATAAAAGGGGGGGTGTCATAATATACACCAGTATATTATGGTGCAGACACACACACACACACACACAGTTGGACATGCAGTGGGACCAATCAGCATACACAACACGGCAGCCAATCACCAGTGAGAGCACACACACTATAAAGACAGGGGACAGGAGAGTTCCCGCTCATTCTAGTAGCAGCCAGCTCGGGGCACAGCTCACAGCCTGCATCACAGACATTCACCATGTGCTGAGTGCATCACCTGGTTAGGACTAGGCAAGGGTCAACAGTTAAAGCTGGTATTGCATTTACCCACAGTTCAAGTATGTTAATATAGTTAACCTTATAATAACATAGAGTTGCACCAGTTCAAGTGTTGGAGACCTGTTTGTGACCCAGAACACCCAACACATCACACTCTTCACATAAGTTCTCAAAACAATAGCAACAAACACAGAAAGCAAACAAACAATCCCCCAAGGTCTGGGAGAGAGGCCAACCCCTCCTTCCTTTACAACATATTATCAGTCCCATCACCTACAAACCGAGCCGAAAACAATAGAAGAAAAATCAAGCAGGGTAAGAAAAAAGAAAATTTTTGCATGCAAAAACTTAAACATCTTTTCTTTTTTCTTCCCCTTCCCCCCCCCCCCCTATAAAGCAACACAAAACTTTTAACTCCGCCCACTACCATCTAGATTTTAAAGTCATTATGCCTCTACCAGATTATTGTCTTTCATGAAGACCACCACTTCTTCCAGCGAGCCAAAATATAGTTCCCGGTTCTCGTAGGGCACCCAAAGACGGGCCGGATAGGGCAGTCCAAATTTTATTCCCTTCGCATACAGGGCCGCCTTAACCTTATTAAAACTCGCCCTCCTCTTTGCGAGTTCTGCTCCCAGATCTTGATACACTGGAATGTCAGAATCTTCCCACATGAACTGTTTTGTCTGCCTGGCCCACCTCATAATGCGTTCCTTGTCCAGGAACCGATGCAGCCTCTCCACCATTGCCCTCGGGGCTCACGCCCCTGGGGCTTACGCATGAGCACCCTGTGAGCCCGGTCCACTAACGGCCTGTCGAACGCATCTGCCCCGAGCATCTTCTCCAGCATCTTCCCTACATACGCACTGGCATCCGATCCCTCCTTTCCCTCTGGCAAACCGGCGATCTGGATATTCTGCCGGCGAGAATGATTCTCCAGGTCCTCCACCTTCTCCAACAGCTATTTCTGCATTAATTTCCATTTCCATTGCCATCGCTGTGGACTGCTCCTCTTGCTCTGCCGCCCGCTCCTCCAACTTTTGGATCACCTGTCCCTGAGTCGTCACTTTCTCCTCCACCCGGTCGACCACCTCCTTAACCGAGGCCACTGCCCGGGTCAGGTCCTCCGCGCACTCTTTATAACGCCGGGCAAACTTCTCATCCAAGTATTTAACCCCCTGATCCATTGTCCATTGAGCTGGCGTGGTCAAACTTTGTTTCTCTGCCTTTGCATCCACCAAACTCTGAACTTCACTCCCAACCAACTTTTGATTTATTCTTTCACGGTTGTTTCTTGAGCGCAGCTCTATAAACTAAGGGTCGTCCTCTTCTCCTCTCACTTTTATCCACTTATCAAAAATTCCCACAGAAGTCCAGCTTAAAAGCTGTTAAAAGACGACTAAGAGTGGGAGCTGCTAAATGTGCGACCGTTCACTCCCTGGTCGCCACCGGAATTTCTTATTTGTGGCATATCAAATTTCACCAAACTGATATTACAAATAAATCCACATTTAACATTTTTTTAAAAGTTTGTTTAGGTATTTCAGCTTCTATATAATTCCTACATGTATGTCTATTTATGTAAAATTTAATTAAAATTGTACAATAATCAATGCATTTCATTCACTTCCTGATTTGCTGTCAGAATTTTGGCTACTCTGCCTGCTTAATGCCCATGTTGCTGAATACCTGGAAAGCCCCTTGATTTGTTGCAAAATTCATACAAATATCAGGAAAGGGGAAATTCACACCAAAGAAATTGCTAGATCCTTCTGGGCAGCTTTTTGCAAGGTCAGTGGTGAGCATTGTTATTTCACCTTTGACTGTGAAATCCAGGCTTTATAAAGTTACTTTTAATTAAATAATGAATGCTGATTAATTATCCCCTTAGAAAGCAGAAGACAGAGTAATTACTCAGTTTAATATTTCCAACATGTCTTGTTAACAGACAATGTTGAAATTAATCATTCAAGATTACAAGGTTTACTGTTGGATCGTTTGCGCAATGCCTTGTCTTTCAAAGATCTTGGGCGGGATTCTCCCACAACTGGCCGTTTGGCCCGACGCCAGCGCCAAGAGCGGCGCAAACCACTCCGGCATCGGGCAGCCCGGAAGTTGCTGAATCCTCTGCACTTCCGGGGGGCTAGGCCGGCGCCGGAGGGGTTGGCGCCTGCGCAGAACCGCCAGCGTGTTCTGGCGCTTGCGCAGAACCGCCGGCGTGTTTCCTGCGCATGCGCAGGGGGTTTCTTCTCCGCCGGAGCCTTATAGAGGCCGGCATGGAGGGAAAGAATGGCACCACGACACAGGCCCGCAGATCGGTGGGCCCCGATCGCGGGCCAGGACACCGTGGCCCCCTCCTTCTCTCTTCCCCCCCCCTCCCCCCCCCCAAGGGCTGGATCATCCCCCCCCCCCCCCCCGAGGACTCCGGTAGCTGCCCTCCAAGCCAGATCCCGCCGGGATGGACCATGTCCATTTCACGCTGGCGGGACTGGTTGAAAACGGATGGCCGCTCAGCCCATCGGGGCCTGGAGAATTGCTGGGAGGCCGCTGCCAACGGCTCCTGACCGGCGCGGCGTGATCCTTGACCCCGTCCGAAAACCGGCGCCGGAGAATTCGGCTGCCGGCGTCGGAGCGGCGGGTTGGATTCACGCCGCCCCCCGGCGATTCTCTGACCTGGCGAAGGGAGGGGGTTGGGGGGTTGGGATTCACGCCGCCCCCACCGGCGATTCTCCGACCCGGCGGGGGGGTCGGAGAGTCCTGCCCCTTGTGCCTTAAAGATGCCACACTTGCAAAGTATTTCACATTTTAGAGCAAATAACTGTTAATTGCCTGATCAAAGCAGTTAAATTGAGAGTAGCAAAAGTGAACCAATGAGCAGTGACAACAACTACTCTTTGTATCTATGTGGCGCTGTTAATGTAATGAAATATCTGAAGGTGCTTTATAGGAGCATCATAAAATAAAGTTTGACACCAAGTTACATCAGGAAATATTAGGTCAGATAGCCAAAGAGATTAGTCTTAAACGTCTTAAAGAAGAAATGATGTGGAGATGCCGGCATTGGACTGGGGTGGGCACATTAAGAGGTCTTACAACACCAGAGGGGAATGTCGTGAGACATGAATTCAAGATCCCGATTGAGGCCTTACTCATGCGTGCGAAACTTGGCTATCAGTTTCTGCTCGGTGATTCTGCGTTGTCGTGCGTCCTGAAGGCAGCCTTGGAGAACGCTTACCCAAAGATCAGAGGCTGAATGCCCTTGACTACTGAAGTGTTCCCCGACAGGAAGGGGACATTCCTGCTTGGTGATTGTCGCGCGATGTCCATTCATCCGTTGTAGCGTCTGCATGGTCTTGCCAATGTACCATGTCTCTGGACATCCTTAGCTGCAGCGTATGAGGTAGATAACATTGGCCGAGTCGCACAAGTATGTGCCGCATACCTGATGGGTGGTATTCTCACGTGTAATGGTGGTATCCATGTGGATGATCTGGCACGTCTTGCAAAGGTTGCCATGGCAGGGTTGTGTGGTGTCGTGGTCACCAGAAGGCTGAGTAGTTTGCTGCAAACAATGGTCTGTTTGAGGTTGCACGGATGTTTGAGGGCAAGTAGTGGGGGTGTGGGGATGGCCTTGGCAAAATGTTCGTCTTTATTGATGACGTGTTGAAGGTGCCGTAGAAGATGTTGTACTTTCTCCGCTCTCAGTTGTGTCCTGTGTTTGTCTTCTGAGGAGGTCGGTGCAGTTTTTCGCTATGGCGTGTTGGAACTGTTGATCGATGAGCCAAGCGCCATATCCCGTTCTTAGGAGGGTGTCTTTCAATGTCTGTTGATATCTGTTACGTTCCTCCTCGTCTGAGCAGATCCTGTGTATACCGAGGGCTTGTCTATAGGGGATAGCTTCTTTCATGTGTTTAGGGTGGAAGCTGGAGAAGTGGAGCATTGTGATGTTATCCATGGGCTTGCGGTAAAGCGAAGTGCTGAGGTGACCGTCCTTGATGGAGATGTGTGTGTCCAAAAATGCAACAGATTCTGGAGAGTAGTCCATGGTGAGTCTGATGGTGGAATGGAACTTATTGTGTAGTCGTTTCGGTGATTCTTCGCCGTGGGGCCAAAGAAAAAAATGTCATTGATGCATCTGATGTATGGCACCAGTTGAATGTCCTGTGCAGTGAAGAGGTCTTGTTCGAACTTGTGCATGAAGATGTTGGCGTATTGAAGTGCAAATTTGGTCCCCAAATTTGGCTGTTCTGTGTATCTGGATGAAGAACATGTTGTCGAAGGTGAAGACGTTGTGATCCAGGATGAAGTGGATGAGTTGCAGAATTACATCTGGAGATTGGCAGTTGTCAGTGTTGAGTGCTGAGGCTTTTGTAGCAATGCCATCGTCATGGGGATGCTTGTGTAGAGTGCCGACACGTCCATTGTGACGAGCAATGTTCCTGGTTCAACTGGTCCATGGGTGCTGAGTTTCTGTAAGAAGTCCGTAGTGTCACGACAGAAGCTGGGGGTTCCTTCAATGATGGGTTTCAAGATGCCCTCGATGTAGCCAGAGAAGTTCTCTCACAGGGCCCCATTGGCTGATACAATAGGATGGCCTGGTGTTTTGGCCTTCTGCATTTTCAGGAGGCAGCAGAGATCTCCAACGCAGGGAGTACGTGGGTTGAGAGGACATAGGGTGCTCTGAAGGTCTGGATCATAGGTCTTGATCAGTCTGTTGAGTTGGCGGGTGTGTTCTTAAAGAGGAAAAGCAAAGTGAAGAGTTAAAGCGAGGGAAGTACAGAGCTTGGGCCCTAGGTACCTGCAGGCACAGCCACCAATGTGGAGCAGTTATAATTGGGAATGTGCAAGAGGCCAGAGTTGCAGAAGCGCAGATATCTTGGGGGATTGTGGCGTTGGAGGAGATTACAGAGATAGGAAAGGGAAGGTCACGATCGGAAGATGAGAATTTTAAATCCATGTACTGTTTGATTGGAAGCCTATGTAGGTCAGAGAGTACAAGAGTGATAAGGGAATGGAACATGCTGTGAATTATACCTTTTTGCCCGGGACTCATTTTTACCAACCAGTCATCCTCCGGGACCCATACCGGCCATCATCTGGGACCCAATGCGGCCAACCTTCACGACCCGCGCTGCCCGAACTTCGCAACCGACCATTTTCACTTTCCTTTAATGTGACAGGTGAGCCTGCTTGGTCCTCACGATCTCACTTGCTTTGTTATTCAATGTTACATTTCTGAAAATGACTTCAGCTGATGATTTAAGATCTCACTGCATCCATTGAAAAAAATCAAGAGGTTTATCCTTGAACCCGTCATGCTTAGTCTTCAAATGTCTTTGAAGTTTTGAGGGTTTTGCCAGTCCTTCCCTGCATATAACACACATGAATTTGGAATTCTGGTTCACAGTGGCACAATTAATAAACCCACACCTCAAGTAATCATCTTTATACTGCTTTGCTCCTATTTTCAGTTTCTTCTTAATGGGTTGTTCACGAGAGGCACTGGAGCTCCTACTGACAGCTGCAAAATGAAGGAACCTCTCTTGCGCCAAGCCTCGCTGTGCTCTGGGCCTGCGCACTGCTGAGGACGCACACCTGCACAGAACGGCCGGCATTATGAAAGCTGGGCATAGCTGTCATTTTTAAAAGCTGGTCATGCCATTGGACACTAATTTCAGCAATCGGGAACGGCAACGCATGGCCCCGAGATAAGAAATGACGCGAAGCATGGCCCCGCAACCCACCCGTATCCCAACCGTGGGCCACGATCCTGGGTTTAAAAATGACTGAATTAAGATATGGACAGTAGACTTCTGGATGACTTCAGCTTACAGAGGGTACGATGTGGAAGGTCAGCCAAGCATGCATTGGAATATTTGAGTCTAGAGGCGCTAAAGGCATGAAAGAGGATTTCAGCAGCAGATGAGCTGAAACGGGTCAAGTTAAGCAATGATACATAGGTGGAGATGGGCTCTCTTAATGATGGCATGAATATGAGGATGAAAGGGAGGCGGTGGCGTATTGGTATTGTCACTGAACTAGTAAACCAGAGACCCAGAGTAATGCTCTGGGGACAAGGTTCAAATCCCGCCACTACAGACGGTGAAATTGGAATTCAATAAAAATCTGGAATTAAAAGTCTAATGATGACCATGAAACCATTGTCGATTGTCGTAAAAATCCATCTGTTCTGGCCTACATGTGACTCCAGGCCCACAGCAATGTTGTTGACTCTTAACTGCCCCCTCAAGGGCAATTAGGGATGGGCAATAAATGCTGGCCCAGCCTGCAACGCCCACGTCCCATGAACACATTTTTTAAAAATTCAAATATTTCTGACACCAGGGTTGCAAACAGGCTGGCTTAATCTAATACTATTGCCAGGGAGAGGGATAGAGTTGGTAGTTAGGAAGCAGAATTTGGAACGGACACCAAAAACAATGGGTTCAATCTTTCCAGCATTTACGACATTATAACTAGCAAGAAATTGAGTTTCAAATACTTTTTCCAAACAAAGCTATCTTTCATAAACAGGAAGTACTTCAAAACAAATCAATCAAGTCGGTTAAATAATTGGCATGCCATTTTAACACAATTTTGTTTCAAAATTGAGATAATACATGGAAATTCCACAATACAACATAAGTGTATTAAAATATATAACGTCAGAGAAATATCACAAGATCCTATTCGTAATACTTTCCCCACTTGATATGCCTTTCTATCTTGAACCTTGGGCTTGAGTTAGGAATTTTACCGTGTCCTGGAGGTTAGTGATTTCCAGCTGTTGTTGACAAAGGCTGACTAAGAGGATATTCATTATGGGATTTGCAGTTTTCACTGAGTCTGGAAAATTCTGAGTTCACAAAAGAAAGTCACGGTGAGATATTAAGAAACTGCTTAGTAATTAACCTAATTTTCCTCCGAAGCTTTTTTGGAATTCAGAGAAGTAATATTCATCTGTGGCATTTTGCTTTTAGCAGTTAAGGTCCAAATCTTCTGAGCAGCAGCAATGATGACCTTCTAGCCTGTGCTGTGCATTTCTTCCAGGATCTTCCGATCACGACGGCCAAAGAAATGTGCAGTGTCACCTGGGGAACTCCATTGGTGCAGAGTAGAGTTGGGTGAAGTTAGGACATATCCCTCTTTATGGCACTAGCTGCCTTATGATAAGTTGAAATGTCCAGTCTTTGAATGTGCGTGAGTGGGTTTTTTAAAAAAAACTTTTACTTTGGGTTTCCCCATATACAGTAATCCCCCCCATATGGCATTCAAAGGTACCCGTAGGGAAGCCCCCCTCACCCACCCGAATTCCCCCCCCCCCCCCCCCCCCCACCCTTGGATTGCTGCTGCTGCTGACCTCCTCTTAACGCTCCGCGAGATAGTCTAGGAACGGTTGCCACCGCCTGAAGAACCCCTGCACAGACCCTCATAAGGCAAACTTTATCCTCTCCAGCTTAATGAACTCTGCCATGTCACTTATCCAGGCTTCCACACTGGGGGGCTTCGCATCCTTCCATAATAGCAAGATCCTCCGCCGGGCTACCAGGGTCGCAAAGGCCAGGATACCGGCCTCTTTCGCCTCCTGCACTCCCGGCTCGTCCGTTACCCCAAATAGTGCCAACCCCCAACTCGGCTTGACCTGGACTTTCACCACCTTGGACATAGTCCTCACGAAACCCCTCCAAAACCCATCCAGTGCCGGGCACGACCAGAACATGTGGACGTGATTCGCCGGGCTTCCCGAGCACCTCCCACAACTATCCTCCACCCCAAAGAACCTACTCAACCTCGCCCCTGTCATATGCGCTCTGTGAATAACCTTGAATTGTATTAGGCTGAGCCTGGCGCAAGAGGAGGAAGAATTAACCCTACTCAGGGCATCAGCCCACAGACCCTCATCTATCTCCTCCCCAAGCTCCTCCTCCCACTTGCCCTTTAACTCCTCCACCGAGGCCTCCTCCTCTTCCTTGAGCTCCTGGTAGATCGCCGAAACCCTGCCTTCTCCAACCCATACACCCAAAATCACCCTGTCCTGAGTCCCCTGTGCCGGGAGCAGCGGGAATTCCCTCACCTGCCGCCTCACAAACGCCCTCACTTGCATATACCTGAAAGCATTTCCTGGGGGTAACCCAAACTTCTCCTCCAGCGCCCCCAGGCTCGCAAACGTCCCATCTATAAACAGGTCCCCCATGCTTCTAATCCCTGCCCGATGCCAGCTCCGAAATCACCCATCCATCCTTCCCGGGACGAACCGATGGTTCCCCTGAATCGGGGACCAAACCGAGGCTCCCACCTCGCCCCTGTGTCATCTCCACTGCCCCCAGATCTTCAACGTCGTCGCCACCACCGGACTCGTGGTGTACCTTGTCGGCAAGAGCGGCAGCACTGTCGTCGCCAGCGCCCTCAGGCTCGTGCCCACACAGGACGCCCTCTCCAACCTCTTCCACGCCACCCCCTCTCCCTCCATTACCCACTTACGAATCATCGCCACATTGGCAGCCCAATAATAGTCGCACAAATTCGGCAGAGCCAGCCCTCCCCTGCCCCTACTACACTCCAGAAACACCCTCTTTACCCTCGGGGTCTTATTTGCCCACACAAAACCCATGATACTCCTACCTACCCGTTTGAAAAAGGCCTTGGGAATCATAATGGGAAGGCACTGGAACACAAAGAGAAACCTTGGGAGGACCATCATTTTAACCGACTGCACCCTGCCCGCTAGCGAGAGTGGCAGCACATCCCATCTTTTGAAATCCTCGTCCATCTGCTCCACGAACCGCGTCAAATTGAGTTTGTGCAGGGTCCCCCAACTCCCAGCCACCTGGATCCCTAAGTATCGAAAGCTCCTTTCCGCCCTCTTCAACGGCAGGTCGTCTATCCCCTTTCCCTGGTCCCCTGAATGCACCACAAAGAGCTCACTTTTACCTACATTGAGCTTATACCCCGAGAAGTCCCCAAACTACCTTGGGATCCACATGACCTCCGCCATCCCCTCCACTGGATCTGCCACATACAGCAACAGGTCGTCCGCATACAGCGATACCCGATGTTCCGCTCCCGCTCGGACCAGTCCCCTCCATTTCCTGGACTCCCTTAGTGCCATGGCCAGAGGCTCAATTGCCAATGCAAACAGCAAGGGGGACAGGGGGCACCCCTGCCTCGTCCCTCGGTACAGCCGAAGGTACTCCGACCTCTGCCGATTCGTAGCCACACTCGCCACCGGGGCTCTATATAGCAATCTGACCCAGCTGATGAACCCCTCCCCGAACCCAAACCTCCGCAGCACTTACCAAAGATACTCCCACTCCACCCGGTCAAAGGCCTTCTCCGCGTCCATAGCTGCCACTACCTCCGCTTCTCCCTCCACCGAGGGCATCATAATCACATTGAGGAGCCTCCGCACATTAGTGTTTAGCTGCCTGCCCTTTACAAATCCCGTCTGATCCTCATGAATCACCCCCGGGACACAGTCCTCAATTCTCGTGGCCAGCACCTTTGCCAGCAACTTAGCATCCACATTGAGGAGCGAGATCGGTCTATACGACCCACATTGCAGTGGGTCCTTGTCCCGCTTCAGGATCAGAGAGATCAGCGCCCCGGACATTGTCGGGGACAAGGTCCCCCCACCCTCCCTTGCCTTATTGAAAGTCCTCACTTGCAACGGGCCTAACAGGTCCACGTATTTCCTGTAAAACTTGACCGGGAACCCATCTGGCCCCGGGGCCATCCCTGCCTGCATGCTCCCCAATCCTTTAACCAGCTCCTCCAGCCCAATTGGCGCCCCTGAACCAGCCACCTCCTGCTCCTCCACCCTCTGGAACCTCAGCTGATCCAAAAATCGTCGCATCCCCTCTTCCCCCGCTGGGGGCTCAGATCTGTACAGATCCCCATAGAAGTCCCTAAATACCTCATTTATTCTCACCGCACTCCGCACCATATTCCCCCTGCTATCCTTAACTCCACCTATCTCCCTCGCTGCCTCCCTCTTATGAAGCTGGTGTGCCAGCATCCGACTCGCCTTCTCCCCATACTCATACGTCGCCCCCTGCGTTTTCCTCCACTGTGCCTCTGCTTTCCCTGTGGTCAACAGGTCGAACTCCGTCTGGAGGTTCCGCCGCTCCCTCAGTAGTCCCTACTCGGGGGCCTCTACATATCTCCTGTCCACCCTTCAGATCTCCCCCACCAACCTCTCCCTCTCCCTGCTCCCCTGTGGGCCCTGATGGAGATTAACTCTCCCCTGACCACCGCCTTCAGCACCTCCCAGACTACCCCCACCTGCACCTCCCCGTTGTCATTGGCCTCCAAATATCTTTCAATGCACCCCCGCACCCGCCCGCACACCTCCTCATCCGCCAATAATCCCACATCTAGATGCCATAGCAGGCGCTGATCCCTCTCCTCTCCTAACTCCAGCTCCACCCAGTGCGGGGCTTGGTCTGAGATGGCTATGGCCGAATACTCCGTTCCCTCCACTTTCGGGATTAGAGCCCTACTCAAAATTTAAAAATCTATCCGGGAGTAGGCTCTATGGACATGGGAAAAGAATGAAAATTGCCTGGCCTGGGGCCTGACAAACCTCCATGGATCCACTCCCCCCATCTGGTCCATAAACCCCCTAAGCACCTTGGCCGCAGCCGGCCTCTTACCCGTCTTGGACATAGAGCGATCCAGTGCTGGGTCCAGCACCGTGTTGAAATCCCCCCCCCATTATCAAGCTTCCTACCTCCAGGTCCGGAATCCGACCCAGCATGCGTTTCATGAATCCGGCATCATCCCAGTTCGGGGCATTTACGTTTACCAGTACCACCCGCACCCCCTGCAACCTACCGCTCACCATCACATATCGACCTCCATTATCCACTACAATATTCATTGCCTCAAACGACACCCGCTTCCCCACCAGTATTGCAACCCCTCTGTTCTTCACATCCAGCCCTGAATGGAATACCTGTCCTACCCATCCCTTTCTAAGCCTGACCTGATCTGCCACCTTCAAATGTGTCTCCTGGAGCAAAACCACGTCTGCCTTCAGTCCCTTTAAGTGCGCGAACACCCGGGCCCTCTTGACCGGCCCGTTCAGGCCCCTCACATTCGAAGTTATCAGCCGGATTGGGGGGCTCCTCCTCCTCTTCTCCCCCCCCCCCGACTAGCCATCTCCTTTTCTAGGCCAGCCACGTGCCCGCGCCTCCCACACCCTCCAGTCACCCAGACGGCGGACCTCGCCCCAAACACCTCTCCTACTTCCAGCTCCCCTTTGGCCAATGCAGCAGCAACCCTATACCCCCTCCCCCAGCTAGATCCACATCTAGCCCCTTTGCTCCCCCCATAACACTCCCGTAAGTCAGCTGACTCCTGCTGACCCCGGCCTCTCCTGCAATTCCATCGACCCCCTCCAGTGTGAGAATCCCCCCTCCCCCTCCCTGGCAGTCAGTGTGCGCTCCTCTCCAGCACCGCCCATTCCCCCCCCCCCCCCCCCCGCCCCGGCCCCCACCCCAGTCCTTCCCCAGCAAGGGAAAAAGCCCGCGCTTGTCTGAGCCGGCCCCGCCCTCTCTGGCGCAGCTCCTTTTGCGGCCTTACCCCAATTCCCCATCCCCGGGCCTCCACTCCCCCTCTTCCTTCGTGGGGGTCTGCCCCTCCAACACCGACGCCCACACTCTCCCACAGTCTCCCCATCAAATCCCTTCACCCATCCCCATCCAGCACCCAAACCAGAGGAAAATTCCCTAAACGTAATAAACACCATAAACACAGTAAACATCCCACCACAACAGACCCTCAGTTTGAGTCCAACTTTTCAATCCGTATAAAGCTCCATGCCTCATCAGGCGTTTCGAAATAGTGGTGCCGATCCTGGAACGTGACCCACAATCGCGCTGGCTGCAGCATACCGAACTTCACCCCCTTTCGATGGAGCACCGCCTTAGCCCGATTGAAACCAGCTCTCTTCTTAGCCACCTCTGCACTCCAGTCCTGGTAGATTTGGATCTCTGTGTTCTCCCACCTGCTGCTCCGCTCTTTCTTGGCCCATCTCAGGACACACTCTCTGTCCATAAAGCGGTGAAACCTCACCACTACAGCCCTTGGCGGCTCGTTGGCCTTGGGTCTCCTTGCTAGGACCCGGTGAGCCTCATCTAGCTCCAGAGGCCTCGGGAGGGCTCCTGCGCCCATCAGCGAATTGAGCATCGTGCTCACGTGTGCCCTAGCATCGGGCCCCTCCACTCCTTCGGGGAGACCCAGAATCCGAAGATTCTTCCTCCTCGACCTATTCTCCAGGTCTTCAAATCTTTCCGCCCACCTCTTAAGCAGCGCCTCGTGCGCTTCCACCTTCACCGCCAGGCCCAAGATCTCGTCCTCGATCTCCGAGGCTTTTTGCCGCACCTCCCGGATCGCCGCCCCTTGGGCCTTCTGGGTCTCCACTAGCTTCTCAATCGCCGCCTTCATTGGCGCCAGCATTTCGGTTTTCAGCTCCTCAAAGCAGCGTCTAAGAAAGCCCTGCTGCTCCTGCGACCACTGCGCCCATGCTGCTTGGTCTCCACCCGCCGCCATCTTGTTTTTTCTCCATCTCACTTTTCGCTGCTCCAAGATCACTTTTTTCACCACTCCACTCCTGGTCCAATCCATATAATGTCGGGGGGACCTTGCTGTCACCTTCCCACACTGGAAGCAGTCGAACAATTGCCGTTGGGGCCCCTCTATAGAGCCCAAACGTCCGTTCCCGGTGGGAGCTGCCGAACGTGCGACCTACCTAGGCATGGCCGCAACCGGAAGTGTGAGTGAGTGGGTTAAGTGCGTCAGGGAGTAGTCAGGTAATTGGGGTAGTTGTGAAGTCAGGAGGATGATTTTGGTGTTGGGGGGGTGGGGGGTGTCAGTTGTTGAGTTACCCAGGTGTTGGACTAGGTTTCAATCTTATTAACATTTCCTGGATAACTATTTAGGTAAGTACTACGGAACTATCCAAAGTCTCCAGCTGTAATTCAGAGTCTTGAGACTTTCACAGAGGTGCCTGGGGAGCATTGTTTGCCCATCGGAAGTTTAAACTTCCCGGGAATCCCCAGGTAGTTCTGCATATCAGGACTACCACAGGGTCCTGATGTGCATTCTCAGTCAAATGTCCAGTCTCTGATGATCTGCAGTCAGGAATATTTGGCGCTGTATTTCTTTTTTGTTTTCATTACTTTATCAGACTTACAAAGCCAGAGTTCAGAGTATGGGCAGGGGCAAACGCCTAATCCAGCTCCTTGCCTGCTCCAAAAACCAATTCAAATTGAATCCAATTCATGGCCCCACGAGAGACATACCAGATCCAGGCATTACACTTGACCTCATGCTCATCTTAGTCAAAAGGTCGAGGAGCGATGGCGCTGTATTTCTAACTTCTAGCCCCACTACTTCAAAATAATTTTCTAGGTTTTACATCATTAGGTTTTATTTCATTAGCGGAGGGAAGTCTATTTGCCTGCATCTACATCTACCTTTCAACAATAATTGCTTATGTCAGTAAATTACAGATGTATCACCAAATTTTAATTTAACTTCTTAACACCTTCATTCATGCTATGGCGCTGCTTTCCAAAGTGGACCAGAAATTGAAATCCTATTAACTTGGTGGTAGAATCCTACTGTTGGAGTGTGTCCAAGTAATAAGTGACTTAATGGTCTGTTATGGTGGTCTCTCATGATTGAAGAATCTGGTACGAGATTGACATGGACATCCACAGAACCAGCATGTTAATATTGGCGTTGAACAAACTTCTGCAGCTGTGCCATTTCTGGCCTTCCTCTGGCATGCTGAATGTTGAGAGTTTGACGCAAATGGTCTTCAAGCATGCTGAGCCAAATTTCAGTGCTTATCTCTGCATGGGCTAGTTAGTGTTTTCCCAAGAGAAGTGGTCTGCAATGCAGATGCCTGTCACATTGTTTTAGGCTATCCAACTTGCCTACCCTGGTCTCTTGCTCAGTGCACCCACTGGGGCTAATCTTTCCAATATCCTTCCAGAATACTCGTTCCCTTGTGAACAAGGTCATTATCACCCACAACCTTACTGTACCAACATCATGGTCTTGATGGAAACTTGATTGGTGGGTGATGACACCTTTCCCATAATGCATCCTCCCCTCCTAGCTATACCTTTCACCATTTACCCCACCAAATCACATTGTAGCAGTGTATGTATCACTAAATCTTATCACTAAATCACCACCTTAGTCTGTTTCCCGACTCCCCTCTCTCGCCTCATTTAAAATCCTTATTCTCTATTTCCTGCCTAAGTACAATGCCAGACTTCTCACTGTGAGACCTTCACTATTTTTCTCTCTGCACTGAGCAATTTCTCATTCTTGGTAATATAGACCCTCATCTGAACTCATCATTCTCACTTTCCTCTGAGTTCACTGCCCACATATACTCCCTTAATCTCTTGTTCCTTGAAACCCCTTAAATATATTCACAGCCACCCCTTTGACTTCTCCTTTCAATTTCCATTGTGTCAACACAGAACAGTCATCTCTGATTCTTTCCTTGTATTGTTCTGTGTCTAAATCCCCCTTCTAACCCTTCCTCCTGTGTCCACCTCTGAAGATGAAAATTCTCCTCAAGTCCCTTAAAGCTGCGCTTCCAAATTTTGAACTGTCTAGTATTTGGCCTTCTGTTTACTACAACACTTCTGTAGCTATCGATCTGCTCAAGCACATCATAGCCTCCACCAATGTGGGCCAATTAAAATCATTACTCTCTCCCCTCCTGATCATTATCCCTGTACACTTTTCATCTCTGCTCTCTAATGCCCGAAGTGCGCACTTAATGGACAGGGGCATTAGGGTTAACTAGTCACAGCCAGATCTGGTCAGACCGCATAAAGTACTATCGGGACCTGGTGTCTTCTGCCAAAACTGCTTATTGTTCAACGATGATCCTGGAACACTTACAGACTTTATTACACACCTATCCCTAGGGTCCTTCACCCTCACCCACAGAAAATGCGAGGAACTCCTAGATTTCTTTGAATTAAAATTGAGGCCATCCATCGTTCGTTCAGCTGCCTCTGCCACTCTTCCCCCCCCCCCCCCCCCGCGCCCCCCCCCCCCCCCCCCCACCCTTACCCTAGCCCGCAATTTAAATATTTTTTTAGTTTCTCTCAGATCCCCCACTCATCCACAAAACCCATCACCTGCTCCCTTGAGCCTAATCCCACCAAATGGTTCTCGCGGAATTTCCGTTCCTGCCCCCATGCCAGCTTATTATGTGAATGGTTCCCTCTCCTCCGGTACTGTTCCATTCCCATTGAAATAGGTTGTCATCATGCTCCTGAAAAAAAATCCACCCTTGACTCCTCTGTTCTTGCAAATGTCTACCCCATCAACAACTTCCCTTTACTCTACAAAGTACTTGAATGTGTTGTAATTTTCCAAACCTGTGCCCATCTTTCCTGCAACTCTATTTAAAATCTTTCAATCACTACTGAAATGACCTTTATTCCTCTGTCAGCCCTCGGAGGCTGAACTAGACCTTTCTCAACCTTGGTGTATCCTAAATTGCCTTCCTGGACCACTGTAATCCATATGTTGTAGGAGCACCCACACTGCTGTTAGAAAGGGACTTCCATGATTTTGACCAAGTCAGTTCTGAGTCAGGGGTGGTGCATGGCTTTAGGGAAAACTTGCAGGTGGTGATGTTCCCATCCATCTTCAGCCACTGTTCTTCTCTGTGTTGGAGCTCACATGTTTGGAAGATGCTATCGAAGGAGCCTTAGTGATTTGCTGCATTGCATCTTGTAGGTGATACACACTGTCACCACTATGCGTCACTGGTGAAGGGAGTGATTATTAAAGTTAGTGAATGGGGTGGTAACCAAGCGGGCTGCTTTGTCCTGCATGGTGTCACGTTTTTTGGAGCTGCATTCATCCGGGCAGGTGGAGAGTATTCCATCACACACCCCTAACTTGTGCTTTGTGGATGCTGGACAGGGCAGTCAGGTAGTGAGGCCAATGGGAGGTGGCTAGATTCTCTCTTGTTGAGGATGGCACTTTTAGCATCCCAAACCTGAGTTGTCCCAGTTCTTGCTACATATAAACAGACTGCTTCAGTATCTGAGGATTTGCGAATTGTACTGAACACTGTGCAGTCATCAGCATACATCCCTATTGCTGACCTTATTGTGGAGGGAAGGTCATTGACAAAGCAACTGATGATGGATGGTTGGGGCTAGAATGCTACACTGAGGAACTCCTACAGCGATGTCCCAAGGCTGGGAAGATTGAACTCCAACCATCAAATCACCTTATTCAGCATTACTCCAACCAGTGTAGAGTTCCCCCAATTCCATTAACTTCAGTTTTGCTTGGGTTCCATGATGCCACATTCAGTCAAATGCGGAGAGGGACATGGTGGCGCAGTGGTTAGCACTGCAGCCTCACGGCACCGGAAACCCTGGTTCGATCCTGGCCCATGTCACTGTCCATGTGGAGTCTGCACATTCTCCCAGTGTCTGAATCGGTCTCAACCCCACAACCCAAAAAGGTGTGCAGGGTAGGTGGATTGGCCACGCTAAATTGCTTCTTAATTGGAAAAAGAAATCTGGCTTTGATACCAAGGGAAGTCACTCTCACGGGTTGAGTCTTTTACTCATTTTTGGATCAAAGTTATAATGAGGTCAGGAGCTGAGTGGTCCTGGTGGTACCCAAACTGAGCATCAGTGTGCAGGTTATTGCTGGGTCAGTCCGGCTTGATAGCACTGTTGACAACATCTTCCATGATATTTGAGAATAGACTGATGAGGCGGTAATTGGCCAGGGTTAATTTATCCTGCTTTTTGTGGACATGATGCACCTGAGCAATTTTCCATATTGCTGGGTAGATGCCAATGTTGTAGCTGTACTGGAATAGTTTGCAGTTGGGCTTGTTCTGAAGCACATGTTTTCAGTTCTATTGCCGGAATACTATAATGGCCCATAGTCGTTGCAGTGTCTAATGTTTTCAGCCATTTCTTGATATCGTGGACTGAATTGAATTGGCTGAAGACCAATGATGTTTGGGATCTCAGGCGGAGACCATGATGGATCATACCTGGCACTTCTGGCTGAAGATGGTTGCAAATGCTTCAGCCTTGTCTTTTGCACTGATGTGCTGGGCTCCCCCGTCATTAAGGATGGGGATGTTTGTGGAACCCCTGCCTCCAGTTAGTTGTTTAATTGTCCACCACCATTCATGACTGAATTTGGCAGGATTGCTTAGCTCCTTATTGCAAGCTGCTTCTGCCATTTGGCATGCATGTAGCTTCAGGTTAACACCTCATTTTTTAGTATGCCTTGTGCTGCTCCGAATGAGCCCTTCTGCATTCTTCATTTAACCAGGGTTAATTCATCAGTTTGTAATGATAGAACTGGGGATATGCCCGGCCATGAGGTTACAGATTGTGGTCGAATACAATTCTGCTCATTCTGATGGCCTCATGGATACTAGTTTTGAGCTTCTGGATCTGTTCAAAACCTAACCCTGTAGCACACAAACAATGGATAGAGGGTATCCCCAATATGAAGATGTCATTTCTACAAGGACTGTGCAGTGGCCACTCCTACCAATACTGTCATAGATGGGTACATCGTCAAATTGGTATATTGGTGTGACAGGCCATACCTGGTGATGGTGGTTTCTGGGACATTGTCTGGAAGGTGTGATTGATGAATACGAGTAGCCTGTGGGACAGATCTCCCAATTTTCACACAAACCCCCAGATGGTTAGTATGGAGGACTTTACAGAGCTAGGTTTGCCATTGTTGTTTCTGGTGCCTGGGTTGATGCCAGATTATCCATCCGGTTTCATTCCTTTCAGACTTCGTAGCAGTTTGATTCAACTGAATGGCTTGCTGTACCATTTCAGAGGCCATTTAAGAATCACCCGCACTGCTGTGGGTCTGGAGTCACATTTAGGCCAGACCAGGTAATGACGGCAGATTTCCTTCCCTGAAAGGACATTAGTGAATCAGATATTACAATTGTCAATGGTTTCATAGTCATCATTACTGAGATTAGCTTTTAATTCCAGATTTATTAATTGAACTTAAATTCCATCAACTGCTATGATGGGATTGTAACCAGTGTCCCAGAGTATTGGCCACTTGACTACTATATCACCACCTCCCCTTTTATCTTGAGATGAGCTTCCGACCACCTAACTGCTCCAATATCAGGGTTGCATACTTTCACCTCCGTTACATCACCCAACTTTGTCTCTGCCTCAGTCCATCTGCTCAAATCCTTAGAATCCATAGAATCCCTACAGTGCAGAAGAAGGCCATTCGGCCCATCAAGACTTCACCGACCCTGTGAAATAGCCCCCCACCTAGGCCTATTCCCTCGCCCTACCCTGTAAATCTAGCTAACCTGGACAGTGTGAGGAAACCGGAGCACCCCAATGAAACGTACGTACACACTGGGAGAACATACAAACTCAGCACAGACGGTCACCCAAGGCCAGCTTTGAACCCAGATCCCTGGCGCTGTGAGGCAGCAGTGCTAACGACTGTGCCCTCCTGCCTCCCTTATTAAAAAAAATAGAAGCGTGCATGTCTTATGCATGTCCTTTTTACCCTCTAGACTTGATTATTCCAAAGCTCTCCAAGCTGGCCTCCCATCTTGCATGCTACATGAATTTAAGGTAATACAAAACCGTATTCCAATTCGCATTGTTGCATTTATCCATCACTCATGTTCATTGATGTACATTGCCTCCTCATTCACCCTCACCTTATCTTTAAAATTCTCTCCCCTCTTTTTCAAATCCCTCCATCATTTTGATTTTCCCTATGCCAAACTCTGCCAGCTCTAAAATCCTCTGAGACATCTATTCTTCCTCCAATTCTGACCCTCGCCTATTTTGTATCCACAATTTTAATTACTCCACCATTAACAGCCATGCCTTCACGTGCCTAGGCCCTAAGCTATGAAATGTTCTCATTAGACTATCCTCCTATAATTTTAAAATTTAACTATGCCGATCATATTAATACTTTGGTTACAAGAGCAGGTCGGCGATTGGGAATTCTGGAACGAGTAACTCACCTCCTGGTTCCTTCAAGCATAGATGAATGCAGTTCCAACACACTCGAGAAGCTCCACACCATCCAGGACAAAGCAAACCAGTTGTTAGGCATCCCATCCACCACTTTCAACATTCACTTCCTCCACCCTGGCATGCCGATTAACACTCATTTTCCCCCCCATTATGCTTCCGTAAGTCAGCTGACCCATGCTGACCCCTGCCGCTCCTGCCTCTATCTCCAATCTTACTGTTGTCTCCTTCTTCGGGCCCCCAACCTCCCCTCCCCCAAAGGGTAAGAGAGAGAGAGCCAACCAAATTATTCCCGTGAAACAAGAAACACACCCTGGGCGTTACCCCGCCCCTTGAAAAACGAACAACTCCCCCCACCTGAAGAGCTGCCCTAACCGTCGGGCCCCTCTCCCCTCTCTGTGGCTGAGCTCTGCTAAAGCAGAGAACGAGGCAAAGGACCCAGAGGACGAAGCAAAAAACAAAAAGAACAACCCACCATAACATAGCACCCTCCCCAGTCCCCTCACAGCTTGAATTCTCCTTTCAATCTTCCATTCGGACAACACCCGGTTACACATCCCCACCAGGGTGCTTCATCAACATGTAGCTGTCCTTTAGCTCGAGTCCAGCTTTTCATGCTTAATAAATGTCCACGCCTCATCCGGCGTATCGAAGTACTGGTGCCGGTCCTGGTACGTGACCCAAAGCCTCGCCGGATGTAGCAGCCCGAGCTTCACCCCTTTGTTGTGGAGGGCCGTCTTAGCCCGGAATCCCACATGCCTCTTAGCCAGTTCTGCTCCCAGGTCCTGATAAAAACGAATCTCACAGTTCTCCCACTTACTGCTCCGCTCCTTCTTTGCCCATCGCAAGACACGTTCCTTATCTGTGAAGCGGTGGAATCTTATCACCATAGCCCTCGGCGGTTCGTTCGCCCTAGGCTTCCTTGCGAGGACTCTGTGCCAAGGGCCGCGGGAAGGCCCCCGCGCCCATCAGCATCCCGGTCACAAATGCGCTCGCGTCCGACCCCTCCGCACCTTCAGGGAGGCCCAGAATTCGCAGATTTTGTCTCCTGGACCTGTTTTCAAGGTCATTCAGTCTCTCCTGCCATCCCTTGTGCAGGATCTCGTGTGTCTCCACCCTGACAGCCAGGATCTCATCCTCATTGTCAGAGACCTTCTTCTCCACCTCTTTAATCGCCTTCTCCTGCATCTTCTGAGTCTCCACCATCCTTTTCATAGGGGCTTTCATAGAGGCCAGCATCTCCGTCTTCAGCTCTGCAAAGCAGCTTCTGAGGAACTCCTGTTGCTCCCCCGACCACTGGGCCCACGCTGCCTGATCTGAGCCGGCCGCCATTTTGTCTTCTCGCGCATCGTTCCACCCACTTCACCGCAATTGTTCTCTTCACGGGCCCCACTCCTGGTCCCCTCCATGCAGCGATGAGGGGAACCACTCCAGCGTCTCTTGCTTCGCCGGGAATCACCGCCGAAGTGCCGCTACAGCTCCGTTAAAGGGCCCAAATATCCAATCTCGGCGGGAGCTGCCGTATGCGTGACCTATCCGGGCATGGCTGCTACCGGCCTAAACGTTATTTGTTACAATATTCTTTAACAATAGGTTTGGAATTTATTTTTAAGATGCTTATTACTTCTACTCACCATGCACCAGTTAGAACAAAAATGTGCCATCCACTTTATTGATTGTGAAGTAATGTTCTGCAAGAATCCGGATGCAATATTGATTTTCAACTCTTCAGGAATACATTTTTAAAAAGTAGTTTACTTTTTTTTGCATTGAACTGTAAGACTGAACACCCAGAAATAGCTTTATGTTCAAGTAATACATGAGCACAATGGAGAAATTTTATCCCCAAAATGGTTGGATTTGGTTTGGATGGGTGGTTAAAAAGGTAAACATCTGATAGGAGTTCAACCTGTCTGTTTGCGGACAACACAAAGTTTGGTGGAATTACGGATAGCTTATACAGCAGGATATAGATCGGTTGGAGACTTGGGCGGAGATTTGGTAGATGGAGTTTTATCCGGACAAATGTGAGGTAATGCTTTTTGGAAGGTTTAATACAGTGGGAATTATACAGTAAATAGCAGAACCCTTAAAGAGTATTGACAGGCAGAGGGATCTGGGTGTACAGGTCCACAGGTCACTGAAAGAGGCAACGCAGGTGGAGAAGGTAGTCAAGAAGGCATACGGCATGCTTGCCTTCATCAGCCGGGGCATTGAGTATAAAAATCGGCAAGCCATGTTGCAACTGTACAGAATCTTAGTTTGGTCACACTTGGAATATAGTGTTCAATTCTGGTTGCCACAGAATTGTATGGGAACCTGATAAATCTACAAAATTATGAGGGACATGGTCAGAGTGGATCGTCAGAAGCTTTTGCCCAGGGTGGGAGAGTCAATTACAAGGGGAGATAGGTTTAAGGTTCGAATGACAAAGTTTAGAGGAGATTTACACCGAGGGTAGTAGGTGCCTGGAACTCGCTGCCGGAGGAGGTGGTGGAGGCAAGTACAATCATGATTTTTAAGGGGCATCTTGGCAGATACATGAGTAGGATGGGAATAGAGGGATATAGACCCTGGAAATGTAGAAGGTTTTAGGTTAGATGGGCAGCATGGTTGGTGCAGGCCTGGAGGGCCGAACGGCCTGTACTGCGCTGTAATGTTCTATGCTATATTGTCATTATTTCAGTGTTCTTGATTCAAAATTTTGGAACTCCATCCTGAACAACACTGTGAGCCTATAGCATGTGGACTGCAGTTGTTCAAGGAGATAGCACCCCACCATCTTCTCGCAGGCAATTAGAAAGAGGCAATAAAGTTGACCATGCGATTTTTAGATCACATTAATGGGATGGGAAATACTCCTTAAAACCTATCTTGGACCAGATTTTTTGTCACCTGTGTAATAAATCTTGTAATAAATGTTATGGCACAGAAAAAGGCCATTCCCCCCCATTATTTCAGCCAAAAGACAGAAAAAAGAAACTAGCCGCTGATTTTCATCTCACTTTCCAGTACCTGGTCCATAGCTTTGCAGGTTACAGCAGTTCAAGTGCAGATACAGGTACCTTTTAAATAAGTTTAGTGTTTCATTAATTCGGACAGTGCATTCCAGGTGCCCACCACGCTCTGGGCGCAAATGTTTTTCCTCATGTCTCCTTTAATCCTTCTGCCAATCACCTTAAATCTATGCTCCCAGTAATTGTCCCCTCAGCCAAGGGAAACTTCTTTCCTGTCTACCCTACCCTATCTAAGCCCCTCATAATTTTGTGTACCTCAATTAGATCACCCCTCCGACTCTTCTCTTCTCACAAAAACAACCCTAGCCTATCCATCTTTCCTCATTGCAATTTCCAAGCTCTGGCAACCTTCTTCTCAATCTCCTCTGTACTCTCCAGATCAATTATGCCCTCCCTGTAATGTGACCAGAACAAAATTCCAGCTGTGGCCTAACCAGCATTTTATGCAGTTCCAGTATTGCATTTTTCTACTTTTCCTACTTTTGCATTCAATATCTCGTCCAAAAAATAAATAAGAAATAGGAACAGGAGTAAACCGTTTGGCCTCTCGAGCCTGCTCCGCCATTAAAATGGGATCATGGCTGATCCGTCATTCCTCCTCATCTCAGTCTTAAATTGGCACCACTTTATTCTGAGACCAGGCCCTCTGGTCCTAGAGTCTCCCATGAGGAGAAACATCCTCTCAGCATTTATCTTGTCAAGCCCCTTAACCCCTTAAAAACCCTATATTTTTCAATGAGATCACTTCTCATTCTCCTAAGTTCCAATGAGTAGAGCCCCAACCCGTTTAACCTTTGCTCGTAAGACAATCCCTCCATTCCGGGGGTCATCCTAGTGAACCTTTTCTGAATCGCCTCTAATGAAATATATTTCCTTAAATAAGGGGCCAAAACTGCTCGTACTACTCCAGATGTGGTCTTATCAGTACCTTGCACAGTTGCAGCAAGACTTTCTGTACTCTTTTACTCCAAATACTTTGAAATAAGAGCCACAGTGAAGGAAAATGTCGAGGGTGAGCAAAAAAACGTCCGTAAAGAAAACAGCTGAAGATCCGTCGGGGAGTGGAAAGGTCACCGCGGGGCCACCAAGGAAAATGGAGGCTGGAGCACCAGGGGAGGCCGCCTTGCTTACAGCTGAAGAAATAACTACGGTGATAGCTGCGGAATTCGAAAAGCAGTTTACAAAATACTTGGAGACAATGAGGAAGGAGATGGGAGAGGTTTTGAGTGTGCTGGTGGGGGAGGCGATTTCCCCGGTGACGACGGCGCAGTGGCGGAGGTGCGAGAGCAAGGGGAGGCACTGAAGGAAATGGAGGAGACATTATTGCAGCACGGTGATCAACTTACCTCGATGGGGAAGGAGATGGCAGAAGGTGATGGACATTAACAAGGATCTGCGAGGAAAAATGGAAGACCTGGAAAACAGATCCAGGCGACAGAATTTGAGGATTGTGGGGCTGCCCGAAGGAGTTGAAGGACCAAAGCCGACTGAGTATTTTGCCGTGATGCTGGCAAAACTATTGGGGGAGGGGGAGGATCCCTCCAGATATGAACTGGATCGGGCTCATCGGTCGTGGAGGCCTGTACCAATGGCGAGTGAGCCGCCAAGGGTAGTGACTCTGTGCTTCCGTAGGTACAGTGTGAAGGAGAAGGTCCTGTGCTGGGCCAAGCAGAAGCGGGTGGTGCAGTGGGCTGGAGCTGGTATACGTGTATACCAGGACTTTACGGTGGAGCTGGCGAGGAGGCGGGCTGCCGTCAACCGGGTGAAGAGGGCACTGTACATTAGCAAGGTGCAGTGCGGCATTGTATATCCAGCGAAGCTGAGGGTGACTTACAAGCTCAAGGACTTTTATTTTGGAACGGCGGAAGCAGCGGAGGAGTTTGCGAAGGCAGAAGGACTGTGGCAGAACTGAGAAATTGAGAAATGGCCATGTGCCGATGTAACCTCATGACTGTATTTTCTTCTTTTTTGTTTCACTGCGTGCGGGTGTATGGGCTAAAGGAGCCAATGTATATATTTGGACAAGGGAAGTGATGGAACTTTCACTCGAAATGAGGGCTCTTTGGGGTGTAGGTGGATATGCGGGGTTTGTGTGCTAAAAGGAGATTTCTTGGCTTTCCTAGGGCCGGGTAAGGGGGAAAGGGATCCGGGCGGGGGCCTCCACGCTGGCCGGTTTAAGCAGAACAGGGTCCGAGTGGTCCAGCCGGGGTGGAAAGTTGGGGGGATGGAACCGAGGTTGGGGGGAGGAGTTTTACAAGAGGCAGTGGACGGGAGGAGTTGGAGACTGGGGGGGGTGGGGGGGTTTTACAACTCTTGAGTATCATGTATGGTACTCTTTCAGGCGTTGAGTGTAGGGGGGGGGAGGGGGCGTGGACTCTATAGGTTAATGGTGACCATAGGCGGTCCCGGAATCCTTTTTCTTTTTCTCCTTTGTTTTTTGTTTCCACCGTGGGAGGGTTTGTTTTATTGGATGCATATATTGACAGGTTGGCCGTTGTTTGGTATGGTGGGAGGATGGTATCGTTGGTATTGTTAAGAGGATTGATTTTGTATTTGTTACCATTTACTGTTTGTGGGTGGGGTGTAAATTTTGAAGGAAAATGTGAAAATGGAGAATAAAAACATTAAAAAAAAAAGAAATAAGAGCCAACATTCCATTAGCTTTCCTGGTTACTTGTTCTGCGTGTGTGCTAGCTTTCTGTGTTTCATGCACAAGCAGCGTCGTCCCTTTGTTTTGCAGCTTTCTGCAGTTTTTCTCCATTTGAATAATTTTAAATATATATATTTTTATTAGGGTATTTGCAAGTTTTTATAATAATAACAATAACAGCGACATAAACATGGTACAATAAACATTTCCACCCCCAACACACTCTTCACACACCCCAACAAAACAACAGTTTCCCTCTTTTCTCACTCCCCCCCCCCCCCCCCCCCCCTTTGGAATTCTGCTTCTGCTGACATTTTAATTTTCCCCGAGAAAGTCGACGAACGGCTGCCACCTCCGGGTGAACCCAACCATTGACCCTCTTAAGGCGAACTTTATTTTCTCGAGACTGAGAAACCCAGCCATGTCACTAACCCAGGTCTTACACTCGGGGGCTTCGAGTCCCTCCACATTAATAAGACCCGTCTCCGGGCTAGCAGGGAGGCAAAGGCCAAGACGTCTGCCTCTTTCACCCCCTAAGCTCCAGGCTCTTCCGACACTCCAAAGATCGCCACCACCGGACTTGGCACCACCCGTGTTTTGAGTACCGTGGACATTGCCTTAGCGAAATCCTGCCAAAACCCTCTAAGCTTCAGGCATGTCCAAAACATGTGGACATGATTTGCTGGGCTTCCCGCGAACCTCGCACACCTGTCCTCTACCCCAAAAAACGTGCTCGTCCGGGCCACCGTCATGTGTGCCCGGTGAACTACCTTGAATTGTATCAGGCTAAGCCTGGCACATGATGAGGATGTATTAACCCTGCTTAGGGCGTTCGCCCACAGACCTGCCTCTATCTCTCCTCCTAACTCGTCTTCCCACTTACCCTTAAGCTCCTCCACCAGAGCTTCCTCCGCATCCAAAAGTACCTGGTAAATATCTGATACCTTCCCCTCTCCCACCCAGCAACTGGAGACTACTCTATCCTGTATCCCCCGTGTGGCAGCAGCGGGAAGGCCGGAACCTGCCTTCTCAAGAAGCCTTGCACCTGCAAATACCTAAACCCATTCCCTGCTGACAATTCAAATTTATCCTCCAAGGCTTTCAAGCTAGGGAAGCTCCTGTCTATAAGTAGATCCCCCATCCTCCTAATTCCTGCCCTTTGCCACCTCCATTTAAACAATACTCTCTTTTGTTCTCCCTTCCAAAATGAACAGCTTCACATTTGTCAACTTTTGCCCATTTAATCTATAAATATCTCTTTGTGAACCGTTTGTATCCCCTTGCAATTTGTCTTTTCGTCTATTTCTGTGTCGTCTGTGATTTGGCGGCAGTACATTTGCTTTCTTCCTCCAAGTCATTAATATATCTTGTAAAGTGTTACAGTCCCAGCACTGATCCCTGTGGAACCTTACTAGTTACAGGTCGCCGACCTGAAAAAGACACCTTATCCCAACTGGCTGTTTCCTGCCCAATTTTCTATCCATGCCAGTGTACTACCTCCAACACCATGGCTCTTATCTTATGGCTTCACCTTTTGTAAGGTACCTTGTTGAACACCTTCTCGAAGTCCAAATCATTTCTAACAAACCCAACTTCACCATTAAACAGCCCAGAAAGGAGTTCATACATAGCACAGTGTCATAATAATAATCCATATATATTTTTTAAATCTCGAAAATAAATCCACAACCGACCTTAAAACCCCAAACAGCCGACAAGAATACCCTACCCCCCAACAATAATACAACTGCCACCCCTCCCCATGCCCATCTAATAGCCGATGGTGACTAAGTATGAAATGAATGGTAGAACATTTCCACCGATCCCCTAATGGTGTACTTGACCTTTTCCAAATACAGAAATTCCATGAGGTCACCCAACCAGGCCGAGGCATTAGAACTCGCCTCCAGGTTATCAGCGAGGCTAAGGCAAGAACATCCGCCTTCACCCCAGTCTGCAGCCCCGGCGAGTCTACACCCCGAAAATGACCACCAATGGACAATGCTTCAGATCAATGTTAAGAATTGCTGACATAGTGCTAAAGAAGGAGACCCAAAAGCTTACCATCCTGGGCATGACCAGAACATGTGGGTATGATTAGCGGGCCCATGAAAGCACCACTCACACCTATCCTCAACTTCCTCCAAGGTCTCACTCCACACATCCTCATCCAGAATAGGTCCCAGCTCCTCCTTCCAGTTGACCCTCACCCGCTCCAGCAGAGCAGCTTCCATTAACATAACCTGCCCTGCTGTAACTTTAAAACCTCTGATACGTTCGACCAGTAGGTGAATTGGCCACCCTAAATTGCCCTTTAATTGGGAAAAATGAATTGGGTACTCTAAATTTTTTTTAAAACATTTGCTGCCCAGTAATAAAAGAGAAAATTAGGTAACGCCAGGCCCCCTAACTGCCGGTCCCTCTGAAGGTACTCTACAAATTCTTGGTGACTTACCCGCCCAAATAAAAGCGGTCACCAACGTGTTTACCATGGGCAAAAAAACACTTATAAGGAAAATGGGGAGGCATTGGAACAGAAATATTAACTGTGGCAGAATATTAATCTTAAGCCACCTGGCCCCTGCCCTACCCACAAATCAGACCTCACTCTACACACCAGATCTGTATAGTTTCATCTATGAAGCATGGAATTTAAAAAAAAATCATTCTTGGATGTGGGCATCGCTGTCTGGGCCAGCAAATTCCCCATCCTAATTGCCCTTAACTGAGTGGCCTTGCTAGGCCATTTCAATAGGCACAGTTAAGATCCAGCCGCATCGCTATGTGGGTCTTGAGTCACATGTAGGCCAGACCGGGTAAGGACGACAGATTTCCTTCCCCGAAGAACATTAGTGAACCAGATGGGTTTTCGCAACAATTGGCAATGGCTTCATGGTCATCATTGGACATTTAATTCCAGATTTTCAGTGAAGTCAAATTACACCGCCTGCCATTGTTGGTTTCAAACCTGGCACCCCAGAGAATTACCCTGGAACTCTGGATTACTAGCCCAGGATGTTGATTGTGGGGGATTTAGCGATGGTGATGCCATTGAATGTCATGGGGTGATGGTGAGATGGTGATTGCCTGTCACTTGTGTAGTGTGAATGTAACTTGCCACTTGTCAATCCGAGCCTGGCTATTGTCCAAGCCTTGCTGTATTTCGGCATGGACTGCTTCATTATCTGAGGAGAACTGTGAACATCCCCACTTCTGACCTTATTTTGGAAAGGAGGTCATTTATGAAGCAACTGAAGATGGTTGGGCCTAGGATACCATCCTCCTGCAGTGGTGTCCTAGAGCTGAGATGATTGACCTCCAACCACCACAATCATCTTCCTTTGTGCCAGGCATGACTCCAACCAGCGGAGAGTTTTCCCCTTATTCCCATTGACTCCAGTTTAGCTAGGGCTCCTTGATGCCATACTTGGTCACATGCTACCTTGATGTCAAGGGCAACCCATCCAAAAACTCTGCCATATCCAACCCACACCCCAGGGGCTCTGACCTATAAAGATCCCTGTAGTAAGCTTCAAACACTGCATTAACCTCCCAAGGAGTGGAAACCAAGCTGCCCGAATCCCTGATCTCTACGATCGCCCAGGAAGCCGCCCCAACTGGTGCGCCAAAAGATAGCTTGCCTTCTCCCCGTGCTCATAAACCACCCAACTGGAGCGCTGCAGCTGGCCCACCACCTTCCCCAAGAACATTTCCAGCTGCTTCCTCGACCCTTCTCAATTTCCTTCCTTATATTGAGTATTCCCACGCTTTGTTTGCCCTACTCAAATGCATTATGTCACACTTCTCTGCATTGAATTCCATTTGCCACTTTTTTGCCCACTCAACCAAACCATTGATATCATTCTGGTGACCTTCACTCAACTACATGGCCAATTTTTGTGTCATCTGCAAATTTCCCAATCATGCCTCTCACGTTGAAGTCCAAATCATTAATATATATAACAACGATGTGGAGATGCCGGCGTTGGACTGGGGTGAGCACAGTACAAAGTCTTACAACACCAGGTTAAAGTCCAACAGGTTTGTTTCGATGTCACTAGCTTTCGGAGCGCTGCTCCTTCCTCAGGTGAATGAAGAGGTCTGTTCCAGAAACACATATATAGACAAATTCAAAGATGCCAAACAATGCTAGGAATGCGACCATTAGCAGGTGATTAAATCCTTACAGATCCAGAGATGGGGTAACCCCAGGTTAAAGAGGTGTGAATTGTATCAAGCCAGGACAGTTGGTAGGATTTCGCAGGCCAGATGGTGGGGGATGAATGTAATGCGACATGAATCCCAGGTCCCGGTTGAGGCCGCACTCATGTGTGCGGAACTTGGCTATAAGTTTCTGCTCGGCGATTCTGCGTTGTCGCGGGTCCTGAAGGCCGCCTTGGAGAACGCTTACCCGGAGATCAGAGGCTGAATGCCCTTGACTGCTGAAGTGTTCCCCGACTGGAAGGGAACATTCCTGCCTGGTGATTGTTGCGCGATGTCCGTTCATTCGTTGTCGCAGCGTCTGCATGGCCTCGCCAATGTACCACGCTTCGGGACATCCTTTCCTGCAGCGTATGAGGTAGACAACGTTGGCCGAGTCGCACGAGTATGTACCGCGTACCTGGTGGGTGGTGTTCTCACGTGTAATAGTGGTATCCATGTCGATGATCTGGCACGTCTTGCAGAGATTGCCATGACAGGGTTGTGTGGTGTCGTGGTCACTGTTCTGAAGACTGGGTAGTTTGCTGCAAACAATGGTTCGTTTGAGGTTGCGCGGTTGTTTGAAGGCAAGTAGTGGGGGTGTGGGGATGACCTTGGCAAGATGTTCATCGTCATCAATGACGTGTTGAAGGCTGTGAAGAAGATGACGTTTCTCCGCTCCGGGGAAGTACTGGACGACAAAGGGTATTCTGTCGGTTGTGTCCCATGTTTGTCTTCTGAGGAGGTCGGTGCGGTTTTTCGCTGTGGCGCGTTGGAACTGTCGCTCGATGAGTCGAGTGCCATATCCTGTTCGTACGAGGGCATCTTTCAACGTCTGTGGATGTCTGTTATGCTCCTCCTCGTCTGAGCAGATCCTGTGTATACGGAGCGCTTGTACATAGGGGATGGCTTCTTTAATGTGTTTAGGGTGGAAGCTGGAGAAGTGGAGCATCATGAGGTTATCTGTGGGTTTGCGGTAAAGCGAAGTGCTGAGGTGACCGTCCTTGATGGAGACGAGTGTGTCCAAGAATGCGACCGATTTGGGAGAGTAGTCCATGGTGAGTCTGATGGTTGGATGGAACTTATTAATGTCATCGTGTAGTTGTTTCAGTGATTCTTCGCCGTGGGTCCAAAGGAACAAAATGTCATCGATGTATCTGGTGTATACGTCGGTTGAAGGTCCTGTTCAGTGAGTAGGTCTTGTTCAAACTTGTGCATAAAGATGTTGGCGTATTGGGGTGCGAATTTGGTCCCCATGGCTGTTCCGTGCGTCTGGATGAAGAACTTGTTGTCGAAGGTGAAGACGTTGTGATCCAGAATGAAGCGGATGAGTTGCAGAGTTGCGTCTGGAGATTGGCAGTTGTCGGTGTTGAGTACTGAGGCTGTTGCAGCAATGCCGTCGTCATGGGGGATGCTGGCGTAGAGTGCCGAGACGTCCATTGTGACGAGGAATGTTCCTGGTTCAACTTGTCCATGGGTGCTGAGTTTCTGTAGGAAGTCCGTCGTGTCGCGACAGAAGCTGGGTGTACCTTGTACGATGGGTTTCAAGATGCCCTCGATGTAGCCAGAGAGGTTCTCACACAGGGTCCCATTGCCTGAAACGATAGGGCGGCCTGGTGTGTTGGCCTTATGCGACAACGCAGAATCGCCGAGCAGAAACTTATAGCCAAGTTCCGCACACATGAGTGCGGCCTCAACCGGGACCTGGGATTCATGTCGCATTACATTCATCCCCCACCATCTGGCCTGCGAAATCCTACCAACTGTCCTGGCTTGATACAATTCACACCTCTTTAACCTGGGGTTACCCCATCTCTGGATCTGTAAGGATTTAATCACCTGCTAATGGTCGCATTCCTAGCATTGTTTGGCATCTTTGAATTTGTCTATATATGTGTTTCTGGAACAGACCTCTTCATTCACCTGAGGAAGGAGCAACGCTCCGAAAGCTAGTGACATCGAAACAAACCTGTTGGACTTTAACCTGGTGTTGTAAGACTTCGTACTATATATAACAACAGCAAGGGCCCTGTTGCAAGTGTCAAACAGCTATTCGACTATCGTGTTCCTCACTCCCAAGTGACCAGACAGCACTCAGTTCAAGAACATATTCAAGCTATAGCAGGGGATTTAAACATACACCAGTTGGTGTGCCAATTCCCCGAACACTGAAAATACAGAGCAATTATACCTATACTTATCTTCCAAATAGTTAACAGATACCAATCAAAAAAATACATTTGTTTAGGAAACATCTGTATCCATTCAAAACTAATAATTAGGATTGAATTATGTATAACATATGAGTATAATTATCCAATCACAATTTGGTCATGTATACTTATTTCATGGGGCTAAACAGCTGGCTTGTAATGCAGAACAAGGCAGCAGCGCGGGTTCAATTCCCGTACCGGCCTCCCCGAACAGGCGCCGGAATGTGCTGACTAGGGGCTTTTCACAGTAACTTCATTGAAGCCTACTTGTGACAATAAGTAATCGCTTCAATGAAGTTACTGTGAAAAGCCCCTAGTCACCACATTCCGGCGCCTGTTCGGGGAGGCTGGTACGGGGATTGAACCCGCGCTGCTGCCTCCTGCACAGGCCACCAGTGGCGTCCACAATTTCCTATGCATTACTAGGGGCTTTTCACAGTAACTTCATTGAAGAGATTGCTTATTGTCACAAGTAGACTTCAATGAAGTTACTGTGAAAAGCCCCTAGTCGACACATTCCGGCACCTGTTCGGGGAGGCCGGTACAGGAATTGAACCCACGCTGCTGGCATTGTTATGCATTGCAAGCCAGCTGTTTAGCCCACTGTGCTAAACCAGCCCCTTAATTATAATATCACTAGCACATATTCATCTCTACTTATCTAATAACTTCTACACACAAGGTTTAACAAATATGTCTGATCAGTGGTCAACCATACTCCCTTCACATTGTCCCTGTGCATAGTGGACACGCATGACTTGCAGCTGCATAATGTTTAATTGAATTTTTTTTGTGAGTTGTGTGACTACAACCTCCCTTTAATTAATATATCCCTTGAATAATATCTATAGACAGTCTTAGCTGAAACTGGTTTTCATTAGATTTCTGTCTTTGAGAATTTAACAGCAAATGGCTTGTATGATTTTTAATCTTTTCAGGCCCCGACACTGAACCCTGTAGAATTCCACACTGAAAACCACTTTCTATTTACAAGACATCTAATAATCTTATAATAATGTTTTTATTGTCAGAAATAGGCTTACATTAAGACTTCAATGAAGTTACTGTGAAAAGCCCCTAGTCGCCATATTCCGGCACCTGATCAGGTACACAGAGGGAGAATTCAGAATTCTCAGCTGGTACGGGAATTGAAACAGTGCTGCTGGCCTTGTTCTGCATCACAAACCAGCTGTCTAGCCCACTGAGCTAAACCAGCTATCAACCATTGCCCTTTGTTTCCTGTCGCTGAGACAATTTTGGATCTAACTTGCCACATTCCCCTGTATCCCATGGTATTTCATCTTTCTGACTAGTCTGCCATGTGGAACCTTGCCAAATGCCTTACTAAATTCCATGTTGGTAATATCCACTACACTACCCTCCTCAATCCTCCTTGTTCCTCAAGTAATTTGTGATTAAGTTAATTAGACGCGATCTTTCATGAACAAAACCATGCTGACTATCCCTGATCAATCAGTGCCTTTCTAAGTCACAGTTTATCCTGTGTATCGGAATTGACTCCAATAATTTTCCCAATACCAAAGGCTGACTGATCAGCTGATAATTTTCTGGCCTATCACAACCCTTATAATAATGGTACAGCATCCAGACTTCCAATCATTTCTGGGGCCCTCCCACTCTCCACCCTTTCCCCTCAACCCCCCCCCCCCCTTGCTCTCTCACACCCTTTCCCACTCACCTCGCTCACCTGGGGTCTTCAAGGCAGCCTTCTGCCTCACTTGTCGTCTCCTCATGGCTAAGGCTTGCTTTGGAGCATTGCACTTCGCTGTTGCTGGCTTTCCATGGGTTGAGTCGCAAACTTGCTCTCCTCACCTGCTGCTCCTCTCGGCGGCTCACCTTACCTTGTGGTTGCTTTTGCGCCTCTGTTACTGGCTCATCATTTATATTTGTTGATCCTATCAGCAAATGCAGAGTATTTCGGCTCTGATTGGATGCCCAGCGCATTGGCATGCGCAGGGCCCTCCCATTGGTCTGAACCCTGTGCTTAGGCGCACGGTGTTTTCATTGTAAATCCGTCTCTGCCCCCACCTTTTTATTTCCCCTCTCTATCCTGCACGATAACTTTATATCCAGGGATATTGAGTTGCCATTTTTGTCCCTATTTAAGCCAGGTTTCCCTTCTTGCAATGATAGCATTCTACCATGTGTTTATCTGTGCCCTCAGCTCACCAACTTTATTTACTCTACTCCTTGCATTTGAACATATACCTTTTAACACTGTCAAAATCCACTCTGCTGCTTCTGTACAGCCAATCAAGTTTAATTCCCATACCCAACGAGCACTAGCAAATCTCCCTGTAAGAATATTTGTCCCAGTCCTATTCAGGTGTAGATAATCAAACTTTTACAGGTCCTGCCTTCCCCAGAATCAGTCCCAATGCCTCAGAAATCTGATGCCCTCCTTCCTACAGCTTTCCAGCCACGTGTTTAATCGTTCAGTTCTGCTATTTCTATGCTTACTAGCATATGGAAGTCAGAGTACTCCTGAATTTATTGATGAGCGGGACCCCATGGAACTCCTGCACTTCCTGTCTTGTTCTCTTAGATTGGCTGGCAGTCATCCATTCCTTTCCTGCCTCCAGGCTCCTAAGCTGCAGTGTGGCCACCCCTCTGAACATGCTGCCCATCTAACTCTCAGCCTTAAGGATGGGCTACACTGACTCCAACTCTATCTCCAACACCCAGAGCTCAAGTTTCTGCAGCTGGTGATGATTCCTGCACAGGACACCAGTGGCGTCCACAACTTCCCATGCATTACAGGACAGACATTCCACATGACCGAGCTGTCCTGCCATGGCTTCAATTTACTTCCCATAAGACACCTCCTTTTGTGGCTCAGTGTCAGTTTGTTTGATAACGTGAATGTTTTATAACATTAAAGATGCTATATACACAAGATGTTGATATATATCATTAGAGCAGCGTCATTCGTGGTGCCTGATTTTGATATACTTATTTGCATTTGAATGTTGAGTGAAAATGTAGGTTGGGTTTTTTACTGCAGTTTCTTTTTTTCTTCATTGAAAAAATGTATTTACTTCAACAAACTTTCATTCCTATCTTTTTGTGATCTAGAATGACTTGTGTGCTGCCTATTTCATTGCTACTATTTCATTGATCATTTAGATGTGCTATTTTAAAAAATCTACTGTTATCATAGAATCATAGAATTTACAGTGCAGAAGGGGGCCATTCGGCCCTTCGAGTCTGCACCGGCCCTTACAAAGAGCACCCCACGTATCCACCTATCCCAGTAACCCAGTAACTCCCACTTAACATTTTTTGGTCACTAAGGGCAATTTAGCATGGCCAATCCACCTAACCCGCACATCTTTGGACTGTGGGAGGAAACTGGAGTACCCGGAGGAAACCCACACAGACACGGGTAGAACGTGCAGACTCCGCACAGACAGTGACCCAGCCGGGGATCAAACCTGGGACCCTGGAGCTGTGAAGCAACTGTGCTAACCACTATGCTGCCATGCAGCGCCACTTTGCTTTATGCACATTCTGGTTTATTGGATTGCACTGTGATCTTTTGTAGTGAAAGAATCAAAAGGACAGTCTGTTAAACAGCTGATTGCCCAAAGCTAATAGTTACATTAAAATGTGAGATTAGTGCTGGACTCGGTAGGCTCTTTGGCCCTTCAAGCCTACACTGTTATTCAACATATCATGGTTGACATGCCTGAACTTCACCCTACTCCTCTATCCTGGATCCCTTAATTTGCTGAGTACACATAAGAATTTGTAAAAGGACTGAGACCTTAAGAGGTTTATTTCGATGGGATGATGCCCAAATCTGTTTGCATGTAGAGTTTCAGCACATACCTTTTCCTATTTTTTAAATAATTTGATGCCCCCCCAAAAAAACTAAATGCAAGTCTAATTTTCCATGTAACGCATTGGTACAAAGAAAATTATACAACGCTCAGTCAGAGCAGATTCAACGTTATGAAGGTTAGTCTCTTTCTAAAGAAGATGTGCTTTCACAATTATCACAAAAAATCATTTGGCTCATTGATATCATACCCACTAGAGCTAACATTTGTGAGCTCTGCATCTAGATGTGTTTTCAGAATAGTCCCATAAATCAATTGGCTGGTTGGTATCATATAGGGCGACACAATGATTAACACTACTGCCTCACCGCCAGGGGCCCGGATTCAATTCCATTCACCGTCTGTGGGAGTAAACACGTTCTTTCCGTGTCTGTGTGGGTTTCCTCCGGGTGCTCCGGTTTTCTCCCACAGTCCAAAGATGTGCAGGTTAGGTGGATTGGCCATGCCATAGTGTCCAGGGATATGCAGGTTAGGTTCTGGGGTTATGAGGATAGGACGGGGTGGATGGATGAGTGGACATGTGTAGACGGTTCTTTCAAAGGGTTGGTGCAGACTCGATGGGCTAAATGGCCTCCTTCTAAACTAATGGCTTAGCTCAGGGCTAGACAGTTGGTTTGTGATGCAGAACAAGGTCAGCAGCGCGGGTTCAATTCCCGTACCAGCTGAGAATTCTGAATTCTCCCTCTGTTTACCCGACAGGCAGTGGAATATGGCAACTGGGGGCTTTTCACAGTAACTTCATTGCAGTGTTAATGTAAGCTTACTTGTGACAATAAGGGATCTTTATCTTTTATCTTCTGCACTGTAGGGATTCTATGATACCCAACAGAGCTAACATTTGTGAAATCTGAGTCAAACTCTAGAAAGTAGGAGAAAAACTGCTAGTTTGAAAAGAACCTTACTAAAGCCACACTTTTATGTATGAAGTGCAGTTTTGGACATTCTTACTTTAAAAGGACATTGATGCATGGGAAGAGTTGGAGAACACCGGCCAGGATTATTCTGAATTTTGGATTCATAGGTACAAGGAGAGCTTTATAGAGCCTGTCTCTGTGACAACTTTTCATGACCTCTCCCGGTGGCTTTCCAAAGCATTCTGCCCGCGCCTGTTCAAACAGGATTCTTTTTCTCTCTCTGAGCTCCACCAGCCCCTCAAACAGTTGTTCTGACCTGGGGTGTCACTATCTGGGCTTTTGATTGGCCACTTCCGTTCACACAAAAGAACAGGGCCATGCTATGAATATGCAACTAACTTCCAATCACCGAACAAAAGAGGCCATCAGACTCTGTAATGGGCTAATGGATGGTCAGATCAGAGTGTCCCGGAGGACAATGGATCTTGAGTGAATCACCTCGACTGAACAGGGGTATCCAGTTTATTCCCATTAATGAGTTTAACTCTGAAATGGACAATGTACACAGATCAGGTGCGGGTGTATACCTTTGACTCAGTGCTAGCAGTTTTACCCTCAGTCTGTTAATCCCTAAATTACCCACTTGAACTACGATCCAATTTCTTAACATCGCCCTATCATAACAGTTGGAGAAATAGAGACCAGATTCAGGTATTAAACTTCTGGGAGGTGTAGATATAAGCAGGCTATTCGACAGACTATGAATACAGAAAATGAGAGGTTTGAAGTTGCTCTTAAGCAAGGCTAAAGAAATGTATTTTCCTGCAACAGTACATATATGGAAGAGATTTTGTCAAAGCAAATAACATTAATTATTCAAAAGTGGATCAAATAAAATATTTGGAAACATACTGAAGATTACAGGGTTTGTGTGCTGAAATAATCAAAATATTTTCTTGTGCAGGGGGGTGTGGGTGAGGGGCTAAGTTGGGTGGTAAATAGGACCTAAAAGTAGATAGAGAATTGAAAAATATTCTCACTGTTTTTGCGATTAATTATGGATATTTGGAACTACTAATTGCTTTCCTCTGCAAAATGTTTCCGTGGAATTTTAAATCGAAGCGTGCATTGTGCAACCTTTGTAATGACCTGAAGTTTAGAGTACGACAAAGTAAATAAAACATGGCTCGAATGCATCCAGGGGGAAGGAAACGCACAAAACATTACTAGAAATCAGAAAATATTTATTCAACTCCTCTCCAATATCAGTCCCTCTCTCCTGTCAGCCTGCGGCAGCTTGCACACTTTAAATTCTCAACCAGCCTAGAAGCAACTCCGCCAAGCGCATCAATCCGGATGTTTGAATGGCTTCAGCACTAAATTCATTTTGAACCAGCCATGTGGACACCTGGTCCGAATGTCGATAACCCCCCCAAATGCCTTATTTTGACATGCGCAAATCAAAGTTGACCATTGGGGAGTTTCTGGCACTATGAGGTTAAGAGTCGGTGGTCGGCGTTAAAAGCAGTTTGAAAATTAAACCGACGTGTTCATAAAAACGTATATCTGCTGTTTTGATTTGCAGAGCTCGTTGGGCGGTTTCGTAGTTTTGGTGCCGCTCTGGTCAAACTGCCATAGACACAAGACCTGAACCAGGATGTCCATTGCGCTCTCACTTTACAAATCAGATGTCAGCTTTTTATTGCTGCTGCAGAAAGTCAGGCAGGCCGGCACCCCGAGATCGCAAAAGGTAGGCCTTAAGCAGCAGTGACACCTTGAGGAAAATATACACAAACTAGGGAAAGAGAGAAAAAGTGTCTGACAACATATTGGAGTGAGCACGGCGGGCGGGATTCTCCGCTCACACGCCGAAGTGCCCACGCGTCATGAACGGCGTCGAGGTTCACGACGGCGCGAAACGGCCCCTATCCCGACCGATTCAGGGCCCGATAATGGGCTAGGAGCGGGGCCGTGTCATTTACACGACGCGGCCGGCGCCGCATAACTGGCATCACCCGCACATGCGCGGATTGGCCGGCGCCAACCCACGCATGCGTGGTTGCCGTCCTCTCCGAGTCCGCCCCGCAAGAAGATGTCAGACGGATCTTGCGGGGCTGCGGAAGAAAGGTGGTCCTCCTTCAGAGAGGACGGCCCGACGATCGGTGGGCACCGATCGCGGGCCAGACCCCATTTGAGGCCCCCCCCCCGGTGCAGGATCCCCCCTCCGCCCCCCCAGCGTTCCCGCCGGCAGCGACCAGGTGTGGACGGCGCCGGGGGGAACCCGCCCATCCGGGCCTGAGAATAGCAGGGGTGCCGAACAATCGCCATTTTGGGTGTCTCGGGCGATTCTCCGGCCTGCGCTTCGCGGAACTCGACGGGGCCTTTCTCGCCGCTTGGGAGAATCGCGGGAGGGCGTCGGACCAGCATCGCGGGAAAATTCGGCAACCCAGGCGATTCTCCCAACCGGCGTGGGAGCGGAGAATCCCGCCCATTCAGCTGCCCTTGGACAGACACATATGAGTGAATAAAGCAGGAACACTGCGCCTGTTTTCCAGCTTTTTTTTGTAGGGGGGGGGGGGAGTGGGGTAATATTGGATACACCTAGCTGAGTGGCAATGATTCGTTATTCAAATTATTTTATCACCATCGTATTTAGCGACTGAATGTTGCAGATGGATCACAGTCTGTTCAGAGAAGGCAGGTTTAATGATCGATTTCTTATCGGTGCTAATATATTCTTAAGTAGCAGGCAGGTAGAGATATCCTGGTGAAGTGAAAAGCTGGGAGATAAAGGTAGCATTTGCTCAAAGCATTTGTTAATACTCTAACAGGAGTCAGAAAGCCTTGCAAGCACTAAACAAAGAAAGGGGACTTATCCATCGAAAGGATAAATGTTCAACAAAATTCAGCCTGTGGCTTTGCTGGCTTTTGTTAATTTCTGAAATGTGGAACACAGCAAATAAAAATTGCGAATGTGTGGCACTAATATTATCAACCTGAAGATTGTTTTGCAAATGGGTCTTATTTATTTTGAGTCATCTTATATCTTTAAAATGTCATTGTACTTACAGGCTCTGTTTAACTACTTACCAGTAACTCAATATTCGATATGAGGGCCGAAGGGCCTGTACTGCGCTGTTATGTTCTATGTCCTTGTAGATTATATTCCACAGAAGGAATGTGAGGTGCACGTTTAACCGATTTTCTCAGTGCGTCGCAGTGGTTAGCTGCTGCCTATGGCGCTGAGGACCCGGGTTCAGTCCCCACCCCAGGCCATTGTCTGTGTGGAGTTTGCACATTCACCCTGTGTCTGCGTGGATTTCACACCCACAACCCAAAGATGTGCAGGGTAGGTGGATTGGCCATGCTAAATTGCCCCTTAATTGGGAAAAAAAAACTAATTGGGTACTCTAAATTTATTTTTTTTAAACTCTATTCTCTTTCTCACCATGCTCTGCCACCTACAAAATGTTGTGAAATGAGCAGTTGGAACAGAATTCATGGGCCACCTGCTCACAGAAACCAAAATAATCCATTTGGTTTTGACATCTGTCTAAATCCGAGGTGAAAAGGGCAAAAAGGGAGGGGGTGACGTATTTTTGTCACTGGACTGGAGACCCAGGATATTACTCTGGGGATCCCGGGTTCAAATCCCGCCACAGTAAATGGTGAAATTTGAATTCAATAAAAATCTGGAATTACGTATCACGATGACCACAAAACTATTGTCGATTGTTGTAAAAAACCATCTGGTTCACAAATGTCCTTTCGGGGAGGAAATCTTTTTTTTAAATAAATTCAGAGTGCCCAATTCATTTTTTCCAATTAAGGGGCAATTTAGCTTGGCCAATCCACCTAGCCTGCACATCTTTGGGTTGTGGGGGCGAAACCCCCGCAAACACGGGAAGAATGTGCAAACTCCACACGGACAGTGACCCAGAGCCGGGATCGAACCTGGGACCTTGGCGCCGTGAAGCAGCAATGCTGACCACTGTGCCACCATGCTGCCCTCTAGGGGAGGAAATCTGTCAACTTTACCTGGTCCGGCCTACATCTGTCTCCACATGTGGTTGACTCTTAAATGCCCTTTGAAATGGTGTAGCAAATCACTCAGTTTTCAGTTAGGGCTGCGTATTACCAAACCCCAACAGTGGCTCAGATACTGGGCCAAAACCTCAATATTTTATTTTTTTGTAAGACTGCACGGAAGAATGATTCGCTCCAAGAGTGATTGCATGAAGAAATAGCACTTTGGTATTTTTAAGAACAATATTATAAATACAATATTAACTATTTTAGCTTCACACCTGAAAAGGACTAGTTACAATTACCCCTTAAGCACTACTACTCAATTTCCCATTAAACAACAAGAAAAGAAACATACAGGTCTCAATCTATCTTGCTGTAGGAGAATTATGGACTCCGCATCAGGCGGATCAGATTTCAGCTCCTCTCTTCCAAAATTTTCTCCAAAAACGAATTCTCTAAAACTTTTCAAAATGTCTCTTTTCCTTCCTTGACTCCACCCAGCAATGACCTTGTCTCCCTAAGCTGAAAAACAAATGATCTCTGCAGGCTTCAAAGCACATTAACTCCCCAGGGACTTTCCCAGTCAAACCACAGTCCATTAGTCCACACTGAAGAACACATTCCTTTGCCAATTTCACCTTCTGGCTGCTAAAAGCACCCAGGCCCTGAAAAACAGATTTTGTTTTTAAAAACATAACCACTGCTGTCATACACACTCCAATTCCAGCCTTTTAACCCTTAAATTGCCCAATACTTACAATCCAATATTCCTAAAGTCGTCACATGGACAATAAATGCTAGCCCAGCCAGTAACACCCACATCCCATGAATGAATTTTAAAAAGTATGTATTTTATATATGTGAGTGTACATCAACAGTGTGGCAACTGGTCAGTTTCTTTTTCTTTTTTGAAGCAGTGAATTTTTTGAGGCATTGTGTAATGGAAAAACAAACCAAAATATTTGAAAGTCATCTTTTCATCGCAAATTAATGCATCTTTTTGTTTGCAGGAAAAGAAAATATTTTTCTTTTACAGGTACCATGTTAAGATAATAATGCTTAAAATACTTTATATTTCTCTAGACCCAAACTTTGTTAGGACATTCCTCACAACGTACCGGTCCTTCTGCAAGCCCCGAGAGTTGCTAAGTCTTTTAATTGAAAGGTATGCTGTTGTAATGTACAAACATTTTTTCTAAAGTAGAAAATAATAGTTCATTATTAGTGTATGAAAGTTTCCCAAAAAATATATATATCCTCTAATTGCAATAGATATGCAAGACCAAAATCTTTAGTGAGCTGAGAGTATTTTTATAAACCAATATATTTATAAACATAAATGTCCAACATTTGAAAACTTAAAGTAACCACATATGCTACTGTAGAAAACTTCAGAAGTTGGGGGGAGAAAAGCTATTCTGTTAATGGCTTATTTGTTGTCCACAGATACTTGAGATTATAGAACATGGCTTTCCCTATGATATCTGTATCTGAATTGAACTGATGGCGGTGCTTTGTTTCTCATTAAGATTTCCAGTTTCTCCGAATTGTTTTATTTAGACAGGCATTGAAAATATTTGTGGATAAGCTTTGGGCCAGACTGCTTCCACTTTTGCTGTATCTTGAATGAGTGTTTTCTGGATTACAGACTTTGGGGCTCGTCAGGGAGACTTCTCTGACCCATGTGGTCTATCTTGAGGTACCCAATATGCACATGGGGATGTGAAACTGTTGCTCAAACTCCACATCTCTTTCTATCTTTCATTTTTATTTCTCTTTTCTTGGCCTTTCTCCTTTTAGTATTTTAGTTGCTGTCTGCCTGTACTTTTTCTTCGTTTAATGTTTTTGTTGTAGCACAGTGGTTAGCACTGTTGCTTCACAGCGCCAGGGACCCAAGTTCGATTCCCAGCTTGGGTCACTGTCTGTGCGGCGTCTGCACATTCTCCCCATAGCTACATGGGTTTCCTTCAGGTGCTCCTGTTTCCTCCCGCACGTCCCGAAAGACATGCTTGTTAGGTGAATTGTACATTCTGAATTCTCCTTCGGTGTACCCGAACAGGCACCGTAGTGTGGCGACTAGGGGATTTTCACAGTAACTTCATTGCAGTCTTAATGTAAGCCTCCTTGTGACACTAATAAAGATTATATTTGTTCAATTGGTTCCTTTTCTCTTTATTTACTATTCTGCATCTGTTTTTGCTTTAGCCTATGCTGACTCTTCTTTTTTCTTCACCGATCTCTTGCAAAATCCCAATCAGCCTACCCTGAAAGCAATTGGGAGTAGTCAGGAGAGTGCAGAGAAACCGGAGGGTGGAATTGAGCATAGTTTGTCAGCCCTGAGTTGGTGTGCTGTGTGCACATCGGGGCTGAGCTGTATTGGAGTAATGTGGCAAAATGTTGTGTCTGGTAATTTAGGAAAAGTATCAGAGGTTCTGTCTGTTGATTTTGTATTGGTGGAGTGGGAGAAATGCTGATGTGATAGGATGATGGATAGGGAGATTTGATTTTTAAAAAGTGGTTTCAAAAATTGTGAATTGGTTGTGCATTTTGTAAATTGAGCATTTTATTTGTGCCGTTACTTTTGTGACTATGAAGTGGATGGGTGATTAATTATGGTGGCTTGAACTTTAGACAATTTTGGTCAAAAAATCTTTTGAGAGGGTGGCATGTGGCACAGTGGTTAGCACTGCTGCCTACAGCGCTGAGGACCCGCGTTCGAATCCCGGCCCTGGGTCACTATCCGTGTGGAGTTTGCACATTCTCCCCGTGTCTGCATGGGTTTCACCCCCACAACCCAAAGATGTGCAGGGTAGATGGATTCGCCATACTAAATTGCCTCTTAATTGGAAAAAAAAATAATTGGGTACTCTTATTAAAAATAAAAAAAAATAAAAATGTTTTTAAATCTTTTGAGCGTGGATGACTGTGTGGAATTTGCTAGCTCAAGGAATAGTTGCGGCAAACAGCATGGATGCATTTAAGGGTGAGCTATATAAATACATGGGGAAGAAAGGAACAGATGTATATGTTGAGAAGGTGAGCTGAAGTAAGGTGGATAGAGACTTGGATGAAGCATAAATACCGACATAGACCTATTGGGTTGAATGGCCTTCGTCTGTGCTGTAAACCTCTGCAATTCTAGAATTGTTCTGTGCAGTCTGATGGATTATAAGTGCAGAAGAAGCAAAGATATTTAACTAATGATGGAGAAGAAAGTTAATGAATGTGACTGCAGTCATGACATGCACAATGTTCACACCAGACCATTTATTCTCTGGATAATTAAATTCTGATTACTAGCAAATTTAGTTATGTTTGCTATCAGCTTACAATTTTATGGAGTGCATTACCAATGTAAAATATCTTATTTGATCAAATCAATTATCAAGATTTGTGACACTCTTTTCAATGTACTTATTTTGATTTTATATTTTTGTACTGAATTTAATGTCAGATTTGAGATTCCAGAGCCTGAGCCTACAGAAGCTGATCGGAAGGCAATGGAGCATGGTGACCAGCCTCTTAGTGCAGAATTAAAACGTTTTAGGAAAGAATATGTTCAACCTGTGCAGCTTCGGTAAGTAGCATTTCCTAATATTGCGAACATTTAACAGTATGAGGTGCCTGAGTATTCTCAGTAACTTCTAAAGTGATATTTCAACAACATGCTAAATCAGATGTATTCATAAAGTTTTACAGAATTTACAATATTTTAAATATATTGGTTTGTACGTATTTGATGAAGTATGGGTTAAAACCCTGGGTTTGATCCTCTGCCACTGGCGGGTTGGGCACAGGTGGTTAAAATGAACGTGTTGCCGCCAATTCTGTTTATTTTCCAATGCCTGCCGATTTTCCTGCCAACGGCATTTTTCAAAGAGATTGAAAGAATGATTACCTCGTTCATATGGGATGGGAAGATGGCCAGAGTTAGAAAGGTGCTGCTAAAGAGGGGAAGGCAGACAGAGAGTTTGGGTCTTTCGAACCTGATGTATACTGGGCGGCGAATGTGGAGAAGGTGCGGAGCTGGGTCAGAGGGGTTGATTCCCAGTGGGTCAGAATGGAGGAGAGTTTGTGTAAGGGGTTGGGATTGAAGGCGCTAGCAACAGCGCCGCTCTCGATGGCCCTGGGGAAATACTCAGGGAGTCCGGTAATAATAGATTAATTGAGAATTTGGAGGCAGTTTCGCCAACTTCGGGTTGGGGCAGGGTCAAGGGAAATGCCGATTCGGGGGAACCACAGATTTGAGCCAGGGAATTGGGACGGAAATTTTCGGAAATGGGAGAAGAAGGGGATTTAGACACTAAATGATTTATTTCTTGGGGGTCGGTTGCAGGATTGAAGGAGCTGGGAGCTAAGTATGGGCTGGAGCAGGAGGAAATGTTCAGATACTTGCAGGTTCGAGATTTTGCCAGGAAAGAGATACAGAGCTTCCCGGTGGAGCTGGCCTCCACATTGCTAGAGGAAGTGCTGACGACAGGGGGACTGGAGAAGGGGGCAGTGCCGGCGGTTTAGGGGGCTATTTTGGAAGAGGAGAAGGCACAACTGGGAAAAAAAGCAAAGTGGGAGGAAGAGTTGGGAGAGGGTATGGAGGAGGGGTTCTGGTGTGAGGTGGTCCGGAGACTGAACACCTCCATTTCATGCGCGAGGTTGGGGCTGATGCAGCTGAAGGTGGTATATAGAGCACACCTCACAAGGGATGAGGATGAGCCGGCTCTTTGAGAGGGTAGAAGATGTGTGTGAGCGTTGCGGGGTGGGGCCCCCGCAAATCACGTTCATATGTTTTGGGCCTGCCCAAAGCTGGAGGATTACTGGAAGGAGGTTTTTCGGGTAATCTCTAAAGTGGTGCATGTGAAACTGGCCCTGGGCCCTGGGGAGGCCATATTCGGGGTGTCGAGCCGGCTGCGGTTGGAAACGGGTGCGGAGGCAGATGTTGTAACCTTCGCCTCATTGATCGCCGGAAGGAGGATCCTGCTGTGGTGGAGAGCAACCTCTCGACCCTGCACCCTGGCATGGCGGGGGGACCTGTTGGAATTCTTGACTCTTGAGAAGGTTAAGTTTGAACTGAGGGTCTACAATTCATGGGCGTTATTCATTATGCACTTTCATGAATTGGATAACATCGAACATGAAATGAAATTAAAATTGCTTATTGTCACAAGTAGGCTTCAATGAAGTTACTGTGAAAAGCTCCTAGTCGCCACATTCCGGCGCCTGTTCGGGGAGGCTGGTACATTAGTTGGGGGGGGGGGTTGTGAGGGGGAGGGGGACTGTATGTGTTAATAATGACTATGGGTGATTCCTGATTCCCTTTTGTTATTTGTTTATGTTAACATGCGTGCAGCTTTTTGGGGGTTGATGGGAAGATGGGATTTTTGTTGTTGATATGGGGATTTACATTATATTCGTTAGTACTTATTGTTGGTGGGTGCAAATGTGGGAGAAAATGTGAAAAAGGAGAATAAATTTTTTTTTTTTAAACCCCGGGTTAGAGTGTGTTTGACTTCTGCAGTCAGGTTTTGAAAGATTCTTAGGTTGAAAGACAACAAAACCTTTGGGAGCCAGAGGTGGAATTAACCATTGTAAAAAAACTTGGGCGAATGCAATTTTGTTTTTATTAATTAGGATATTCCCTGGGGATTTAATTAGTTTTCAGCTTGGTGGGATGATGCCATTGCTGGATGGAACTAAAACATCAGGCATTTTGGGAAGGCATTTTCAGCTCAGTTCTGTTCTGGATGAAGCTGGGACTGCAAGTCAGGTTTTACTCTCTGCAGTTTGGGTAAAAAGAGATAACACTCTGGAAAGCAGTGTCGACATCTGAGGACAAGCAGAAGCTGAAACAAGCCAATTTAAACAGCTTTTGAAGACATATAGCCAGAGTTTCTGCATGGGTCTGACCGGAGTTGAAACTTTTCTGGAAAGCAGTGTTGTGAGATCTATTTCTCAAAGATTAACTCTGCCAAGCAAATATTCCTCTGTACCATTGGTATTAGAGTTTGATTGAGAGCTGAGATGATTTATTTTCTTATTGTTTAAGTGGGTATAAAGCAATTAAGGGTATTGTATTCACTGTATTGAGTACTATTGTTTATGGGGTAATTGTAAGCTATTTTCTGAGGCGGTGTTAAAGATTTTAATACCATAAGACCTTAAGACATAGGAGCAGAATTAGACCATTCGGACCATCGTGTTTGCTCTGCCATTCAATCATGGCTGATCTGTTTCTCATCCCCATTCTCCTACCTTCTCCCGTACCTCCTGATCGCCTTATTAATCAAAAACCTATCTACCTCCGTCTTAAAGACACTCAGTGACTTGGCCTCCACAGCCTTCTGCAGCAAGGAGTTCCACAGATTCACCACCCTCTGGCTGAAGAAGTTCCTCAGCATCTCAGTTTCAAAGGAACGTCCCTTCAGCCTGAGGCTGTGCCTTTGGGTTCTAGTCTCTCCTACCAATGGAAACATCTTTTCCACGTCCACTCTACTTAGGCCTCTCAGTATTCTGTAGGTGTCAATGAGATCCCTCCCTCTGTCTTCTAAACTATATTGAGAACCAGAGTCCTCACCTGTTCCTCCTATGACAAGCCCTTCATTCTTGTGAACTTCCTTTGCATCCCCTCCGTGGCACCAAATCCTTCCTTAGATACGGGGCCTGAAACTGCTCACAATATTCCACATGGGGTCTGACCTGAGTCTTATACAGCCTCAGCAATACATCCCTGCTCTTGTATTCTAGCTGTCATGGAATGAATGCTGACATTGCATTTGCCTTCTTAACTGTCAACTGAACCTTAAGAGAATCGTCAACTAGGATTCCTAAGTCCCTTAGTGCTTCAGATTTCCGAAGCCTTTCCCCATTTAGCCTAAGCCTCTGTTTTTCCATCTGCCACTTCTTTGTCCACTCTCCTAGCCTGTCCAAGTCCTTCTGCAACTCAACACTGTCTGTCCCTCTACATACCTTTGTATATTCTGCAAACGCAGCAACAAAATGCTCTCAGTTCCTTCTTCCACATTGTTAATGTATATTGTGAATAGTTGTGGTCCCAACACTGACCTCTGCGGAACACCACTAGTCACCGGCTGCCATCTTGAAAAAGACCCCTTTATCCCCACTCTGCCTTCTGCCAGTCAACCAATCCTCTGTACATGTCAGAGGCTGGTTTAGCTCACTGGGCTAAATCGCTGACTTTTAAAGCAGATCAAGGCAGGCCAGCAGCACAGTTCAATTCCCGTACCAGCCTCCCCGAACAGGCGCCGGAATGTGGCGACTAGGGGCTTTTCACAGTAACTTCATTGAAACCTACTTGTGACAATAAGCGATTTTCATTTCATGTCAATACCATGTCCCTAACACCATGGGCTCTTATCTTATTTAGCAGCCTCCTACATGGCGCCCTGTCAAATGCCTTCTGGAAATTCAAATAGATCACACCAATTGGTTTTCCTTTGTCTTACTTCCTCGTTACCTCTTCAAAGAATTCGAAAAGATTTGTCAGGCATGACATAGACATAGACATAGAATTTACAGTGCAGAAGGAGGCCATTCGGCCCATCGAGTCTGCACCGGCTCTTGGAAAGAGCACCCTACCGAAGGTCCAAACCTCCACCCTATCCCCATAACCCAGTAACCCCACCTAATCCCCATAACCCAGTAACCCCACCCTACGGGCAATTTTGGACACTATGGGCAATTTAGCATGGCCAATCCACCTAACCCGCACATCTTTGGACTGTGGGAGGAAACCGGAGAACCCGGAGGAAACCCACGACTAGAAGTGGAGCGGCGGAAACCGAGGCTTTGGAGCAGCGGCAGAAACGAGGGGGAAAAAACAAGGGGAGGAAATACCTCCCCTTGATGAACCATGCTGACTTAGCCCTATTTTGCCATGCACTTCCAAGTACCCTGCGATAACCGGCCTATAATTTCTCATCTTCTGCCTCCCTCCCTTCTTAAACAAGGGTGTTACATTAGCCATTTTCCAGTTCACTTGGACCCTTCCTGCCTCCAGTGATTCCTGAAAGATCACCACCAATGCCTCCACAATCTCCTCGGCTATCTCTTTTAGGACCATGGGGTGTAGTCTATCCGGTCCAGGTGACTTATCCACCTTCAGACCTTTCAGTTTTCCCAGCGCCATCTCCTTAGTGATGGCCACTACACTCTCCTCTGCCTCCTGACTCTCTTGACTTTCAAGTCTGCCACTGGTGTCTTCCACCATGAAGACTGAGGCAAAGTACCTATTCAGTTCCTCTGCCATTTCTTTGTTCCCCATTACTACTTCTCCACCCTTATTTTCCAGTGGTTCAATGTCCATTCTTGCCTATATCTTACCTTTTATATCAAAATATCTCTTGCAACCTTCTTTTATATTACTAGCTAGCTTACACTCATCTTTCATCTTCTCCCCCTTATTGCTTTTTTAGTTGTCCTCTACTTGCTTTTAAAGACTTCCCAATCCTCTGGCTTCCCACTAATCCTCGCCACATTGTATGCTTTTTCTTTAGCTTTTATGCTGTCCCTGACTTCCTTATTAGCCATGGTTGCCTCGTCCTCCCCTTAGCATGTTTCCTCTTCCTTGGGATAAATTTCTGTTGTGTTCTCTTGAAAACCCCCAAAAACCTCTGGCATTGCTGTTCCACCGTCTTCCCTGCTAGGCTCACCTTCCGATCAACACTGGCCAGCTCCTCCCTCATGTCTTTGTGTTTACCTTTATTCAATTGTAATACCATTACATCTGATTCCAGCTTTTCCCTTTCAAACTGCAGGGTGAATTCTATCATGCTGTGATCACTGCCCCCTAAGGGTTCCTTCATCTTAAGTTCCTTAATCATGTCTGCCTCATATTGCCTGTTCCCTAGTGGGCTCTACCACAAGCTGCTCCAAAGAGAAACATGTTTTGGACATTCCACAAATTCCTTTATAAAAGCAAATTAGGCTTCCGGTTGCGGCGATGCGGAGCTAAGTCGCACATTTCGGCAGCTCCCGCTAGAACGGACCTTTGGGCTCTCCGGAGGAGCCCCAACGGAAATGTTTTGACCAAATCCCGTGTGGGAAGGTGAAGCAAGGTCCCTCTTCCGTCGTGTATGGAGGGGACTAGAAGTGGAGCGGCGGAAACCGAGGCTTTGGAGCAGCGGCAGAAACGAGGGGGAAAAAACAAGATGGCGGAGGGCGGAGATCGAGCAGCATGGGGGCCGGACCAGCAGAAGTTTCTCAGGCGCTGCGTGGAGGAGCTTAAAAAGGAGGTGCTGGCGCCAATGCTGTTGGCGATCGAGGGGCTGAAGGAGACCCAGAAGGCCCAGGCGGTAGAGCTCCGAGAGGTGAAGGACAAAACTAACAAGAACGAGGACGAGATCTTGGGCCTGGCGGTGAAGATCGAGGCGCTGCACAAGAGGTGGGCCGAGAGATTCGAGGTCCTGGAGAACAGGACGAGGAGGAAGAATCTCCGGATTCTGGGTCTCCCCGAAGGAGTGGAGGGGGCTGGTGCCGGGGCGTATGTGAGCACGATGCTCCATTCGCTGATGGGTGTGGAGGCCTCTCCGAGCCCCTTGGAGCTGGAAGGGGCTCACCGGGTCCTGGCGAGGAGACCCAAGGCTGATGAGCCGCCAAGGGCGATAGTGGCAAGGTTCTATCGCTTCGTGGACAAAGAAAGTGTTCCGAGATTGGCCAAGAATGCAGTAGATGGGAGAATGCGGTAATCCGAGTCTACCAGGACTGGAGCGCGGAGGTGACAAAGAGGAGAGCTGACTTCAACCGGGCCAAGGCGGTGCTGCATAAAAAAAGGGTGAGATTCGGAATGCTGCAGCCAGCGCGACTGTGGGTCACGTATCAGGACCGACACCACTATTTCGAAACGCCAGAAGAGGCTTGGACCTTTATCCAAACAGAAAAATTGGACTCGAACTGAGGGACTGTGGTTGTGGGGGAGATGTTGACTGTATACAGGGTTGTAAATATGGGTAAACAATGTTTCACGGGTGGGATGATGGATGGGGATGGGGGAAGAGTTTTTGATGGGGGGACAGTGAGGAATGTGGGCGTCGGTGCTGGAGGGAGGTGAGACCCGGGGATGGGGGAATTGGGATAAGGCCGCAACAGGAGCTGCGCCACGGGGCGGGGCTGGCTCAGGAAAGCGCGTGCTTTTTCCCGCGTTAGGGAGGGTGGGGGGATGGAGGAGCGCAAGGAGGAGGAGGGATTTCCGCACGGCGGAGGGGGGGGGGGGTCAACGGGAAGGCGGGGGAAGCCGGGGTCAGCAGGAGTCAGCTGACTTACGGAAGTATTATGGGGGGAGCAAAAGAGCTAGATTTGGATCTAGCGGGGGCGGGGTCGACGTCAATAGGGTTGCTGCTGCATTGGCCGAGGGGGAACTGAAAATGGAAGAGGTGGTCGGGGCGGGGGTCCCCGTCTGGGGGACTGGAGGGTGTGGGAGACGCGGGCACGGGACTGGCCTAAAATAGGAGATGGCTAGTCGGAGGGGGGGGTAGCCCCCCAATCCGGCTGATCACGTGGAATGTGAGAGGCCTAAATGGGCCGTTTAAGAGGGCCCCGAGTGTTCGCGCACTTAAAGGGACTGAAGGCAGACGTGGTCATGCTTCAGAAGACACATCTGAAGGTGGCAGATCAGGTCAGGTTAAGGAAGGGATGGGTAGGACAGGTGTTCCATTCGGGGCTGGATGCGAAGAATAGAGGGGTGGCATTACTGGTGGGGTAGCGGGTGTCGTATGAGGCCAAGAACATAGTAGCGGACAATGGAGGCCGATGGTGAGCGGTAGGTTGCAGCGGACGGGGCGCTGGAGGAGAAGTTTGGACTACCCCCGGGAAACGCTTTCAGGTACATGCAAGTGAGGGCGTTTGTGAGGCGGTAGGTGAGGGAATTCCCGCTGCTCCTGGCACAGTGGATTCAAGACAGGGTGATTTCGGGGGTATGGGTCGGAGAGGGCAAGGTGTCGGCGATATACCAGGAGATGAAAGAAGAGGGGGGGAGGCTTTGGTAGAGGAGCTGAAGGGTAAATGGGAAGAAGAGCTGAGGGAGGAGATTGAGGAGGGTCTGTTGGCTGATGCCCTAAGTAGGGTTAATTCCTCTTCCTCGTGTGCCAGGCTTAGCCTGATACAATTTAAGGTTGTTCACAGAGCGCATATGACGAGGGCGAGGTTGAGTAGGTTCTTTGGGGTGGAGGACAGATGTGGGAGGTGCTCAGGAAGCCCGGTGAACCATGCCCATATGTTTTGGTCGTGCCCGGCACTGGATGGGTTCTGGAGGGGAGTTGCGAGAACTGTATCTAAGGTGGTGAAAGTCCAGGTCAAGCCAAGTTGGGGGCTAGCATTATTTGGAGTAGCGGACGAGTCGGGAGTGCAGGAGGCGAAAGAGGCCGGCATTCTGGCCTTTGCGTCCCTGGTAGCCCGGTGAAGGATCTTGTTAGTGTGGAAAGATGCGAAGCCCTCCAGTGTGGAAGCCTGGATAAATGGCATGGCAGGGTTTATCAAGTTGGAGAGGATAAAGTTTGCCTTGAGAGGGTCTGTGCAGGGGTTCTCCAGGCGGTGGCAACCGTTCCTAGACTATCTCGCGGAGCGTTAGATGAAGTTCGGTCGACAGCAGCAGCAACCGGGGGGGGGGGGGGGGGGGGGGGGGGGAGAGAGAGAGGAGGGGGGGACATCTCTTTTGAGGGGGGGAGGGAAAGAGGGAGGGATGGGGAAGGTTTTTTTTTCTGGGGGCATCTGAGCAAGAAAATACATAAATGATCCGGAAAACTGATATGTAAGGGAGGAATCCAATGTACAAAGTTCTGTATCATATTGATTTGCCATGTTTATGTCTTGCTATGTGAGTTTTCTTTTCTTTTTGTTACGGGGTGGGGGTTTGGTATGGTTGAAAATTTTGTTTAAAAATTCTTGATAAACATATTTAAAAATAAATAAATAAAAGCAAATTACTGCGGATGCTAGAATCTGAAACAAAAGCAAAATATGTTGGACAATCGCAGCAGGTTTGACAGCATCTGTGGAGAGAGAAGGGAGCTAATGTTTTGAGTCTGCATGACACTTTGTCAAAGCTCTGACAAAGCTTTGACAAGGAGTAACCCAGACTCAAAATGTTAACTCCCTTCCCTCTGCATAAATGCTGTCAGACCTGTTGTGATTGTCCAGCATTTTCTGCTTTCGTGCCGCAAATTCTTTTCTCGAGATCTGCTACCAACCTGATTGTCCCAGTCCACTTACTTATTAAAGTCCCCCATGATTATTGTAATATTGCTTTTCTTGTATGCCCTTTCTATCGCCTGATATATTTTCTACCCCACATACTGACTACTGTTAAGGGATCTGTAAAAAACCTACATCAGGGCCTTTTTTCCTTTGCAATTCCTCAACTCTGCTCACATAGCTTCTATGCCTTCCGACTCTATGGGCACAATTCTCTGGAAAGATTTCGAAGTGTGGTAGCAAGCAGAAACTGGCGCGAGCTTCCCGCCGCTCAGCCCGGCAAGGCCGGAACGCTATTCAACATTAATTGGTCCACTTAACGAGGCCCCACTGGCTTCACGCTGCAAATAAAGGCTCGGCAGACAATTCGGCGTACCGCATTCGCCAGCTCCTCACGCTAACAAGGTCGAGCAGCACTTGAACAGCACATGCGCAGTCAGCCCCACTCAGCTCACAGCCATGGTGGCGAGAAGACCGGCCCTAAGATTTGGCGTTGTGGGCCTGGGGACGATCTTGGATGCGGTGGAGTCCTGGAGGGGTGTCCTGTTCCCCTGAGGGTCTTGGAGGGTGATCCACAGGGCAACCAGTGCCACCTGGCAGCAGCCATCAGCTCGGGAAGCGTGGCCAGGAGGACTGGCCTCCAGTGTCGCAAGAAGGCCAATGACCTACCGACCGGGCAGCACAGGTGAACTGACACCAATGTCCCCTCCCGTGACCTTTCCGCCCCCACGCAAGCATCCCCCCCCCCCCCCCCCGCAATTTGGTCCTCCAGCCGACGACCAGCCCACCCTACCCTGCCTCCCATGAGACCACCTCAGAGGAGAGCTCTGAAGATGCCACGATCAACACATCACAACTGTCATCCCTATCCTCCACCTGCGCAGATACACACACCTTGTAGGGAAATGTTAGTGGTCAGGCTTCTGGGGCACAATCTGGTGAGCACCACACAGTTGTTGATGTACATCAGGTGAAGGCAGGAATGCCCAGGCGAGACAGCAGTCGGAGGTCTGCTGGATCCCAGGACCTAGCTCAGTCCCAGCCAGATGTTGAGCCTATGGAACAATATACCTGGAGCTGTTGGAGATGTTGGGTAGCAGCCGAGGGAGATGACAGCGACACTCCAGCAGGTCCTTAGCTGGTTAGAGGAATCCCAGAGGCTACGGGCACAGGAGATGTCGCCAGCAATGCGTGGAACTGATGCTGACACTGCTAGGGGTGGCGACCGCAGTGGAGAGCCTGGTGCATGACGTCGGCAGCACTAGTGGAGGTGTCCAAGGCGTGATGCAGTCGGTAACAGCCTCAGCTGAGGGCCTCGGCAGAATGTTCGACTTGCTGGGGGACGTGACCCAGTACCATGCTGACCTTGATGAGGTGCTGCGGACGTGATCCGCTCTCAGATGGGAATGGCTGAGGCACTGAGGAGTTTGTCGCAGGAGGGCATTGCCGAGGCACTGCAGAGCATGTCCCTGTCACTGGGGCGCATCACTGAGGGCGTCGACACAACGGTGCAGCATCGGGGAGCCACCAGGGTTGGCAGGGCCTGATGATGCGGGGGCAGTTGGGGCTCTAACCAGCTGACCTTCTGTCCCGAGGTGAGCCCTGGGGCCCTGTGGGCACAGAGCGGGAGGAGAGGGTTCTGGGTGCCAACCTCGACACGTCCCATGGAATGGGGTTGGTGGCCACCAGCTCCCCCGAGTTTCACCCTGCATCTCAAAGTCAGCACATGGGACAGGGCGGTACGGCTGTGCATGTGCCGCCGACAAATGCCACCAGCCCCAGAGCGTCCAGAGGACGCCCACCTGGGGCATCGAAGGCCACGGGATGTGGTAAGCAGCTGGTATCCATCTGCAATGTACATCCTGGGGACACACCTAGATGGAGCTGTAGATCAAGGAAGGCTAAGCACATTGAGGATCACTGTGGCACCGGGGGAGGGGAGGCGAGGGTGGTAGGGGGTGGTGGGGAGAGAGGGGTGGCACCATAGGGAGAGTGGGCCATCGTTGGACACTTATGACACATTTAAAACCCTTGACCACAACCAGTATGCCGCCTCTCACTTTCTTCCGCAATGCGGGCCGACCTCCGAACCCTTGGCATCTCGGTAGCACAGTGGTTAGCACAGTTGCTTCACAGCTCCAGGGTCCCAGGTTCAATTCCCTGTGTCTGTGCGGAGTCTGCACATTCTCCCCGTGTCTGCGTGGGTTTCCTCCGGGTGCTCCGGTTTCTTCCCACAGTCCAAAGATGTGCAGGTTAGGTGGATTTGCCATTGTAAATTGCCCTTCGTGTCCAAAAGATTTGAGTGGGATTACTGGGTTATGGTGATAGGATGGTCTTGGGGTCTTTGCCCAGTATCCTAGCCATTGTTGGTGTCTGGTCTGGGATCATAATACAGCACAGAAAGAAAATTGTGTCTGCGGCGGCTATCAAGCACCTATCTATTTTCTACAATCAATAAAGTCTGATGAAGAAGTCGTGTGATTGAACACATTTGACACCCATGTCTGGCAACAAGTCTGTTCCATTCTGATTCCAGGGGTATAGCAGCGAGCCAGAAAACAAACACACACTCTACTAATGTTCTGTTCCCTAAACAATTTGGGAATTTTCATCCTGTGGCGAAACTCCTTCCCACTCCATCACAAATTATTTAATTTACCTTGGACATTGGCTTTCAGCTATGCTTGTCAGTGATGCATGCTCTTTCACATTTGGGGAAGGAATTAATACTTGCTCATGCCCTGGCATGTTGAGAAAGTCCATTTCTAGTTGCAGTGCAATTATTGTACACCTACTTGACAAATAGAAACTAACGATCTCCATATTTCAGAGCCTCAAGTTTCTTGTCATAAAAATCTAATTTAGAATCAGTAGGGTATCTTACATTTTAAGTCGCCATATTAGGCTTTTTCAGGACTGTTTGTCCCTCACTTTCAGTGAATTGTACTTCAGGTCAGGACCAACCTTGTCATTTCAAAAAGCTGTAAATATCAGCAGAGCGTTGCATGTATGTATTGTGTCTGATGGTGGTAGTCATTTTGTTGCACTAAAACTGAATCTGCTCTCAAGCCTTCTCTATTTATATTACCCAGTGAAATCACCTATGTCTCATGGGTCAATTTTGCCCTGGCTTTCATAAGTGGAGCCCATCAGGATTTTTGTTGCATCCTTCATCATCCATGGCTTAGTAATGGGTGGCACAGTTACTAGCAGTCTGGAGATCTGTGCAGAGAGTACTTGGACCTGGAACTTTGAGCCCCTCAATCCAAGTATTCCATTTGGCCTTGTGTGACATTAGGACTGGGATCTGTTACAATTACCTAATTCAACTTCATAATCAGGAAACAACTTACTTGTGCATGGTTCCTCATACAAAAAGAAGACATCTTAGATTGTGAATAACTATAGAATGACCCACAGCAGTGATGCATCACTCTTAGTTTTGCACTGTAGGTTTGTTGTCGATTATGCATTAATTTATGGAGTGTGACTTTGACAGCTTACTGTGACGGTGTTATCTTTTGATACATAAATGTCTCAAAGTATTACGGTCAAAGATTCTATGGGTGTGCTAATATTTTAAACTGCCAAAATGTGAATCTTATCACGTTCTTAGCCAGTTAAATACAATAATGCACAATAATTACACAGCCAACTGAGCATTGAATGGTAATAATGTGAGAGCTGGTTAAAGTTTCCCCCAATTTTTTTTAAACTTTTGTTTTATTGCATCCTTTCAAGAGTTCTGAATGTATGTCGACACTGGGTGGAACATCATTTCTATGACTTTGAAAGAGATGCAGAGTTACTATATCAATTAGAAGAATTCATTGGGACAGTTAGAGGTGAGGAGCCCTGAACTACAGAAAATTTGCAACTTTAAATGTGCAAAAGCTGCAGTGTTTTATTAATGGAGTGTGTTTTAAGTAACTTAAATACTGTTTTATGATGCAGGTAAAGCCATGAAGAAATGGGTTGAATCTATCAGTAAAATCATCCTAAGGAAAAAGCAGGCACAAGCAAATGGACCATCGCATGCTATCACATTTGAAAGTTTGCCCCCTTCTATAGAATGGCACATAAGTAGAATTGGTCAAGTTGAAGCATTTGACCTGCTAACTTTGCATCCAATAGAAATTGCACGACAGCTAACTTTATTAGAATCTGATCTTTACAGGTAATGATTTTACTGGCATGAATGCCATGTGTTAAGCAGTAATAAACCATTTGTTAGGAACAAATAAGCTTTAATGAAGGCCTGCCTTGTCTACCTTGTCCCTCGCCTGAGATGTGGTGATCCTCAGGTTAAATCACCAGCAGTCAGCTCTCCCCTCAAAGTGTTTTATCATTTTCCAAAGACAATCGTTGATGACTTAGTCGAGCATTAAAGCTTTAACCAACTTTTTTCTGGTCGAGGTATTTGTTTAAGAAATTCTTTGTGCAGTTCATAGAATCACAGAATCTCTACAGTGCAGAAAGAAGTCATTTGGCCCATCGAGTCTTCACCAACCCTCTGAAAGAGCATCCTACATAGGCCCAATTCCCCGCCCTATCCCCGGAAGTCCACCTAGCCTCTGGACACTTAGGGGCAATTTAACATGGCCAATCCACCTAACCCGCAGATCTTTGGATTGTGGGAGAAAACTGGAGCACCCAAAGGAAACCCACGCAGACATGGGGAAAATGTACAAACGTCACACAGGTGGCCATCCGAGGTCGGAATCAAACCCAGGTCCCTGGCGCTGTAAGGCACCAGTGCTAATCACTGTCCCACCGTGTTGCCCTCGTTGCTTTAAGCGGTGAAAATGCTTTTTTGGAAGATTTATCAAACAAAATTATCTGATAAAGTTTGAACTGCTAATTAATATTTCAAGTTTAATGACATGGTGGTAGTTTTCAAATTATCTTTCCAGGAAACATGACAGGTTTTACTTAAGTATAGAAATGATTCATGCTTTTGCTGTATCTTGATTTTAGAGCTGTCCAACCTTCAGAACTAGTAGGAAGTGTATGGACAAAGGACGACAAAGAAATTAATTCTTCAAACCTTCTCAAGATGATACGACACACTACTAATCTCACTTTGTGGTTTGAAAAGTAAGGAATATATGTGTATTAACATAGTTGATCTTTATTTTGTGTGAGTATCATGAATGGAGGGGATACCTCAGATGAAGTAAAATTTGAGATTATGGCTGGATAAAGTGACACTGCTTATGTTACTACTTAATATTAAGACCAAATTTGACTGAGAATTTTGTTTACTGAAAAGTCAATGCAACCTTCCTTTTGTTGATTAGGAGGTTGCCTGGCTTCAGTGCATAGTAGAAAGGCAAAATGGGCAAACTATTTTGAAATATGTATGTCTTAATTTAGTTAGTGCTGTGTAAATATTAAACAGTAAAACATTATGTTTGTCAACAAAACCTGATTCTAAACCTGATATTTTCACAGTAACATCATTGCAGTGTTAATGTAAACCTACTTGTGACAATAAGGATTATTAATTATTAATATTATTTTCATTAAAATATAATTGTCGCTTGATAGTAGGAACTTTAATTGTGCTTAAAAGAGAGACATGTTGCCTTAAACTCATCAGGACAAATGCAAGAATGCCAAATTTCAAACAATGACATTGATGAATGCAAGACTAAAAGCTTCAGCAACATGTCTCTCTTCACCAATATTCAAGAAAAATAAGTCATCGTTAATATTAAAATCTGAACTATTTTCAGTGCTTCACTTTTAATGATGTTCAATGTACATTGGATTTTCTGTTTGCACAGAATATAATTACGTTGCTTGTAAATTTGTCGTGAAGTTATTCTGAAAGTTTTGGCTGCACATTTCGGATGGTATTTTCTTAAAATCTTTTAATAGTTTCATTGTTTTTCAACAATTAGTTTTCAATCATATGCTGTATGACTTTAAAATAAACCAGTCTCTAGCCTTCCTGTGACATTAAGCAGATGGTCAAAGTTATAACAACATCCAAGCTGTAAATAAGTGTTGCTTCAAGCTCTCCCTTGTATTTACTCAGACTGTAATACACATAAGTGATAAGTTCATTCATCTTTTAATTTTCAGATGCATAGTAGAAACTGAAAACTTGGAGGAAAGAATAGCCGTTGTCAGTCGAATAATTGAGATTCTGCAGGTTTTCCAAGAACTAAACAATTTTAACGGAGTTTTGGAGGTGGTCAGTGCCATGAATTCATCTCCTGTTTATAGACTGGATCACACATTTGAGGTATGTGGTTAAACCAGATGTACAGAATTGCTTGAAGAATAGCAAACTTTAGTGTCATGACCATGGAAGACCACCTCAAAGTGGTCCATGAACTAAGAATTTGTGTGTGTTTGTATGTTAGCCCCCTTTTAAATTGCAAGTCGTTCAATTTAAAAATAACCAACAGCAAAGCTTTTGCCTTAAACAAAATAAAGGTTAGTTTATTACAAAACACTGCTGTAAGTTATTTAAGTAAAAATAAGAAAGTTGCTAACTGAATACATAGATTAAATGTGGATGAAGATAAAAGATACTTATAAATGTGAAATTGAAATTCAGATCAGCCCTTTGAGATGTTATTGCAGATCTGTGGCTTGTAATTGAAGGGCTGGTTGCCTGAATCGAAGGGTTGAAGTTGAAGAGTTGTGTTCAGCAGCTGCGATGGCGCCTGTAGTCAGATAATTGGAGTTGCGGACCAAACAGTTCTGTGGTTCCAGCACTTTCTGATTGCCGTGACACTTTATAACCGAACAGAAGTTGAGTTACGGGGCGGCACGATGGCTCAGTGGTTAGTACTGCTGCCTACGGTGCTGATGATCCAGGTTTGAACCCGGTCACGGGTCACTGTCTGTGTGGAATTTGCACAATCCCCCCTGTGTTTTTGTGGGTTTCACCCAACAACCCAAAGATGTGCAGGTTAGGTGGATTGGCCACCTAAATTGCCCCTTGGAAAAAAAATTCAGTACTCTAAATGTTTTGGTTTTTTTTAAAGTTGTTGATTTATGAATACCCTCTTAGCCCTCCCATGGACAAGAACTGTCTCGGATGATGGCTCTCCTTGTTCTTTCTCTGCATAACGGGCTGTTCTCAGCCGGCCTTTATACATTCAAAAACTCAATATGGCTGTTATCCCAAACTGTCAAATCATGCTTTCATTTTAGGTATTACATTGCTCCAGGTCTGGGGTATAGTCCCATCCGTTGTCTTTCAGCTGATATAATTAACCTTTAAAAAAAACTCATCCATTAATTTTAATGGCTCCCATTCTTCCAGGTTGGGTGGGATAGGAAATAATTATTCACACCTCCAGGGAAACCATTATCAATGAATTTCTGTTCACACTTGTGAAAATGCATTGAATTTTCAACGGTCCTCATATGCCTGGATACGTTTATTTGCAATTCACTTGGAGCCTTCTGAAAGCTTGACAACATTGTGGTTGCAAAAAGGCCAGGTGACGTTTGGCAAGCATTTTTATAGTTCCTCTTGTTCATTTAAAAGAAAGATTTGCTTTTTTACCAAATATATAATTGCATCTTTGTGACATACGCAAATAAAAGAAGGATAAAAGAAAGTAATATTGTCATTTCAGTTGCTCCTGCATATGACCAGCGCTCCGATATTGCCCTTCCCATATTTTCACTTGTGAACAAACACATTTCTACACTGAGAGAAAATGGAGTGCAAGTAGTGGCACATTACTTAACATGTGGGGAGTTTCAAAAAAATACAGCAGCTGAAAGTGATCATTCCTAATTGTTAGATTATGGTGCATTTCGTGTGTAGAATACCGTACACAGAATGGAAATGAGCTATAATGAATAATAATCCTTTATTCAGTGAATACAGTTAATAGTCTAGTTAATTGTGTATGTTGTACTGTCTGTGGAGTTTGCACATTCTCCCCGTGTTTGCGTGGGTTTCGTCCCCACAACCCAAAGATGTGCAGCGTAGGTGGATTGGCCACGCTAAATTGCCCCTTAATTGTAAAAAGTGAATTAGGTACTCTAAATTTTTTTTTTTTAATTGTGTATGTTGTTGTGACCGCAACAGGAGAAAATTGTTATTTCTTCTCTGGAGCCGGACAAGAACAGTCAATTGCAGGAGAGTAATGGAGGAGGCAGAGTGGGTAGAGAGGCTTCATAAACACCCACTGGATGTCGCAAAACCTGAATAAGAACCGAGCGGTTCTGCATTCACACCAAACCGTGCCGCGGCAGCAGCTGCCTGAGTGGGAGGCCCCGAGTTACCAGCCACCATCTTTATAGGGGGCATGTGCAGCAGGACGCATGTGCGGTCATCCTGCTCCTGCAGCAGTTCAGGAACAAGGCTGATCGACACAACTAGGGATTGACAATATCTGCTGCTCTTGTTAGTGACACCCAAATCCCAAAATTGAAGAAACAAACACTCTTAAATTGAATGGACAGTATCCGTTTACCTGGTCTCTCGCAGAATCTATCTCCCTTGACAGTCTCACACTGGAAATTGTTATTCAAAGGTCCAGGCACCATCTATTGAGTGATAAACAGAGCTAGGAGAAGCAGGTGTCTGATCTGCTGTCAGACTGCAAGAAAACTCTCAACAACAGTGGCTGACAAATGGTGGTCACAGTTCGCATGGTAGCACAGTGGTTACCACTGTTGCTACACAGCACCAGGGACCCGGGTTCAATTCACGGTTTGGGTCACTGTCTGTGCGGAGTCTGCACATTCTCCCCATGTCTGCATGGGTTTCCTCCAGGTACCCCGGTTCCCACCCACAAGTTCCTAAAGACGGGCTTGTTCGGTGACTTGGACCTTCTGAATTCTCCTTCCGTGTCCCCAAATAGGCGACAGAGTGTGGCGACTAGGGGATTTTCACAGTAAAGTCATTGCAATGTTAATGTAAGCCTACTTGTGACACTAATAAAGATTATTGTTATTAGGGTGGTGCAGTGGTTAGCAATGCTGCCTGAAGATGCCGAGGACCTGGGTTTGATCCCCGCCCAAGGTTACTGTCCGTGTAGAGTTTGCACATTCTCCTGTGTCTGTGTGGGACTCACCCCCACAACCTAAAGATTAAAAAAAATAAAAAAATTTAGTGTACCCAATTAATTTTTTTCCAATTAAGGGGCAATTTAGGGTGGCCAATCCACCTAGCCTGCACGTGTTTGGGTTGTGGGGGTGAAACCCACGCAAACACGGGGAGAATGTGCAAACTCCACACAGACAGTGACCCAGAGCCGGGATCGAACCTGGGACCTTGGCACCGTGAGGCTGCAACGCTAACCCACTGCGCCACCTTGCTGCCCCCCCCCCCCCCCCCCCCCCCCCCCCCCCCCCCCCCCAGCCCAAAGATGTGCAGGGTAGGTGGATTGGCCACACTAAATTGCCCCTTAATTGGGAAAAAAAAAGAATTGGGTACTCTAAATTTATTTTTTAAAGTGTGTATCTTGTTTTGCTCTGTTTTTCAGCATTACAATGTCATAGGGAATATCATAGAAAATATGGTTTGAATTTCGCGATGTTAACCTGAGCTTTGATGAATTTTTATGCAGCCTTTGATGGGTGGATGCAAGCTCATGTTTCCCAGAAGGCACGTTTCTAGTCTCAGCTATGGAACATGCTAACCAAAAGTTCAAACTTATTTTTATTATTCCAGTTATTCTAATAATTAGAGGACTGTTTGCTTGATATGTCTATCTAAAAATATAAATGATAGCAAAAACAATTCACAAACTTTTCATCAACAATAATAATTCTAATCAAAACAGGTCAGGTTTTGGAATCCTTTAAAGAATCTACTGCAGCGACTTACAATTATAAAGCACCGGTAACTTAAAGAAATGTCCGAATGTGTTTCAAGAGTGTTATCAGATATGATTTGACATTGTCACATAAGATAATTAGGAGGTGATCAAAAGCTTGGTCAAAGAGATTGATTTTAAGGCTTGCCTTATGGAGCAGAGTCAGGTAGAGAGGTTTATGGAGATATTTCCAGAGTTTGAGACCTAGACAGCTGAAGGCACAAGGAAATCATGGATGAAAAGAGCTCCGATTCGGAGGTTTGTAGGGGTGGATGAGGTTAGAGCAACAGCAAGGGGTGAGGCTATGGAGAGTTTGGAACAAAAAATTAAGAATTTAGAAGTCTTACTGAATGTTGCTGATCTGGCAGCTAATGTAGGCAAACATGATGGGTGAACAGGACTTAGTACAAGTTAGAATATGTGCAGGCAAGTTTTGGATAAGTTCAAGTTTATGAAGGATCAAATGTGAGTTGGTGGCCAGGGAAACCTTTGAATTGTTGAGCCTGGAGGTAACAAGAGCACAACAAGATTGCTGAATAAAATTTATGTAGTGGATGTTGGATTCAGGAATATCAAAAGGACCATTCTGAAGTACCTCACAAGTGACCGATGACCAAAATGAAAGTTAATGCACATTGATGCTAAAAATGCAAATGTGATTGGAAAATGAAACAAAGTGAAGAAAAAGGATCTGGATGTGATAGGTGTCCAAACTGTAGTACATAATAAGTAAAAGTGCATTCAAACACAAGCAATCGAATTCAGAGTTTTTGAGACCTATTCTACTCAATATACCATTGAGCCAGCTTACATGTCATCTTTAGCATCACTTCAAAATGGGAAACACCTTAGCAACATTAAAGGTGCTATGTAAATTCAGCCCAAGTTATTCCATAAAATGAGAAGCAAAGGAAGTATTATTGGCCACTTAGAACATTTAATAATCACACATCTAGCGTATTGTTTACATCTATGGTCACTGTACTTGAGATGAAAGTGAAATGCGCCACAGTCCTAGAGGACGGACTATAGGCTGCACTCCCCTTTAAGAGAGAGCTAACTGGTGATGATTTAACATGAGGGTCACCACACCTCAGTTGAGGGACAAGGTTGAGAAGGCGGTGCGTTTGTGAATACACTCAGTCAGTACGGGAATTGAATCCATGCTACTGGCGTTGCTCCGCATCATGAACCAGTCGTTCAGCCAACTGAGCTAACCGATGCCCTTGTTCTTAAGAGGCAATGGAAAGAATTCGGGGACCACAACAAAATTAACTTAATTTGGCTGTATGAAAAGATAAAAATTAATTCCGTATTTTTCAACAATACTCGATTTAAGAAGAGGAGGAAAAGCTTTAAAATAACCAAGGGACTACATTTGAAGTAGATGGGTGTTTTGTACAAAGTTCGGATGGGAAAACTAGAGGACATGATTATAAATTAAGAAGTTCTATTTGGAGTGGTGTGTGTTTTCTTTGTTATGTATAAAATGTTTTTTAAAAGTGATTATAAATTAAGATACCATAGGGGTGACTGGGTGGTACAGTGGGTAGCACTGCTGCCTCACGGCGCCGAGAACCCGGGTTCAATCCCGATCTGGGTCACTGTCCGTGTGAAGTTTACATATTCTCCCCGTGCCTGAGTGGGTCTCACCCCCACAACCCAAAGATGTGCAGGGTGGGTGAATTGGCGACACTAAATTGCCCCTTAATTGGAAAATAAAAATTGGGTACTCCAAATCTTTTTTTTTAAAGAGAAAATTAAGATACCACAAGTTTTTAAAAAAAATTTAGTGTATCCAATTCATTTTTTCCAATTAGGGGGCAATTTATTGTGGCCAATCTAACTAGCTTGCACATCTTTGGGTTGTGGGGGTGAAACCCACACAAACGCGGGGAGAATGTGCAAACTCCACATTGACAGTGACCCAGAGCTGAGATCGAACCTGGGACCTCGGCGCCTTGAGGCAGCACTGCTAACCACTGCGCCACCGTGCTGCCCAAGATACCACAAGTTGACCATGGTTTAGGGAATAACGTCTTAATACTTGGTCATCAACGTATTGGATACACCACAGCTTAGTACAGTAAATAATCCATTGAAGCATTCAAAAAGTATTTGGATCAAGTTCAAATTCAGCATTGACCAGGTTTGTAGATTTGGGGTACAAAAATGAACAAGTTGATTAGGTCAAGTGAATTTTTATCAATACTGCCTTCTAAATATACATTCTGCATTTCTTGCATCCATAGCAAATAGCAAGTCGACAAAAGAAAATTTTAGAAGAGGCTCATGAATTGAGTGAAGATCACTATAAAAAGTATTTGGCTAAACTCCGATCCATCAACCCTCCATGTGTGCCTTTCTTTGGTAAGCTTTATTATCCTTTTTCTGTGGTAACTGATGTTATGAAAAGTCGTTTTCATTGTTTGGTAACCAGCCGTATGTAAATAATAGGACATCAATATGTCACATGATTTTTGTGCATTGGTCGCCAGTTTCATTTTTATCCACTTCAATCCTTTATTCATTGCTATTTCTTTGACCTAATTTGGATAGTTTGGAGACATTTTCTGCTCATCCAGTACTGGATGTCGGTTGAACAGTCTGATCATTTAGCAAAAGTGGAGGATTTGAGAGAGGTGGCGGTGAGGTGGAATTAGCTATCAACATACATGCAAAAACTAACGCTGCACTTTTAGATGATATTGCCGAGGTGCAGCAAGTAGATGGGAATTAGGAGGGGGCCAAGAATAAATTCTTATTGGACACTGGCGGTAATGGTGCAGGAATGAGCAGAGAAGCCATTGTAAGTGATAATGCTCTGGCTATGATTAGATAGGTAGGATTATCTGGCTATGATTAGATAGGTAGGAATGGATCCAGGCAAGTGCAGCCCCACCAAGTTGGAGGACTGGAGAGGTGTTGTGGTATGATGATGTGGTTAACTGCATACAGGTCGAAAAGGACCAGGGGGAATAATTTACCTTTGTTACAGCCACAGAAGATGTCTTTTATGAGGTATGTTTCAGCACTGTAGTAGGGACGAAACCTGAATGGAGGGATTCAAGTATGGAATTCCAGAAAGGATGAGCACAAATTTTGAAGACAATGACACGTTCACAGACTTTGGAAGTCAAATGGATGTTGGCGATATGGCAGTAATTTTCAAGGATAATGGGTTTAAAAATTGTTTTTTGAGGACGGGGGTGATAACAGGAAACCTAAAGTACAGAGGTATATTGGGCATGATTGAACGGCCACGCTGTCCCCGAAAAGCAGATCAATGTGGATGTGAAGCCGAGAAACCCTGCTCCCGGGATCTACCCAGCTCGCAACGCCTCGCGAGACGTTGCAATGTAAATCCTGCCCATTATGGACGGGATCACTTTTTGATAAACCTGCATATTAGAGCGAGACAGCTAGTCTCACCGTGATATGCAGTTTCCTGAGGCGTTGGGATCTATCCCCTTCACCTCGGATGAGCGGTGTTCAGTATTGGTGTCCACAAATTGAGACCAGACTGAGCTCTTATTTGTATAGCAACCTTTTATACTGTTTTAGGCAAAACAATTAAACTAAATTAACAAATTGAGGGATAAATGACAAGGCAGTCTCTTAAAGGGATCACCAAGTGTGCCAAACAAAACAAATCACAAAGGAAACTTAAAACATAAAAACAAAATGTGTTTAAAGGGGGTCGATAAAACATCCCAGCAGCAACCTTTTATGGGGCACCTTAGTGAATGCCTTTTAAAATTCCAAATACACCACTATTGGTTCCCCCATTTTCTACCTTGCTTGTTACTTTGCCACTGTAAAAATCTTGACCAGGGGGTGGCATGTGGCGCAGTGGTTAGCATTGGGACTGCAGCGCTGAGGGCCCGGGTTCGAATCCCGGCCCTGGGTCACTGTCCGTGTGGAGTTTGCACATTCTCCCAATGTCTGTGGGGGTTTCACCCCCACAACCCAAAGGTGTGCTGGTTAGGTGGATTGGCCACATTAAATTGCCCCTTAATTGGAAAAGAAAAATAATTGGCTACTCTAAATTTATAATTTAAAAAATCTTGACCAGGCAAGTTTCATTTAGGGATAAGGTATCATCGGCCCATTAAGGCCATGAAATTGATGTAATCATCTACAATAAGTTCACGGCTGGCAAGTGCTTTGTTCACAAGCGAATGGATAATCTGGACAGAGATGCATTGAGGATAGTGTGAGATGATCTGCTGGCAGAGTCAATGGAGTCAGTATTGAGAGGTATGAGTTTGCCACGAAGAAGATTGATAAGATTATCCCCCAGCTGGCATGGTGGACAGAAAGTTCGCCAAGAGAGTAGAATGGGATCGTTGGGGTTACTGTTCATAATGAACCAACGCCAAGTGCCTTGATGAGCCCTTCAGAGGATGCCAAGAGAGACACAGAGAAATCTGTAGGCATATTATTTTTATGTATTTGTTCATGGAATGCAGCCATCGCTGGCTAATTACCCATCCCTAATTACCGTTGAGAAGGTGACCGACTGCAATTCATGTGTTGGAGGAACACTCACAGTGCTAATAGGAAGGGCAATCCAGGATTTTGACCCAGTGACAGTGAAGGAACGGCGATGTAGTTTCAAGTCAGGATGGTGTGTGGCTAATAGGGAAACTTGCAGGTGATGGTGTTCCCATGCGTCTGCCGCCCTTGTCCTAGGTAGTAGAGGTTGTGGGTTTGGAAGGTGCTGCCCAAGGAGCCTTGGTGAGTTGCTGCAGTGAATCTTGCGGATGGTACACACCACTGTTTGTGATAGTGGAGGGAGGGAATGTTGAAAATTGTGGATGGAGTGTCAATCAAGCGGGCTTTGTCTTGGATGGTGTCCAACCTCTTGAGTGTTGTTGAAGTTGCACCCATCCAGGCAGGTGAAGGATATTCCTCACATTCCTGACTTGTGCCTTATAGATGGTGGACAGGCTTTGGGGAGTCAGAGGTCAGTTGTTCTCACAGAATTCCCAGCCTTTGACCTGCTCTTATGGCCACAATATTGATATGGCTGGCCCAGTTCAGTTTCTGGTCAATGGTAGCCCCCAGGATGTTGATAATGGGGAATTCAGTGATTATAATGCCATTGAATACCATGGGGCAATGGTTAGATTCTCTCTTGTTGGCGATGGCCAGTGCCTGGTGTTTGTGTGACACGAATGTTACTTGCCACTCGCCAGCCCAACCTCTTGAGTCCAGCTCTTTTGTCCATGTTTGGACCATGGGGTCAGGAGTTAAATGGCCATGGCAGAACTCAAGATGAACGACTGTGAACAGGTTATTGCTGTGCAAATGCCACTTGAGAGGACTGTCAATGACATCTTCCATTAATTTGCTGATGATCAAGAGTAGATTGATGGAGTGGTAATTGGCCAGTTGGATTTTTAAAAATTCATTCTTGGGATATGGGCGTCGTTGGTTAGGCCAGCATTTATTCCTCATCTCTAATTGCCCTTGTAATAGAATTTACAGTGCAGAAGGAGGCCATTCAGCCCATCGAGTCTGCACTGGCCCTTGGAAAGAGCACCCTACCTATGCCCACACCTCCACCCTATGCCCGTAACCCAATAACCCCACCGAACCTTTTGACACTAAGGGGAATTTCGCACGGTGGTGGTGAGCTGCCTTCTTGAACCATTGCAGTTCCTATGGTGTAGGTGCATCAACTGCTGTTAGGGAGGGAGTTCCAGAATTTTGACCTAGTGACAGTGAAGGAATGGTGATATATTTCCTAGTCAGGATGGCGGGTGATGGGGAACTTCCAGGTGGTGATGTTCCCATATGTCTACTGCCTTTGTCCTTCTAGGTGCTGATGGTTGTGGGTTTGATAGGTGATGTCTGAGGAGGCTTGGTGAGTTCCTGCGGTGCATCTTGTAGATGGCACACACTGCTCACATTGTCCATCGGTAGTGGAGGGAGTGAATGTTTCTGGATGGGGTGCCAATCAAGCGGCATTCCTTTGACCTAGATGGTATTGAGCTGCTTGAGTGTTATTGGAGCCGCACTCATCTGGGCATGTGGAGAGTATTCCATCACACTCCTGTCTTGTGCCTTTAGTGGACAAGCTTTGGGGAGTCACCCCAAGCCTAGATATTATCTAGGCCTTGCTGCATTTGAACATGGACTGTTTCAGGATCTGAGGAGTCACAATTGGTGCTGAACATTGTGCAATCATCAGCAAACATCCCCATTTCTCACCTTAGGTTGGAGGGAAATTCATTGATGAAGCAGCTGAATATGGTTGGGCCATACTACCCTGAGGAACACTTGCAGTGATGTCCTGGCACTGAGGTGATTGACCTCTAAGAACCACAACCATCTTCCTTTGCGCTAGGTATGAGTTTCCCCCTGATTTCCATTAATTCCAGTTTTGCTCGGGCCCCTTTATTCCATTCTTGGACAAATGCTGCCTTTGTATCAGGGGTATTCGCTCCCTCCCCACCTCTGGAGTTCAGTTCTTTTGTCAATATTTTGAATCAAGGCTGTAATGAGGTCAAACTGAGCATCAGTGAGCAGGTTATTGCAAAGCAAGTGCCGCTTGATAACACTGTTGATGACCCCTTCCATCACTTTATTGATGATCAAGAATAGGCTGGTGGGGACTTCCGGGTGCGGCGATGACCAGCTGAGTCGCACGTTTCGGCAGCTCCCTGTGAAACGGACTTTTGGGCTCTTGATAGGAGCCCCAACGGCAATTTTGACGGCTAAAAACACTGTGCGGTAAACCAGAAGGGAATCCCCCCTGGATACGGATGGAAAAAGGAGGAGAGAGTGGCCAGATTGCAGTGGATCCTTTAGAACAGCGGCAAGGAAGGCAAGCAAAAACCAAGATGGCGTCGGAAGGTGGCAGTTTAACATGGGGCCCTGAACAACAAGAGTTCTTGAAATGCTGTGTGGAAGAGATCAAAAAGGAAATGAAGAAAGAGCTGTTGGCCCCGATACTACAGGCGATCGAAGGGCTAAAGGAGGAACAAAAGACCCAGGAGCGGGAGCTTCGGGTCGTGAAGGCAAAGGCAGCCGAGAATGAGGACGATATACAGGGCCTGGTGGTGAAGACGGAGACGCAGGAGGCACATCAGAAACGATGTGTGGAAAGGTTGGAGGCACTGGAAAACAACGCAAGGAGGAACAACCTGAGGTTTCTTGGTCTTCCTGAAGGTGTGGAGGGAGCGGACGTCGGGGCATATGTGAGCACGATGCTGCACTCGTTAATGGGAGCGGAGGCCCCGGCGGGTCCGTTGGAGGTGGAGGGAGCATACCGAGTGATGGCGCGAGGACCGAGAGCAGGAGAAATTTCCAGAGCCATAGTGGTGAGATTCCTCCGGTTTAAGGATAGAGAAATGGTCCTTAGATGGGCGAAGAAAACTCGGAGCAGTAAATGGGAGAACGCGGTGATCCGCGTTTATCAAGACTGGAGTGCGGAGGTGGCGAGAAGGAGGGCGAGCTTTAATCGGGCCAAGGCGGTGCTTCATAAAAAGAAGATAAAATTTGGAATGCTGCAACCGGCAAGACTGTGGGTCACATATCGAGGGAGGCACCACTACTTTGAGACGGCGGATGAAGCGTGGACTTTTATTGTGGAAGAAAAACTGGAATGAGCGGGTTATTAAAAAGAACGTTCGAACAAAGTGGTGGGGCGAATGTGGGGGGCAAAGAGGGGTTTTATGTACTAATCCTGCGATGTGGTAACTTTTCTCTCTCCCACAGGTGGTGATGGGGGGAGGAGGGGAGGTGGAGGAGATGGGGCGTTGGCCATTGGGGGCGGGGCTAAGGGAGAAGCGCGGGCTTGGTTCCCGCGCTATGATAATCATGGCGGGAATAGAGAAGCAGGAAGGAGGGGGCGTCGCACGGTGCGAGCCGAGGTCACGGGGGAAAGCCGAGGTCAGCTAGAGTTTGCTGACTTCTGGGAGCAACATGGGGGGAGTAATTAGCTAGCGGGGGATCTAGCGGGGGGGTGGGAGGGGGGAATTACTGGGTTGCTGCTGCTGGGGAGAGGGGGGAGCTGGTATGGGAGAGGATGGGCGGGGGGGCACCGCCTGGGGGAGATACAGCTGCGTGGGAACCGGGTAAGGAGCTGGAAAAAGGTGATGGCTGATCGACAAGGGGGGGGGGGGTAGGAAGCCCCCCAACTCGGCTGATCACGTGGAACGTGAGAGGGCTGAACGGGCCGATAAAGAGTGCACGGGTACTCGCACACCTTAAGAAACTTAAGGCAGATGTGGTTATGTTACAGGAAACGCACCTGAAACTGATAGACCAGGTTAGGCTACGCAAAGGATGGGTGGGGCAGGTGTTCCATTCGGGGCTAGATGCGAAAAACAGGGGGGTGGCTATATTAGTGGGGAAGCGGGTAATGTTCGAGGCAAAGACTATAGTGGCGGATAACGGGGGCAGATACGTGCTGGTGAGTGGCAAACTACAGGGGGAGACGGTGGTTTTGGTAAACGTATATGCCCCGAACTGGGATGATGCCAATTTTATGAGGCGGATGCTAGGACACATTCCGGACCTAGAGATGGGAAAGCTGATAATGGGGGGAGATTTTAATACGGTGTTAGAACCAGGGCTGGATAGGTCGAAGTCCAGGACTGGAAGGAGGCCGGCAGCAGCCAAGGTACTTAAAGATTTTATGGAGCAGATGGGAGGTGTAGACCCGTGGAGATTTAGCAGACCGAGGAGTAAGGAGTTCTCGTTTTTCTCCTATGTCCATAAAGTCTACTCGCGAATAGACTTTTTTGTGCTGGGTAGGGCATTGATCCCGAAGGTGAGGGGAACGGAGTATACGGCTATAGCCATTTCGGATCACGCTCCACACTGGGTGGACTTGGAGATAGGGGAGGAAACAGGAGGGCGCCCACCCTGGAGAATGGACATGGGACTAATGGCAGATGAGGGGGTGTGTCTAAGGGTGAGGGGGTGCATTGAAAAGTACTTGGAACTCAATGATAATGGGGAGGTCCAGGTGGGAGTGGTCTGGGAGGCGTTGAAGGCGGTGGTTAGAGGGGAGCTGATATCAATAAGGGCACATAAAGGGAAGCAGGAGAGTAAGGAACGGGAGCGGTTGCTGCAAGAACTTTTGAGGGTGGACAGACAATATGCGGAAGCACCGGAGGAGGGACTGTACAGGGAAAGGCAAAGGCTACATGTAGAATTTGACTTGCTGACTACAGGCACTGCAGAGGCACAATGGAGGAAGGCACAGGGTGTACAGTACGAATATGGGGAGAAGGCGAGCAGGTTGCTGGCACACCAATTGAGGAAAAGGGGAGCAGCGAGGGAAATAGGGGGAGTGAGGGATGAGGAAGGAGAGATGGAGCGGGGAGCGGAGAGAGTGAATGGAGTGTTCAAGACATTTTATAAAAAATTATATGAAGCTCAACCCCCGGATGGGAGGGAGAGAATGATGGGCTTCTTGGATCGGCTGGAATTTCCCAAGGTGGAAGAGCAGGAAAGGGTGGGACTGGGAGCACAGATCGAGGTAGAAGAAGTGGTGAAAGGAATTAGGAGCATGCAGGCGGGAAAGGCCCCGGGACCGGATGGATTCCCAGTCGAATTCTATAGAAAATATGTGGACTTGCTCGCCCCGGTACTGGCGAGGACCTTTAATGAGGCAAAGGAAGGGACAACTGCCCCCGACTATGTCTGAAGCAACGATATCGCTTCTCTTAAAGAAGGAAAAGGACCCGCTACAATGCGGGTCCTATAGACCTATTTCCCTCCTAAATGTAGATGCCAAGGTCCTGGCCAAGGTAATGGCAATGAGAATAGAGGAATGTGTCCCGGGGGTGGTCCACGAGGACCAAACTGGGTTTGTGAAGGGGAGACAGCTGAACACGAATATACGGAGGTTGTTAGGGGTAATGATGATGGCCCCACCAGAGGGAGAAACGGAGATAGTAGTGGCGATGGATGCCGAGAAAGCATTTGATAGAGTGGAGTGGGATTATTTGTGGGAGGTGTTGAGGAGATTTGGTTTTGGAGAGGGGTATGTTAGATGGGTGCAGCTGTTGTATAGGGCCCCAGTGGCGAGCGTGGTCACGAATGGACGGGGATCTGCATATTTTCGGCTCCATAGAGGGACAAGGCAGGGATGCCCTCTGTCCCCATTATTGTTTGCACTGGCGATTGAGCCCCTGGCAATAGCGTTGAGGGGTTCCAAGAAGTGGAGGGGAGTACTTAGAGGAGGAGAAGAGCACCGGGTATCTTTGTATGCGGACGATTTGCTACTATACGTGGCGGACCCGGCGGAGGGGATGCCAGAAATAATGCGGATACTTGGGGAGTTTGGGGATTTTTCAGGGTATAAATTGAACATGGGGAAAAGTGAGTTGTTTGTGGTGCATCCAGGGGAGCAGAGTAGAGAAATAGAGGACCTACCGTTGAGGAAGGTAACAAGGGGCTTTCGTTACCTGGGGATCCAGATAGCTAAGAATTGGGGCACATTGCATAGGTTAAATTTAACGCGGTTGGTGGAACAGATGGAGGAGGATTTCAAGAGATGGGATATGGTATCCCTGTCAATGGCAGGGAGGGTGCAGGCGGTTAAGATGGTGGTCCTCCCGAGATTCCTCTTTGTGTTTCAGTGCCTCCCGGTGGTGATCACGAAGGCTTTTTTTAAAAGGATTGAAAAGAGCATCATGGGTTTTGTGTGGGCCGGGAAGACCCCGAGAGTGAGGAAGGGATTCTTACAGTGTAGCAGGGATAGGGGGGGGCTGGCACTACCGAGCCTAAGTGAGTATTATTGGGCCGCTAATATTTCAATGGTGAGTAAGTGGATGGGAGAGGAGGAGGGAGCGGCGTGGAAGAGATTAGAGAGGGCGTCCTGTAGGGGGACTAGCCTACAGGCTATGGTGACAGCCCCATTGCCGTTCTCACCGAGGAACTACACCACAAGCCCGGTGGTGGTGGCTACACTGAAGATTTGGGGACAGTGGAGACGGCATAGGGGAAAGACTGGAGCCTTGGGGGGTCCCCGATAAGAAACAACCATAGGTTTGCCCCGGGGGGAATGGATGGGGGATATGGAATGTGGCAAAGAGCAGGAATAACGCAACTGAAAGATCTGTTTGTGGATGGGAAGTTCGCGAGTCTGGGAGCGCTGACCGAGAAATATGGGTTGCCCCAAGGGAATGCATTCAGGTATATGCAACTGAGGGCTTTTGCGAGGCAACACGTGAGGGAATTCCCGCAGCTCCCGACACAAGAGGTGCAGGACAGAGTGATCTCAAAGACATGGGTGGGGGATGGTAAGGTGTCAGGTATATATAGGGAAATGAGGGACGAAGGGGAGACTATGGTAGATGAACTAAAAGGGAAATGGGAAGAAGAGCTGGGGGAGGAGATCGAGGAGGGGCTGTGGGCAGATGCCCTAAGCAGGGTAAACTCGTCGTCCTCGTGTGCCAGGCTAAGCCTGATTCAGTTTAAGGTATTACACAGGGCACATATGACTGGAGCACGGCTCAGTAAATTTTTTGGGGTGGAGGATAGGTGTGCGAGGTGCTCGAGAAGCCCAGCGAATCATACCCGTATGTTTTGGTCATGCCCGGCACTACAGGGGTTTTGGATGGGGGTGACAAAGGTGCTTTCAAAAGTAGTAGGAGTCCGGGTCGAACCAAGCTGGGGGTTGGCTATATTTGGGGTTGCACAAGAGCCGAGAGTGCAGGAGGCGAGAGAGGCCGATGTTTTGGCCTTTGCGTCCCTAGTAGCCCGGCGCAGGATATTGCTAATGTGGAAAGAAGCCAAGCCCCCGGGGGTGGAGACCTGGATAAATGACATGGCGGGGTTTATAAAGCTAGAGCGGATTAAGTTCGTCCTAAGGGGGTCGGCTCAAGGGTTCACCAGGCGGTGGCAACTGTTCGTCGAATACCTCGCAGAAAGATAGACGGAATGGGAAAAAGAAGGCAGCAGCAGCAGCCCAGGATCGGGGTGGGGTGGGGGGAGGGGTTGGGGGGGGGGGGGGGGGGAGGGGTGGGGGGGGGAGGGGTGGGGGGGGGGGGGGGGGGGTGGGGGGGGGAGGGGTGGGGGGGGGGAGGAGGAACCAGAAGGACTCTCAGGGTTGTTAATATATACTGTATAGTATGTATAGGTCGTTGCTACAGATAATTATATATTGGACTGTTAAATTATATTTTTGGAGAGTGTTACTTGTGACAAGGCAGTTGCCAATTAGGGCTAGTTTTCATTTTTGTTAATAATTATTTATTCATTTTTTGTTTATAAAATAGGTCATTGTTATTTGTGTTGTTATAATATTGTGTAAAGGATGCACAATGTACTGTGTTGGTTGACCAAAAATTTTCAATAAAATATTTAATAAAAAAAAAGAATAGGCTGGTGGGGTGATAATTGGCCTGATTGGATTTGGGCTGCCTTTACAGAACGTACTTGTGCAATTTTCCACGTTGCTAGTTACATGCGAGTGTCGTAGTTGTACTGGATTAGCTTGGCTAGGGGCATGGCTAGTTCTGAAGCACGTTTTCAGTACTATTGCCGAAATGTTGTCAGGACCCATAGCCGTTGCAATATCCAGAACCTTCAGTTGTTTCTTGATACCACGTGAACTGAATCAAATTGGCTAAAGACTGGCATCTATGATGCCATGGACCTCAGCAGAAGGCCAAGATCGAATATCCACCCAGTTCTTCTAGCTGAAGATGGTTACAAATGCTTCAGCCTTGTTCTTTTCACTGATATGCTGAGCTCCGCCATCATTGAGGATGGGAATATTTGTGGAGCCTCCTCCTCCTGTTCGTTGTTTAATTGTCCATCACCATTTTTAAGTGGATGTGGCAGGACTACAGAGCTTGGCTGTGGTATCATTTAGCTCTGTCTCCATCATGCTGCTTCCTCTGTTCAGTCCAGTCCTGTAGCTTCACCAGGTTGACTCCTCATTTTTAGGTACGCCTGGTCTGCTCTTGGAATGCTGTTGTGCATTCTTCATTGAACCAAGATTGATCCCCTTGCTTGTTGGTAAATGAAGAGTGGGGGCCATCAGGTTTATAGATTGTGGTTGAATACATTTCTCCTGCTGTAGATGGCGCACAGTGCCACATGGATGCCCAGTTTTGAGCTGCTAGAACTGTTCAAAATCTATCCCATTTAGCATGGTGATGGTGCTACACAGCATGATGGAGGGTATCCTAAATGTGATGGCAGGACTTTATCTGCACAAGGACTGTTCAATGGTCACGCGTATTGCTATTGTCATGAACAAATGCAGGTAGATTGGTGAGGACATCGTCAAGTAGGTTTTTCCCTTTTGTTGGTTCCCTCATGGCCTGTCACAGGCACAGTCCAGAAGCTAATTCCTTTAGGGCTCAGTAGGTAGTTGTGCTACCGAGCCACCCTTGGAGAAACCCCCCCACCTAGAGTGTGCTCTTGCCACCCTCTATGCTGCCAATTGGTGTTTAACATGGAAGAGCTGAAAGGGGCGGTGGGTAGGTGATAATCAGGAGAAGGTTTCCTTGCTCATGTTTGACCTGATGTCTTGAGACTTCATGGGATCCGAAGTCAATGTTGACTCCCAGGGCAATTCCCTTCCAACAGATTACCACCATGTCATCACTTCTGGTGGGTCAGGGCATACTCATGAATTGTGATGGGTGGTGTCTGGAACATAGTCATACTCACTGAAACATACCTTACATACAATGGTTTACATATAACCATAAGACGCAACAAATCCCCAAAATCCAGCACAGTACAGAGCAATCATCAATCCACACATTTAAACAGAGAAGACCAGCAAATATTCATACAGTTGCTTAAGATTGTAAGCATTGCGGTCGGCGTCTCCCATCTCACTGATGACGACGGGATTAAAAGATACTACCAAGAGCACAGCATCTCAGGATAACAGGGCATCAGAATATAGGCATGAGCACATGGCCCTATGGTGCACGTCCCCCACCATAAGACAAAAAAGGAAAAAGTGGCACATTCAAAACTTGCCTCCCAAGACATCCATGCAAAGAATGATACTGGAAATGTTGCACCATCCTCCACCGAGGAAACTCCACCAACAAAGAGAAGAAGAATCATCAAGCCACCCATCAGCTGCATGCCTCGGGAAGAGTACAAACTCTCCCCCCGCACTCAACACGATAAGAAAAAACCCCTAAGACATGAGATACAAAATCGAAGCATGTATCAATGCCCTTTTTACCCAAGAACGGAATAGAAACTCCAAAAGGAGAGCAATGCCAGACAAGTTGAAGTGCCGTACACCTTCGCAAAAATGATACTGGGGCAGAACAGCGTAGCCTCTCGGGAAACTGCCTCCTCAGGAGAGCCCTGGCCTCAAGAAGGTGAATAATTTGGAAGTCTCTACATATGACCACTTCGAGGAGGGTGCCTAACTCCCCCACCAGCCTACCCTCTCAACCAAAGAAAGACTCCCAACAGTGCTGATTCACAGCACTCGCTCTCAGACCCTATATCCCAGAGGCTACTACCACCCGAGTGGTACCCTTTCTTGAGAAAGAGAGCAGACCAGGAACCCCCAAAAAGGGACATATTAGGGAAGAGGTAACCTACTGTGACCTGCTGTGACACTACTCATCTTCTCTGCAAACAAAGTGACGGGTACCTAAAATGTGATCCCTCCTTTCAAATGCAAAGTTTACAGCATATAAAAAATACAACACTAGGTGAATACCGCATAACCCTCATGTCACACTACCAACTCTGTATACAGGTGACAACCGCATCTGTGCTCATATATCGTACACCTTTGTCAGGATAAAAGGAATAACATGAAAGCACAAAGGGATAACATTCAGGATTATTGATGAACTGCAAGGTATTATCACCCGTCCACAGTACTTGGAAAGGCCAAAGTCATGACAGGATCGTCGAGCAGCTTTCAGGATCCCTCCAGAGTTTCATTGAAGCCCCTGCACCGCCACCATATTGTCATCCCGAAGTCCAGATGGTAAGTAACCTAGACCCCAGCAGGAGTTGAAGACCCATTGCGGCCTGCCCCCTCCAGCCCTTCTTTTTTTTTAACAACATTTTTATTAAGGTATTTGGAATTTTATAATAATAATAACAGAAAAAAAAGCGAATCCAAATATAAACATAGTACATACATCATTTCCTTCCCTAACAAATCCCTCCTACCCTTAACAGAAAATAGCCTAACTTCCCCCCCCCCCCCCCTTTAGATTATTGCCTCTGCTGACAGTTCATTTTCCCCGAAGAAGTCAATAAACGGCTGCCACCTCCGGACGAACCCTAGCGTTGACCCTCTTAGGGCAAATTGATTTTCTCAAGACTGAGAAACCCAGCCATGTCGCTAACCCAGGTCTCTGATTTGGGGGGCTTCGAGTCTCTCCACACTAGCAATATCCGTCTTCGGGCAAAGGCCAAGACGTCAGCCTCTCTCGCCTCCCAGATCTTCCGACACTCCAAAGATTTCGACCTCTGGACCCGTCACCACCCGTGTTTTTATTACCGTGAACATGACATCTGCAAAACCCTGCTAGAATCTCCTAAGCTTCGGGCATGCCCAAAACATATGGACATGATTTGCAAGCACCCCCCCGTAAGCCTCGCACACCTGTCCTCTGCCCCAAAAAACCTGCTCATCCAGGCCACCGCCATGTGTGCCCGGTGAACTACCTTAAATTGTATCAGACTAAGCCTGGCACATGATGAGGATGTGTTAATTCTGCTCAAAGCATCCGCCCTCCGACCCGCCTCTATCTCTCTCCCTAGCTCATCTTCCCACTTGCCCTTTAGTTCCTCTATCTGAGTTTCCTCCGACTCCATAAGCTCTTTGTAGATGTCCGATACCTTCCCCTCTCCATCCCAGTTCTGAAAACTATCCTGTCCTGTACCTCCGTGGCGGTAGGAGTGGAAAGGTCAAAACCTGCCTTCGCAAAAAATCCCGTACCTGCAGATACCTGAATCCATTTCCTGCTGGCAGTTCAAACTTCTTCTCTAAATCCTTCAACAAGGGAAGCTCCCATCACTGAATAGATACCCCATCTTCTCAGTCGCTGCTCTCTGCCATCTCCAAAAAGCCCCATCCAGCCTTCCCGGTAAAAAACGATGGTTATTGCAAATCGGGGCCCAGACCGATGTTCCCTCCACTCTCATATGTTTCCTCCACTGCCCCCAGACTCTCAGGGCCGCCACTACCATCGGGCGTATGGAGTACCGGGCCGGCGAGAACGGCAGAGGTGCCGTTATCAATGCCCCCAGACTTGTGTCCTTGCATGATGCCACCTCCACTCGCTCCCACAAAACATCTTAAAACTTCACTCCTGCTGGGTCCAAGAACTCATTCCCACCTGTCCTTTACTCTTCCTATCTCCCTGGCCACCTCCCTTTTCCTCAGCTGGTGCGCAAGCATCCTGCTGGCCTTTTCTCCATACTCGTATATCGCCCCCCTCGCCTTCCTCAAATGCTCCACTGCCTTCCCTGTAGATAACAGACCAAACTCCATATGTAGCCTCTGCTGCTCCTTCAGTAGCCCCACCTCCGGGGCCTCCAAATATCTCCTGTCCACCTGGAATATTTCCCCGACCAACCTATCCATCTCTGCTCGCTCCACCTTCTCCCTATGGGCCCTAATCGAGATTAGGTCCCCCCCCTAACCTCTGCCTTCAGCGTTTCCCAGACCGTTGTTGCCAAGACTACTCCATGTCATTTATTTCCAGATATTTCTGGATGGACTCCCTCATCCGTCCGCACACCCCCTCATCCGCTAACAGTTCCACATCCAACCTCCATTGCGGGCGCTGCCCTCTCTCCTTGCTCACCTGTAAATCCACCCAATGTGGGGCAAGGTCCAACGCAACAATTGCCGAATACTCAGTATCAACCACCCCCGCCAGTAAAGCCCTGCTAAGAATTTAAAAATCGATCCGGAAGTATGCTTTGTGCACATGGGAGAAAAAAAGAAAACTCCTTCACTCTTGGCTGTCCGAACCTCCATGGGTCTACTCCCACCCCCATCTGCTTCATGAACCCCTTTAGTTCCTTTGCTACAGCTGGCACCCTCCTGTCCTTGACCTCGACCAGTCCAACCTTGGATCAATGCACCCCCCCCCCCTCCATGATCAGCTTCTGCGACTCTAGGTCCGGGATCTTCCCGCCTCATAAATTCCACATTGTCCCAGTTTGGTGCATATATATTCACAAGCACCACCAGCATCACCTCAAGCTTCCCGCTCACCATGATGTACCCCCCACACCCCTATCAGCAACACCACAATCCCAAGCCCCCTTAACAAACTTACCACCTACTCGCCCGCCAATGCGCTTCCGTGTCGTCGTCGTCGTTCCCCACTCGAGCATACATATTCAAAACATCACAGTCCCCAGTAAACACACAGTAGAAAAAAATCTATCCACCCTCCATCCACGGAAACAAAGTTAACTTACAGATCTGAGCAACTGCCCAAAAGCTTGTTACAAAGGGCACTACATATACAATTCGAAACTAACATAACTTTAACAGAATCGATACCGCAAAACCCTACCCCTAAGTTCAATGCCCTCAAACCCCTGCCAGCCTTTTGTCTTTGATAAAGTCCATCGCTTCATCTGCCGATTCAAAGTAAAGTTCCTGGCCCTCATAAGTGACCCACAGACGCGCTGGGTATAACATCCCAAACTTCACCCCCTTCTTGAAGAGGGGTGATTTTACCCTATTGAATCCAGCTCGTCTTTTGGCCAGTTCCACGCCCAGATCCTGGTAGATGCACAACTCACAGTTCTCCCACTTGCAGCTCCGTGTCTGCTTGGCCCACCGCAAAATCTGTTCCTTATCCAGGAACCGGTGAATTCGCACCACCATCGCACTCGGCGGTTCATTCACTCGAGCTTCCTCGCAAGCGCTCTATGCACCTTGTCCACTTCCAAGGGTCGAGTAAACGCCCATCTCCCATCGACTTTTCCAGCATACTTGCCACATATGCACTTGCGTGCAATCCCTCACTGCCCTCTGGGAGGCCGATGATCCTCGGGTTCTGTCTCCGGGACCTATTCTCCAGGTCCTCCACCTTCTGCAGTTTTTCTGGTGGTCCCTCATCAGCCCCATCTCCGCCTCCAAAACGGTTAAATGGTCCTCTTGCTCGGGCACCTTCTCCTCCACCTTCTGAATTGCCAGTCCGTGGGCTTCCAGCCCCTGTTCCACTCGATCAATCGTTGCCTTTATCGGGCCTAATCCTTCTTTTGCTTGGTGAAACTCTCCTGAATGAACTCTACCAGCTGTACCATTGACCACTGTGCCACCAAACCGGGACCCTGCACCTCCGCCATGCTTTTTTGTGCTGCAGGTTCTACAGTCGCCTTCGTTACTCGACAAATTCTTCTTATACAACTTCTGGTCCACGGCTCCATATACTGGTCCTCACTCACCACCGATTCTTCTCATAAAATTCCGAAAAAAGCGGGAGTAAAGGTCCAAAAAGTCTGTCACGAGCGGGAGCTAACAAATGCGCAACCTCCTACTCCATGGCCGCCATCGGAAGTCCTCCAGGCTTTCTTGATGAACATCGTGGACAAGGCAATGCAAGAACAGTGGTCGGGATCTCCAACCGATCCTCGGTCTCGGAGACTGGATACAATCTTCTCGTCGACCACGAAACGCCCAGTCTTCAAATGAAGATTGTGAAAGCATGCTCTCAAATTCAGCTGGGAATTCACCCCCAGCTTCCCTCAAAAGACTGGGTGCACTAAGATTCCCTGTCTGAACCCAGTTCCCCGAATCCACCAGGATACTCTACAAGATCTCCAAGGAATGAAGGTGAGCCCCCACCAAGGAGACTGCCGTATTGACTGTCTGGATTCTCTTCTTTGCTTCATCCATTCTTTTAAAATCTCGCAGGTCATCAATCTGAGTACCAACAACCTCCTTCAAGTAGCCGAGCCAATCATCCAGAACGTCATTCGCAATGGCAGCCATCATCATCGACAGCATCACTGAAGCACAGGCATGCTCACCAGTGAAACCGCCACTGCAAGCTGGACCCCACCCCAGCCGGCCCCGACTACCTCAATTAATTTTCTTGACGAAAACCGACTCCCATCGCCAAAATTCAGCCAGTGTCTTCAAGGAACAGAGCACAGGACATGCACACCAGGAACAAATAATTATGGGTTGTGCAAATAATTATGGATAAAAAAAAGATTAAAAGATGATTAGTTCCACAGCTCACAAAAACGTTTGTTAAGTAGAAATATGACTGAGAATTCATAACTAATTTCTTCAAAAATAATTTCAGATCCAGCCATTCTGCAACCACAACCCAAAGCAGTGATTTTCAACTTTCTGAGTGGGAATCCCTACAAATATTGACAATCTGAGTGAGGGACCCTCTGCTGCAACTTCCAAATGATAATGTCAGCTATCCGAATGAAGTGCCATTCTGTCAGAAAATGGTTCAAATTCACCAAAAACCAACTGAAACAATGTGAATACAAATTAACAATTACAGAAAGAATATAGAATTCCTGAAGATGCTGCTTACAACACACCTATGTCTAGCATCATATAAAACAGAAATACATGAGAATCTACTCCTTGACTTCCACATTTATGCTTTTTCTCATGCCAGCTCTTCTTTATCACTATTGTTTTGTCTCACTTGCTCTTACATTATTGTTCCTCTTATTTTTTCTCTCATAGTCAAATTTTGTTCTCAATGTTATCTATTTCTGTCACTGTTCCTTGTTTTCTATGTCACTCAGATCTGTAAATCCTATTTTTGCCCTCCTGCCTTCCTCTGTCTTGCATGTGAGGAGAAAACAAAAAAGCCATATTTACAGACAAACGAGGATTATTTTTGTCCACAGCAAGTCCAAAAAATGGCACGACAATTTATTTCAGCTTGGAATGCCAGATTTTGCTGAAAGTCCTTTGATTTAATATACTACCCTAAGGACTTCAGACTCTAGTTTGAAATCCCAAGATCTAGAGCATATGTGGGTAGAGCAGTAGACTATGGGCGAGATCTAGTGGCCCTGTTCGCCACGGGCACAAATCTTGTTATCGCTGCTAAATCTCACAAGAGGACCAAAATGCGATTTGCGTCGGCGAGAGCTTGGTTTCAAATCTACACCGCTCCCCGCCAGTGATTTCCGCTAATTTGTACATTTTTTAAAATGTATTTTATTACAAACATGTATCAAAGCAGGTTACAGCAAATAAACATCCCGGGAAACATACTTCCCAATAATCAAATGTACATTCTGTACAGATTTTTCCCCTTTTTCACCCCCACCCCCGTGACGAACAGCTCCTCAAACACGGTCACAAACACGCCCACCTTTTCTCAAACCCCCCTGCTGAGCCCCTTAACTCATACCTTATCTTCTCCAACCGCAGGAAGTCGTACAGGCCACCTAACCATGCCGCTACCCCTGGTGGCGATGCCGACCACCACTCCAGCAAAATCTGCCGCCGTGCAATCAAGAGGCGAAGGCCACAACATCGGCCTTCATCCTCTCCATGAGCTCCGGCTTCTCTGAAACCCCAAATATCGCCACCAAAGGATCCGGGTCCACCTCCTCCTCCATTACCCTGGCTAAGACCGTGAACACTCCCGCCCAGAATCCTCCCAGTTTTTCACAACTCCAAACCATGTGCGCATGATTCGCTGGCACCCACCCACACCCCTCACACTCATCTGCTAACCCCTAAAAGAACCCACTTGTTCTCGCCCGAGTCATATGCACCCTGTGCACCACCTTAAACTGTATCAGGCTCACCCTTGCACAAGAGGAGATCCCATTTACCCTTCGCAGTGCCTCACTCCATACTCCCCAATTGATCTCCTCTCCCAACTCCGCTTCCCATTTCTCCTTGATCCTCACCACCCGCTCACCTCCCTGTTCCTCCAGCCACTTGTATATATCCCCAATTCTTCCCTCCCCCTCCATATCTGGAAGCAGCAATCGCTCCAGCATGGTGTATCCCGGCAACCTCAGGAGCCCCCTCCAGATCTTTTGCGCAACATCCCTAACCTGCAGATACCTGAACTCACTCCCCGTCGGCAGCTCTACTCTCTCCCTTAGTTCCTCCAGACTGGCGAACTCTTCCTCCAAGTACAAATCCCTCACCTTGACTAGCCCCACTTCCCTACAGCTCCTGTATACACTATCCATCTCCCCCAGATCAAACCCATGATTCCCGCACAGCGGTGTTAGCACCGACATCTCTTCCATCCTAAAATGCCTCCTCAGCTGACTCCAAACCTTCACCGTGGACTGCACCACTGGGCTCCCTGAATACCTACTCAGAAACATTGGCAAACACTGCCATCATCATAGCCCTCACACTAGACCCCTTTAAAGATGGCGCCCCGATCTCTGTGGAGCTGGCAATTAGGGCCAGCCCTGCCAGAGTGACAGCATAAACCATTGCCCAGATTCTCTATGCACAATGTGCCAGAAAATCTGGTTTGAAAACTGTGTTTCTGGAGAGAAACATGTCAGTTTTCAGTCAGAGCCTAACACTCCGACAAATTTTGGGGAAATTACGCCCTATGTGAAATCGGCTGAAACCGGAGCACCCAGAGGAAACCCACGCAGACATGGGGAGAACGTGCTGACTTCGCATAGACAGTGACCCAAGCCATGAATCAAACCTGGAACCCTGGCGCTATGAAGCAACAGTGCTAATCACTGTGTTATCATGCCGCCACATATATAAATAGGAGCCACTGGCTGTTTTAATTGTACATTGACATAAGATTAATCAGTTGGGAATATTGTGTTATTTATGGAGTTTTCTTATCTTATGCATATACCTTTCAACTGATATTGATTTTTAAAAAACACATGTGAAATAATAATAAATCCAATTCAGTTTCGAAGCTGTGATTTTGGCAATATCCTGATGGTGCAGGATTTAGGAAGGTTGGCTTGAGGAATGGTATCAAGCATAATGGCATTGGAAGCACTGTTTTGTTTTTCCTCCACTGTCAAATTTGCAAACTCAACTGCGCTACTGTGATGTGCTAGATCCTAGAGGGAAAAAGTGAAATCATTCCTGGTTGTTTGTAACTGACAAAGCTTATGGTAACCCTGGAAGCAAATTATGCCATTGTCAGTGGGGGCGACACAGTGGCATAGTGGTTAGCACTGCTGCATCACAGGGCCAGGGACCCAGGTTCAATTCCTGCCTTGGGTGACTGCCTGTGTGGAGTTTGCACGTTCTCCCCGTGTCTGCTTGGGTTTCCACCAGGTTTTCCTGTTTCCTCCCACAGGTAATACCTCATAATATCAGTACCAAAGAAGAACAATGTAGCCTGCCGACTACCGACCGGTGGCCCTGTCATCTGTTATCATGAAATACTTTGAGCAGCTAGTCATGAGGCGGATCGCTGCCAGCCTCTCAGACGGTCTCGATCTACTGGAGTTTGCCTATCACCGCAACCGGTCCACAGCAGATGCTATCTCCCTGGCTCTACAATCAACACTCGAAAACCTGACCAACAAGAACAACAATGTAACACTGCTGTTCATAGACTACAGCTCCGCCTTCATCACCATTATCCCGACAAGACTAATAACCAAACTCTGCAATCTTGGACTTGATCCCTTCCTGTGCAGCTGGATCCTTGACTTCCTCACCAACAGACCGCAATCTGTCAGGATAGGTAACAGCACCTCCTCCACAATAGTCCTCAACACCGGGGCCCCGCAAGGCTATGTGCTTGGTCCTCTACTGAACTCTGTATACACAGATGACTGTGTGGCAAGATTTAACCTCAACTCAATCGATAAGTTTGCAGATAATACGACTTTGGTGCGCCGTATCGCAAACAACGACGAATCAGTCCATAGGAGGGAGATAAATCACTTGGTTGCATGATGTACCGAAAACAACCTGTCTCTAAATGTCGGAAAGACCAAGGAACTGATCATCGACTTCAGGAAGCATAGCACGACACGCACTCCCGTCTACATCAATGGCTCCGAAGTGGAGATGGTCGATAGCTTTACGTTCCTGGGAGTCACAATCACCAACAGTTTGTCCTGGTCCACTCACGTTGATGCAACAGTCAAGAAAGCTCAACAACGTCCCTACTTCCTACGGAAGGTAAAGAAATTTGCTATGTCTTCCATCGACTCTCTCAAACTTCTAGAGATGTGAGATAGAGAAAATGAAAAATGAAAAAAATGAAATGAAAATTGTTTATTGTCACAAGTAGGCTTCAAATGAAGTTACTGTGAAAACCCCCTAGTCGCCACATTCCGGCACCTGTTCGGGGAGGCTGGTACGGGAAGCATCCTATCCGGCTGCATCACAGCCTGCTATGGCAACTGCTCGGTCCAAGATCGCAAGAAACTGCAAAGTGTGGTGAACTCAGCCCAACGCATCACACAAGCTTGCCACCCGCACGTTGATTCTGTATACACCTCCTGCTCTGGAAGGCAGACAGCATTATCAGAGACCCCTCCCACCCAGGCATTGCCTTCTTCCAGACCCTTCCATCAGGCATAAGGTACAGAAGTCTGAAGACCCGCACCTCCAGACATAGGATCAGCTTCTTCCCCATAGCTCCAAGACTCCTCAACGACTCCCCCTCGGACTGATCTGTTCCCTGCAAGAACATTATTTACGACGCCATATGCTGCTATTGCTCATGTATTTGCTTTGTTTGGCCCCTTGTTCCGCACTGTAACCAATCACTGTTTGTCGATGTACCATTTGTCAATGTTCTCTGTTCATTATTCTTTTTGTCTACTATACACGTACTGTGTACGTTCCTCAGCCGCAGAAAAGTACTTTTCACTGTACTTCAGTACATGTGACAATAAATCAAATCAAAATCAGTTCAAAGATGTGCAGCTTAAGTGGATGAGCCATGATTAAAAAATTGCCGTTCGTGTCCAAGGATTGTAGGTTGGATAGGGTTACGGGTATAGGACGGGGGCATGGGCCTAGGTAGGGTGCCCTTTCAGAGAGTCGGTGCAGACTCGATGGGCCGAATTGCCTTTTTCTGCACTAGAGATTCTATGGATTCTAGGGATTCTACGGTCATGATGCAGGGAAACCAAGGAGAAAATGGCTTGCACAAAAAGGTTTGTACCATCTACAAAGACTTGTTTGTTTTTGATAACAGAAGAAGCACGGTAGCATTGTGGATAGCACAATTGCTTCACAGCTCCAGGGTCCCAGGTTCGATTCCGGCTTGGGTCGCTGCATGTGCGGAGTCTGCACGTTCCCCCCGTGTGTGCGTGGGTTTTCTCCGGCAGGTGCTCCGGTTTCCTCCCACAGTCCAAAGATGTGCAGGTTAGGTGGATTGGCCATGATAAATTGCCCTTAGCGTTGGGTGGGGTTACTGGGTTATGGGGATAGGGTGGAGATGTTGACCTAGGCTAGGGTGCTCTTTCCAAGAGCCGTTGCAGATTCGATGGGCCAAATGGCCTCCTTCTGCGCTGTAAATTCTATGATAATCTATGACACCACATGGAAGTACGGTGCATCCATGCCTCTAACTATGGAAAGTTCGAGATAGTTTCAGTTAGAAACTGAGGTGTAATATTGGGTATAATTGGAAAGCATAGAACAAATATACTAAGCAATGAGCATAAAGGAATTTTCATTTTGTCATTTTAGGTTCAGTTATTTGAAAAATTTATGTTGTTTGAAAATATTGTTTTAAACATAATTTGATCAATCAACCTTAAATATATAAAATGATTTCTTAACAAAACAAACTGACACCTTATTTCATTATTTAGGAATATATTTGACTAATATCTTGAAGACTGAAGAAGGTAATCCTGATTTCCTGAAAAGACATGGCAAAGAGTTGATAAATTTCAGTAAGAGAAGGAAAGTGGCGGAAATAACAGGAGAGATCCAGCAGTACCAAAACCAGCCATACTGCTTACGAGTGGAGCAAGACATTAAGGTGAGTTTTAGGGGTGAAAATTCGAGCATGGGAAGAGAGAAAAATGCACAAATACCTTTGTATGCATCAACAGTCAATTAATAAATGATTAATTTACTGATTAAATATTTGAGGATTGTTTTCTAATTCAACACAATTTTTCTATTTTGTATCATTGCAACATATTTGCTATCACATATATTTCCCCCAGCACGGAAGGTGAGACAGTCTGGACCACATAAGTTACACTTGTTGCTCAAGTTGTTAACTGGTGATTTCACAGGAGATGTATTCAGAGTGCAGATGACTGAGTTCTTAAGTTGCGCTTTGATCATTTTTCCCCTCTCAAGAACATTTCAGTGCGAGCAATGCTCTATTTAGTGATTCAGCTAAACACCCAAACGTGCCCAGCATTCATTGTGGTTATGAAATGTATAACTGGGTGGGATGTGGCACAGTGGTTAGCACTGGGACTACGGTGCTGAGGACCCGGGTTCGAATCCCGGCCCTGGGTTACAGTCTGTGTGGAGTTTGCACATTCTCCCCATGCCTGCGTGGGTTTCACCTCCACAATCCAAAGATGTGCTGGTTAGGTGGATTGGCCATGCTAAATTGCCCCTTATTGGAAAAGAAAAATAATTGGATACTCTAAATTTTATTTGTTAAAAAATGAAATGTATAACTTTCCTATCTAGAAATATCTGGGGTTCACGGTCATTGTTTCAAATTTGGGGCGACTCAAAAAATCATAGGCTCCCTTTAATGGCTAGTCCAGGCATGGCAGCCAGAAGTAAAATGGTGCATCTAATCAGGAAAAATAAATTCTACTTGTCTGTTTTAGATATTTCATTTTGTAAACAAAAAACCACGTGACTACAGCTGTTGTACCAACCCCATGTTTGTCTTCAGTGCATTCTAGTACCTAAGATGCCTGCACTGGTCTGAAATAAAATACAGTTTTCATATATGGGCCGAATGGCCTCCTTCTGCACTGTAAATTCTATATTGTACGTCAGTAATTTTGTTCAGCTATAAAATTGGCCAAGTATGTAAGTTTATGAAATTGTGTGTGGATCAGAGCACTGACACTGTCATTCTGATTGGGCAGTTGTTTGTAAATTTAATAGTCAAATACTTCAATGAGCAGCAGCTTGAGCATAAAGTTCAATCGAGGTGTGATACAGGAAAAGATAGCTAAAGATAGTTGTTGCTCACCCAGTGGTCTACCGAACAGCTTGTGGACGTTTTGAATTCGAAGTTCCAGCAGCAGAGACAGGAGGCCTCAGAAGACCTGGTAACAATGTGGAGCCGCTTGGGCGGCCATCAAGAGAGTGGAGCAGAGGCTGGAAGTGTAGGCTCTGGCACTCCAGAAGGTGGTAGAGTCAATGGGGGAGCATGAGGGCCGGCTGGCCTCGCTGGAGATGGAGATGGTGCTCATGGCCGACAGCCATAAGAGATTGAGGCAGAAGGTGGAGGACCTTGAAAACCATCCCAGGATGCAGAATCTCTGGATTGTGGGAAAACGCAAGCCTCAAAGTATATGGCGAGTATGTTGGCGAAGTTGGTTGGGGAGGGGGTCTTTGAACATCCCCCTCAGGTGAATCGAGCACACACGGCACTGAGGAGGTGGCCGAAGGTTGGCGGAGCCACCAAGGGCGAAGATGGGGCAGCTGCATTGTTTTCTTGATAAGGAAAAGATATTCAAGTGGGCGAAGCAAACAAAAAAGTGCACCCGGGAAGGAAACATGCTGAAGATCTACCAGGGCCTGGGTGTGGAGTTGGCTACCGGTGGGCCACTTATAATCGGATTGAAGCTGCTCCTCACAAGGAAGGGGTGAAGTTTGGGGTATTGTACCTTGCTCGTCTGTGGGTCTCCAGCAGAATTGAGAGTTTTACTTTGATACACCGGAGGAGGCAAGTGAATTTATGAGAGACCATGAACTGGAAGGTGTGTGAGTGGGGAGTTGGTTAAGGGGAGGTGGGGCAAACAACTTGGGGAGAGCCCAAGAATGATCGAGGCGTGGACCTGGGGTGGCTGGAGTGGGGGCCGGTCAAACGGTTGCGTGTTTTTGCGCAACTTTAAGGAGTTTGAAGGCGGACGTTGTGTTTCTTCAGGAGACGCACATGAAGCTGTGGGACCAGACGAGGCTGAGTGGGACAGGTGTTCCTCTCGGGGTTGATGTGAAGACGAGGGGGTGGCAGTGCTGGTCAACAGGAGGGTGGCCTTTGAGGCCGGCAGTGTTGTAACCAGTCTTGGGGATGGGTTTGTGATGGTTAGCAGGAAGCTAGAGGGGGCGCATGCGGTACTAGCGATTGTATATGCTCCAATTGGGATGATGAGGATTTCTTGAGGTGGGTTCTAGGGAAGATTTCAGACGTGTGTGCGTGTATGTGTGTTGATTTATTTGATTCGGACAAGACGTGCTGCATTGGGTAGATTTGCGGGTGGTGCAGAGGGAGGCTCAGTGGCCGCAGTGGAGGTTGGATTTGGGGTCTGTGAGAGGGTGAGGGTGGCCATATGGAATTATGTGGAGCTGAATAATACGGGGGGAGATTTATGTCTCCAAGCTGTGGGAGGCGCTGAAAGCAGTGGTAAAGGGGAATTTATATTAATTTGGGCACACAGGGAAAAGCAGAATGGGCTGAGAGACTGAGGTTGGTGGGGGACATTCTGAGGGTGGACCGGAGATATTCAGTTGCGGCGGAGAAGGCGTTACTGAAGGAGAGACCGAGGTTCCAGATAGTTTGGGCTCATGTTCACAGGAAAGTCGGTGGGACAGAGGCGTAGAGCCAGATGGGTGGTTTATGACTGTGTGGAGAAAGCGAGAAGGATTCTTGCGCATCAACTGAGGAAGCAGGCGGTACGAGAGAGATTTGAAGAGTAATGGCTGAGAGGGGCTCGGTGGTATTGGAGCTGGTTTTTTGAGGCCTTCCATTAGAGGTTGTATAATTCCCATGGGTTTCCTCCGGGTGCTCCGCTTTCCTCCCACAGTCCAAAGACGTGCAAGTTAGGTGGATTGGCCATGCTAAATTGCCCTTAGTGTCCAAAAAGGTTGGGATGGGTTATTGCGTTACCGGGATAGAGTGGAAGTGAGGGCTTAAGTGGGTCGGTGCAGACTCGATGGGCCGAATGGCCTCCTTCTGCACTGTATGTCTGTGTTCTAATTCGGAGCCTCTAGTGGGTGATGAAGTGGTTTTTGGATGGGTTGGAGTTCCTGAAGATTGAGGCAGCGAAGCAGAGATTGGGGGCTCCAATTGGGCTGAGGGAGACGATGAATTGCGTGGGAGCGATGTAGGCGGGGAAGGCTCTGGGGCCGGATGGACACTCAGCTGAGTTTTATAAGAAGTTTGGTTGAAGCTGAGACCCTGCTAGTTGGGATGTATAATAGTCGATGGTGAAGGGGGACTCTCCTTCCTTGCCCCCCCTCCCACCCCAATGCTGTCGGAGGCTCATTTTAAAGGAAAGAAAACCAGAACCGTGTGGATCGTACAGCTCAACCTCACTGTTGAATGTAGACACAAAGTTGTTGGCGAAGGTGCTGGCGTCACGGATAGAGAATTGCGTACCGGGGTGATAAGAAAGGACCAGACGGGGTTCGTGAAGGGGCAGCAGCTGTCGTCAAATACATGGAGGCTGCTTAATGTTATTATGATGCTCACAGGGGGCCGAGAAGTGGAGGTGGGGTGATGGCAATCGGCACAGAAAAGGCATTACATTGGGTTGCATGGGTGTATTTGTTTGAGGTGTTTCGGTTCAGTTTTGGGCACGTCTATGTGGATTGGATTTGGCTGCTCTACAATGCGCCTAAGGTGAGAGTTCGAGATCCGACCCATTATGGACGTGACATCAGCAAACTTGTAGATGGAGTTCTAGCCAGATTTTGCCACACCGTAGTGTGTGTGTGTGTATATAGGGAGTATTGTAGGGGGTTAAGTGTGCAGCCCTTTTGGGGTACTGTCCACAGGCAAGGCAGTGGAGCAGCTTAGAAGGGTGAGGGGGACGCTGTATGAATATGGGGAGAAGGCCAGCAGAATGCTGGCACAGCAGTTGAGGAAGAGGGTGACGGCCAGGGGAATTGATATTTTACAAGACGTTTTCTGGGATATTAGGGCCGTTGCTGGTCAAGGTTTTTAACGAGGCGAGGGATAGAGGGGTGCTGCCCCCGACGATGTCACAGGCCACCATTTCGTTAATATTGAAGCGGGACAAAATCCCGGAGCTGTGTGGGTCCTACAGGCCAATCTCGCTGCTCAATGTGGACGTTAAGCTGCTGGCCAAAGTGTTGGCCTCTAGGATTGAAGATTGTGTGCCGGAGGTAATTATGGAGGACCAAACCGGATTTGCCAAGGGTAGGCAGTTGGTGGCCAATATTAGGAGGTTGCTTAATGTGATTATGATGCCCCCGGTGGGAAGGGAAGTAGAGGTAGTTGTGGCCATGGATGCAGAGAAGGCGTTTGACCGGGTAGAGTGTGACTATCTATGGGAGGTGTTGGGACGGTTTGGGTTTGGTTAGGGGCTTTATCAACTGGGTCAGGCTGCTGTACCAGGTTCCGGAAGCTAATGTAAGGACAAACAAGACGACCTCCGACTATTTTAGGCTGTACCAGGGGACAAGACAGGGATGTCCCCTCTCCTCGCTGCTGTTCACGCTAGCCATAGAGCCGTTGGCAATTGCTCTGAGAGCTTCTAGGGGCTGGAAAGGGCCGGTTCGGAGGGGATTGAGCATTGGTTATCGCTGTATGCAGATGATTTACTCCTATATGTAGCGGATCCAGGGGCAGGGATGAGGGAGATTATGGCGATTCTGGGGGAACTTGGCCGGTTTTCGGGTTACAAACTGAATATGACGAAGAGTGAGATGTATGTAGTCCAGGCAAGAGACCAGGAGGGTCGGCTGGGGGAGCTACCGTTCAGGTTAGTGAGGGACAACTTTAGATATCTGGGAATACAAGTGGCGCGCGACTGGGGCCGGTTACACAAGTTGAACTTGTCCCGGCTGGTTGAGCAGATGAGGGGCGAATTTCGGAGATGGGATGCACTCCCCCTATCACTGGCGGGGAAGGTGCAGACGGTTAAGATGACGATATTGCCAAGATTTTTATTTGTGTTCCAATGCATCCCAATTTTCATACCACGGTCTTTTTTTAAGAGGACCAACAAAATCATTTTGGGCTTTGTTTGGGCGGGTAAGGCCCCACGGGTGAAAAAGGTTATGCTCACGAGGAATCGGGGGGAGAGGGGGCTTGCCCTGCCAAATTTTAGTAGTTATTACTGGGCGGCCAATATTGCGATGATAAGGTAGTGGGGACGGGGGTGGTTTGGGAGCCTCATGCAGGGGCACCAGCTTAGGGGTGCTGATAACGGCACCATTGCCGTTCCCACCGGTGAGATATTCCACCAAACAGTTTATTGGCTTTGAAACACAGATTTGGAGGAAGGATTCGCCAGTGTGGAGGAGCTAAGGGAGAGGGTGGAGCTGCCGAGGGGGAGCAAATTCATATATCTGCAGGTTAGGGCTTTGCGCGAAAAGTCTGGAGAGAGTTCCCTAGGTTGCCGGGATACACCCTGCTGGTGCAACTGCTGCTTCCAGATGTGGAAGGGAGGGGAAGAATTATGGCTATATATAAGTGGCTGGAGGAGCAGGGAGGCAAGCGGGTGGTGAAGATCAAGGAGAAATGGGAAGCGGAGTTGGGAGGGGAGATCAATTGGGGAGTATGGAGTGAGGCACTGCGATGGGTCAACGAAATCGCCTCTTGTGCAAGGATGAGCCTGATACAGTTTAAGGTGGTGCACAGGGTGCATATGACTTGGGCGAGAATGAGTGGGTTCTTTCAGGGGGTAGCAGATGAGTGTGAGAGGTGTGGGCAGGGGCCGGCGAATCACGTGCACATGTTTTGGGGTTGCGAAAAATTGGGAAGATTCGAGGCGGGAGTGTTCCCGGTCTTGGCCAGGATAGTGGAGGAGGAGGTGGACCCAAACCCTTTGGTGGCGATATTTGGGCTTTCGGAGCAGCCGGAGCTCATGAAGAGGAGGAAGGCCAATGTCGTGACCTTCGCCTCTGATTGCACGGTGGCAAATTTTGTTGGAGTGGCGGTCAGCATCACCACCGGGGGTAGCGGCATGGTTCGGTGACTTGTACGACTTCCTATGGTTAGAGAAGATAAAGTATGAGTTAAGGGGCTCAGCAAGGGGGTTTGAGAAAAGTTGGGGGATGTTTGTGACCGTATTTGAGGAGCTGTTTGTCGCGGGGGGGGGGAGGAGTGTAAAAGGGGAAAAATCTGTACAGACGGTATGTTTCCCGGGGTGTTTATTTGCTGTAACCTGTTTTGATACATGTTCGGAATAAAATACATTTATAAAAAAAAAGACTTGGAAACACAGAAAAAATAGGAGCAGGAGGAGACCATTCAGCCCTTGAAGCCCATTCCTCTATTCATTATGATCGTAGCTGATCATTCAACTCTACAGCCTAATCCCACTTTCCCCCATATCCTTTGATCCCCTTTGTTTTGGGGGGGATGATAAATTGAAAAAAGGTGATGGGTACTGAGGTGGCAGCAAGATGAGCGGAGTCTGTTGCTGGGGGTGATGCAGGGAGGAGGGGTTTCATTACCTGTTGCCGCAGTTGGCTTTTGTATTTGAGTGATTATGTATACTTTTAAAAATGCCTTCACTAAAATGTTTTTCCCCACAAAAATCATCTCTTTTACCTGAGAGGCATGTGCACAGCATGGCTATAGGCTGTTACCATTGCTACTTTCGATAAGTTTCTCGAGCACGCATTTCTATTTTGCTGATGAAAAGTTTTTTGATTAATTTTACAGAAGTTTTTTGAAAATTTAAATCCAATGGGAAATACCTTGGAGAAAGAATTTACAGATTACTTGTTCAATAAGTCTTTGGAAATAGAACCTCGTAATGCCAGATCTTTACCTAGATTTGTAAGTATTTGTTTCCATCTTTTATTCATAGTAAAACTGGAGGCAGTGTTTTTGTGTTGAAGTTTCTGCATTAACGCTTTGATTGCTCGTCTCAATAATTCATCCATTTCAGGTTTGTGCTTGAATTAATCAGATGCCCACAATTTGTTGCAAGTTCTGTACATCCTTACATGTGTATGCACTTCTACTTTTCCAGTATAATTTCTAGATGTGCATTACCTGGTAAATCCTGCGACTTACAGTATGAATGCATAAGTTCACTGAAAGTAAGCTCTGCTGAAAAGGATTTCAGTTAATTCTTCATTTAAATAAACCTTAGGTTTGTCTAAGTCCAAAACAGCAAGAGCTATTGTTGCAGCTCTATAGCTTGTACTTGGACAATAACCTCCAGCTGAAGATGTGATATGGGATATCGCCATTTATGCAATCTCTTACTTTTTTGACTTCAAGATTATCTTATCAAGTGTTTCCCCTCAAGCTAATGCCAAACCATGAAGCACTAATATAAAAAGGCTTTAACTTCAATGAGAAGCAGCACTGCTGAACTGCCAAGTTGTCCATGATTGCCTGCCCTGCTAAATTTACGCCAATTTAATTTTTGCAGCCACATGAAATGTTGCCTCGCAATGTTTCAGCTGATACTTATATAAAGCAGCAGAGAATGATACTGCTGGCAATCTTTTGAAAAATATTTTTATTCAGGACATTTTCATTTGATATACAAAACACAATGGGCGTGATTCTGTCAGCCCACGCTGGGCCGGAGAATCGCCGGGCCGGGCGCGAATCACTACGCAGCCCCCCGGCGATTCTTTGCCCAGGATGGGCCGAGCGGCCGCAAAGAAAATCCGAGTTCCGCCGCCGCTGTCCACGTGTGGTCTCACCCAGAGGGACCTTGGCGTGCATCCATCCAGGGAGTGGGGGGGGGGGGGGGGGGGTCCGACCCCGGTGGGAAGGGGCCTCCACTGTGACCTGGCCCGCGATCGGGGCCTACCGATCGGCGGGCCGGCCTCTCGGGCTGGGGGCCCCTTTTGCTCCGTGCCAGCCCCTGTAGCCCTACGCCATGTTGTGTCAGGGCCGGCGTGGAGAAGGGAGCCACCGTGCGGGTCGCACTGCGCATGCGCGCATTGGCGCCGGGCACATTGCACATGCGCAGACCCACGGCGCCCATTTGACATCAGCAGCTGGAGCGGCATGGGTCACTCGAGTGCCATGCTGGCCGACTGAGGGGCTCTGAATCACTGCTCCTGAGGGCCTATTGACGCCATCGTGAAACGCAATGGCGTTTACGACGGAGTCAACACTTAGCCTCAGGATAAGAGAATCCCATCCAATATTCCTATCCAACTGTATTCTTTTCTCATTATAAACACCCCCTCCACCATATCACCCCACAGGCACTGCCTTATAACTATTATATAAAACAAAACAACGCCCCCCCCCAAAAAAACAACGCCCGCCCCCCCCCCCCCAGCGCTGATGCTTACCAACTCTTAAAGAAGGAGATGAACAGCCTCAAACTTGAGTAGAACTCCTCCACCTTCCCCCTAATGGCAAATAAATTGTAAAAATTCTGCCAGGTCACTCACCCACCCTGCTGCCTTTAGCTGTTCTGGAACCCACCACCCTGACAGGATCCTCCTCTGGGCTATCAGGGAGGCAAAGGCCAACACATCGGCATCTCTCCCCTCCTGCATTCATGTATCTTCTGATACCACAAATATCATCACACACGGGCTCGGGGCCACTTCCATCCCAAGATCTCCGACATCATTCCTGAAAAGGCCTCCCAAAATCCCGCCAATTTTGGACAGGACTAAAACATGTGTGTATGGCTCGCCGGCCCCCTTAACACCACTCGCATCTATCCTCCACCTCAGGAAAAATCCTATTCACGTGCATCTGCTTGCAATCTTAAAGTCAAAGTAATGAATTAATATCAATGGAAAGAGTGAACAGAGTTGACATTTTGGCTCTTCATCAGAACTGAGAGAGGGAAAATCTGTATGGCCGGCACGGTGGCACAGTGCTTAACACTGCTGCCTCACAGTGCCAGGACCCAGGTTCAATTCCCACATCTTTTGGGACTTGTGGGTGACTGTGTGGAGTTTGCACGTTCTCTCCGTGGGTTTCCTCCGGGTGTTCCGGTTTCCTCCCACAGTCCAAAGATGTGCAAGTTAGGTGGATTGACCGTGCTAAATTGGTCCTTAGTGTCGGTTACGGGGATAGGTGGGGGAGAGGGCCGATGTAGGTTGTTCATTTGGAGGGTCGGTGCAGACTCTGTGGGCCAAATGGCCTCCTTTTGCACTGTAGGGATTTATGGAAGATTGTAGTTGGAAGAGATTGCAACAAAAGCATAGCAAACTTAGCAACAACAGATGGGTGACCAGGTGTGGGGGAGGAGTGATTTTGTGTTGAGACAAAAATGTATGGAATATAAAAAATAGGGATTGAGATGGAGGAGAATGGTCACAGTTTAAAGTTGTTGAGCTCAATGTTGAGTCCTGAGGACAGCAGTGTGCCTAATCAGCAAACGAGATGCTGCTCCTCCAGCTTGCACTGGGCTTCACTGAAGAATTGCAACAAGCCAAGGACGGACATGTGGGCATGAGAGCAAAGTGCAGATTTAAAAATGGCCAGCAACAGAAAAGTTGCTGTCATGAAGGTCCCTCTCACCCCATTCCTTCCAATCCACTGTTTGCCGCACAGCGCCAGGGTCCCAGGTTCGATTCGGGCTTGGGTTTCCTCCGGGTGCTCCGGTTTCCTCCCACAAGTCCCAAAAGATGTGCTGTTAAGTAATTTGGACATTCTGAATTCTCCCTCCGTGTGCCTGAACAGGCATCGGAATGTGGCGACTAGAGGTTTTTCACAGTAACTTCGTTATGCCTACTTGTGACAATAAAGATTATTATTCCCTCCAACTTGTGCCCTTTGATGCTGAACATTCTGTACTGTACACCTATGTTCTCAAATCAATGAATTTCAGGCTTGGCACGATACTGAACTCTTGTTCCATCACCTCCATCTCCGTGGCCACTTCTTTGGACAGGAGTCCTATCCCTGTTCAGTGGACGTTTTCACCCACCTCCAGTATTCTCCTTCTACCTCAACCCGACCCTCTGGCCTCTGACGTGCTCTTGGTCTTTTCACTGAGAAGCGTTGGCGCAACCTGCCATCTCAATTTCTCTGCCCCTATCACCCACTCCAACCTGTCTCCTTCTGAATTTACTGCATTCCAACCCGAACCTTGTGATCAAACCTGCGGACAAGGGTGGTGCCATTGTTGTCTGGCATACTATCTTCTACTTCGCAGAGGCTGAGTGTCAATTCTCAGATACTTCCTCCTACCCCCCCATGGACCATGACCCCACCACCAAACATCAAGCCTCTGTTTCCAGGACTGTCACTGACCTCATGGCCTCTGTAAATCTTCCCTTCACAGCCTCCAACCTTATAGTTCCCTAAACCTGCACAGCCTGATTCTATCTCCTTCCCAAAATCTAGAAACAGGACTGTCCTGGTCGACCCATGTGTCAACCTGTTACACTTTTGTTTCAATTTCTTGCAACTCCAGTAGTTTCTCACAGATTTTGCCTCTCTTTCAGTTCTGATGAAGAGGCAAATGGACTCAAAACATTATCTCTGCCCTCTCTCTATAGATGCTGTCAGACCTGCTGAGTTTTTGCAGCATTCTCGGTTTGTTTCAGATTCCAGCATCCACACTATTTCGCTTATTTGATTAAAATCAGTTCTCCTCTGGGGAAAGAATCGAAGGCATGGCCCATAATAAGATATTATATGTAGCTGAGTGGGTGGGAAAATCACCTGAACGTTCAACTGCAGTTTTCTTAACAAAAGTGTTTCTGCGGTTATCTTCAATGGGTGATGACCACATTTTGTATGTGTGGGTTGAACTTCTTTCAAATTAGAAAAACCTCTCTGCTGCGGGACATTTAATATTTTGTACCATGACACTGGTAAGATTTTAGTTTCGCGATCAGGTGAAATTAAATGATGTGTTTGATTGGTTTACCAGAGTTTGCCTAAGGCCTATGTATAAAAAGATAGTATCTCAATTTATTTTAAATGTTCACTCCGATCTAAATGAATAATATGATGATTACAGATTAGTCATTTGAAGCATCCATAGTTCATTGTTAGCTTTTTCAGCCATTGTCCAAGAGGGATATAATCAGTTGGTATGAAATGTTCTGCTGGACCCTGCCTCCATAATTTACTGAACAGTTTCTTAAAAAAAAAATGTACTCCAAGCTTAGTTTGTCTAAGAATGTGAAAGTACCCAACTGATACTCACACACATTGAATTTTAACACTAAACTAAACATAAATTCTTTAACATTTTAACAATTGATGAGCCATGAAATTTAATTAATGTTCAGTAAGTATACTAACCTTAGTTATGATTATTAAAAGTGGGAGATAGTTCACATGTGAATCTTTTGCATTTCATCTTTTAATATTTTACTTTGAAATAAATTCTTATGATTTGCAGATTGCAGGCATGTTCTGACATTGTCACTGTTAAATGATGTTACCTCACCGATCTGTTTTCCATGTGTGTTTAAACATTCCCCAGCTAAGGGCAGCACGGTGGCGCAGTGGGTTAGCCCTGCTGCCTCACGCCGCCGAGGTCCCATGTTTGATCCCGGCTCTGGGTCGCTATTCGTGTGGAGTTTGCATATTCTCCCCGTGTTTGCGTGGGTTTCGCCCCCACAACCCAAAGATGTGCAGGCTAGGTGGATTGAACACGCTAAATGTCCCCTTAATTGGAAAAAAAATGAATTGGGTACACTAAATTTATATTTAAAAAAACATTCCCCAGCTAATAAAATATTTTACTATAATAGACTAGTGGATGTTAACTTGTTGATTATTTGATACTTGAGTTTAGAATATTTTAAAATAACTTAGAATTTTACTTTATATATGTGCTGTGCAGAGTCTGCACGTTCTCCCCGTGCCGCCGTGGGTTTCCTCCAGGAGCTTTGGTTTCCTCCCACAAGTCCCGAAAGACATACTTGTTAGGTGAATTAAGACATTCTGAATTCTCCCTCAGTGTACCCAAACAGGTGCCGGAGTATGGCGACTAGGGGACTTTCAGAGTAATTTCATTGCAGCGTTAATGTAAGCTTATTTGTGACACTAATAAAGATTATTATTATCTACCATTTAAAGATGAGCATTTGTTTCTCCATGGTTCTTATTTGGGAACGTGATTTCAATTACTTCCTTTAATTGACCTTTACAATTAAAATATTTATAGGTAAAGAAATTTAATTATCCTCTGAAATCTCCGGGTGTTCGACCATCTAACCCCAGGCATCCAGGGTCAGGCACCTTGCGTGGGCATCCCACACCACTACAGCAGGAGCCACGGAAAATCAGTTACAGCCGAATCACAGAAAATGAGACTGAAAGTATAGCATCAGCACCAAATTCCCCACGTACGCCGCTGACGCCGCCACCTGCTTCTGCAGCATCCAGCTCGACGGACGTCTGCAGTGTTTTTGGGGACTCTGATCCAGCTAGTCCATTCTATTCAAGTATGTCAGTTCATTTTGGTGACTGCTTGGTCACAAAATAAAGTGGTTTGTATTTGTGAAGTAAATATGAACATGATTGACATCTGTGGCATTGAAGTATGTATATGTTATTTACATATTCATAATTTTTATTATGCTGTAAAACTGAAATTGAGGATAAAATCTATATCCAAATTTGAGATTCATGGAAAATGTCGGTATGTAGGCAAACATTGAGGACTAGTTGGGAAACAGTAATCTAAATTTAACTGACATTAGTATAAAGGCAGAAAGGTAAATCAATATGTTGTGGACAAGCCAGTTTACTGGAAATTAGCACATTATTGTGATTAGAAAGAGACTTTTGTTTTTTAAATTTAGAGTACCCAATTTATTTTTTCCAATTAAAGGGCAATTTAGCGTGGCCAATCCACCTACCCTGCACATCTTTTGGGTTGTGGGGGCAAAACCCATGCAGACACGGGGAGAATGTGCAAACTCCACACGGACAGTGGCCCAGAGCCGGGATCGAACCTGGGTCCTCGGCGCTGTGAGGCAGCAGGGCAAACCCACTGTGCCACCGTGCTGCCCGTGATTAGAAAGAGACTTGACAATAATTGTATATCAATTATGTTTAATTATGTGCAGTTGGAAGACTTTCAATGGGGTTTCATTTGAAAGCATATAAAAAACACACTTATTGAAATTGTAGTGTGGCTGAGCTGGGATATGTATTCTAGGATATGTATGCTTGTAATGTTTCATTCTGTAAATAAATGAGTAAAGATTGGCTCCAGCTTTCTGGAATAGAACACTTGGCTAGATTAAATGGGAACAAAAAATAGCAAAATGCACTTTAAATTAGCTATGGAAACAGGAGCTAGGTATTCTAGGCAGAAGAGGTGTATTGAAGGCTCATTTTATCACAACAAGATTCATCTAACACTGGAGGATATTAGAACTGATTGTGGGAGAATTTGATTTGAAGATCAGGCTCATCTCATATGAAGAAGGAGAAAGCACAAGGCTCATCCAAAACCAAGTAGTGCTTCATTTGCTTTTGGTACACTTGGGCGAGACTGACATTGTCATTTTAAATACCGCTAAAGTTATGTGACAAATTAGATCAATATAAAATGTCAATTTACGTATCCATCACTACTAGGATGATGAATATTGTTCAGAGTGGGTATTCAATTCCAAGTCATATGGACTTGTAAAGTATGAAGTCCCTTTTTCTAAAACTGGGCACTCAATCCAATAAGTGCCTTTTTCTAAAGCTCATCTAATTATATTCAAAATAAATTAACTCTGGTTCTCATCCCTCTCCTGTCTGCCATGACTGCTCTGAATTGCAAGTTTGAATTTTAGTGTTGTGCCTCAGAAGAAGAAAGTGCTTTCTTAGATATTTTTTCAGATCCTTGGGATGCTGATGCTCAAATTCTTTTCACTAATGCTCAGAAATAATCACACTTCATCTGTGAACTGTTGTCATTTATTCCAAAAGTTTGAGAGTGTCAAGATAGGTAATTCTTTAATTTGGTAGTAATTCTATTGGAAAATAATGTGTACCTAGATGTATTATAGGAGGGAGAGAGATCATGACAATCCACTGATGTAATAGCTCCTTTTACTTGAGTTTAATTGTAAAACACTATTTATGCCATTTTTCCTGTAGTTTTAAGCATCATATGCCCAAATAAGTGCAGCGTTAGGGAGAACCCTTGTGGTAATTCAACCCCAAAAGTGTTTGAAGCAGCAGAGCTTCCATGCATTGATATAAAGAATATTCGTGTGGCACTTTTGTAGAGCTTTTACACTGCTTTTATCACAATGTTAACAATATCTGTCAGGTTTGTTAAATGGAGAATTTGTTTTGGTAAATTATTTTTTCTTTAATGGGATTTAGTATATGGTAACTTTAGAAAAGGCAAGTAATATGGCTGTCAATTGTAAAAATCAATTTAAACACTTCAGCAAATCTAGGTCCTTTTATTTGTGTTAATCTGTTTTTATAATTGGATTGATTTCTCCCCAACACCTGAGGTATTTGGGGGTATTTACATTTTTTAGTGCTAAATTGTGTTCAGATTAAACTTCAAATGTCTCTGAATTGCTGGTATGCAGGCAGTAGCAAATTAGCACTAAATTTAAACAGCCAACAACATCAAGAAGCTTATAGCTGACATTTGCAAATGGTAAAAATTGATAAATCTGCGTGGCTGTGCCATCCTTAGTTTTTCTCTATTTTCTTCCACAGGCAGTGATACCATATTTACCCCAGTTTCACTGGCCCATGGTGCAAGTTAGTATTGGGCTTTAATGTTGCATATTTAATACGCAGCACGCTTTTTAAAGCTGATCATGCACTGTCTTTTATGCTTAAAAGCAGCTTTATTTTAACATAGATGACAGCGTGCATGCTGGAACATTGAAAATGTTCGCTTTCCTTCATGTCTATAATTCCATATGCATCTGGATTTTCTCAACAGTTTTGGTATTCAAACAGTATGAACTTAAAAGCATTATAATCAATAGTTAATAAAGTCCATTTAGATTTGGGGGACTTTTTTTTAAGTTGGGTTTTTCATTTCCCATCTAATTTTAAGTAGGAAAATTGCAATTTATGCATTTAGCATTGTAATACATTTAATATTTTCATGAGATTTTAGAGTAGATTATTAAATAGCCTTATCCTGGAACCTGGATAAAGCTTCTAATGCTTTTAATACATTTCAGTAATTACTATAAATTAACCTTCAATTTGCATGTTTTTATTGCTTTTCCCTTTCTAGTTTTGTAGTGAAATCTGAAATGCAGGTTGCCCTAATTCAATGCATGTGTTAGAATGTGAACGCAGTTCTTAATCACTTGATAGTAAATGTTCAAGGCAGCTTTGGAACTTGCTAATAGAATTAATTGGCACCTTACAGCGTTTAGTGTGATATGAATAATACTTTGATGCCTACTATTGTTAGCAAAACTGCATTGTTCTTTATTACAGGGCCAGCATCGATCTCTTCAATAATGAGCTGCAATAAAAGTGTCGATGAAGCTCACATCCCCCCTCCTGTTCCACCTCGTAGACGACCTGAATCTGCTCCAGCAGAATCTTCCCCATCCAAGGTAAACCATCAAAAGATTTTATTCCCAGGATCCGCTTTTGTCAACTGGTCAACCTTTGGGACCCACGGCACGGTCGCTTACCCAGTCTATCCTGAGTCAAGGCAGTGTTTGGGAGACTAAAGTTTTCTTGCCCCAGGCAAGGGAGGGAAGAAAATCATCTAGTTTTCCTGTTCTTAATCATTATCCAGCAGCCCCTGGTGCATTGAATTTGAATTTATGTCAATATTAAGTGAGGACAGGATAATTGAGCTAACCGACCCCCAGGTGCAAAGTACCTGAATTTAAAACAGACAATACTGGAAATAGTCAGCAGATCAAGCAGCACCTGATAGCTGTGACGGAAGGCCATTGACCCGAAACGTTCAGCCATTTATTTTTTATCATTGGACATGCTGCCTGGCTGGTTGAGTATTTATAAGGTTTAGTGTTTGTATTATGAATCACATATTCCAAGATAATATTTTGCCGTTTTAATTATTCCTCACAGAAAAGCAGTTCAAACCTAAAATGAAGGGTAAGAGAAAGTAAAATGCATATCCTTTTTCAGACATCGTGGGTTGGATTCACCGTTTTTGACTGTAAGTGTGGAGGATCTGTGACATTTTATGTCAAAAAAATCGGTGGTGCCCTCCGATCTTGCGACCGGTGAGGGGATAGCAGCCACGCCGCATTAAACTCCTGGCCCCCACGATAAAAACGACTGGAGAATGGCCGGGTCCATGACCATGCATGCGCACGACAGCGACCTGCAGCTGTCGCGCTGTTAAACATAGCTTATTCAAACATGGCCCCTCTGGCCACCCTACACCAGTCCCTCCAGCCCTAGCGGAAGCCCCCGGCCGATAGCACGGCTGCCGCCCGACTATGGCGGCGCTGAACACAGTCCGCAGCTGCCACGCCAGGTTCCTGACCGCTGAGACCACACGTCAACCGCACGGTCGGGAACTTGGTCCATCAGGGATGGAGCATCGGAGGAGGGCCTTCAGGTGACGTGCGAAGGACGTCCCAACAGCGTGTGACGCGATGATGCCATTTTGGAGGGGGCGGAGCATACAAAACCTGTGGCAAACAGGTGGCGCCACTAATTTCGACATCAAAAGAGATTCTCCACCTGATCCTGGTTGTTGGGGGGGGAGGGGGATCGGGGGCGGGGAGGAGAGGAGGATCGGGTGGGGGGGGGGGGGGGGGGGGAGGAGAGGAGGATCGGGTGGGGGGGGGGGGAGGAGAGGAGGATCGGGTGGGGGGGGGAGGAGGATCGGGGGGGGGGGGGGAGGAGGATCAGGGGGGGGCCTACCTTCTTCCGGCCCGGCCCGCTGTGTGGCTCCACCATGCATGTGCGGACCCGCGGCCGGCCGCCACGCACTTGCGTGGACCCGCGACCGCCAATGCATGGCCGCGTATCGGCGCTGGCGCTGCATGGAGCACTCCGCCGCCGTGGTGGCACCCTGTGGGCCACGGAATCGCTGGGCCAGGAGGCCAGTTGACGCTTCCTCATTGCAGTTTACTGTTCCACCTATTTTTGTGCCATCTGCGAATAATGATAATCTTTATTATTAATCGTGGGAGGAAACCGGAGCACTCGGAGGAAACCCAAGCAGACACGGGGAGAAAGTGCAGACTCCATACAAACAGTGACCCAAGCGGGAATTGAACCAAGGACCCTGGCGTGTGAAGCAACAGTGCTAACCACTGTGCTCCCGTGCCGTCCAAAATATTTACCCACAGTATTAAAGTTCCTGATTTGGGATCACAAGCATTGAATTTTATCAACCAATGTCCAGACTTGTTTAACTTAACTCCTTTTTTAACTGATAATCATGCATACCAGGCCCAACCTGCAAAAGGCATCTTTTCATAGGTTAATCATTACATTTGATAATTGGAGAAATATACAACTCAGACTGTACCTTAACAGCCAATTTTTATGTGTGTGTCTGCGTGCACAAGAGTTACATAATATAGTATCCAGTGAAGCTACTTGAAAACAAAACTGCACAGCAATTTCTGCATCACCATGAAATTGTCAAACAGTGCAGAGTACCCTTCATGATGAATAAGCCATGAGGACTTAACTCGGGCAGCAGCTTTTATGATCAGGTCACATCCTAAAGTCAGGAGGTGGTCACACACAGGTACAGACAGGTAGATGGGTGACCGGCAGCAGAAACAAGCAGGTAAGGCACGAGCCTCCTGTGGTTATTCCCCTCTCAAACAGGCATACCGTTTTGGATACTTTTGGGGGGATAGCCTCTCGGGGGAAGATACTAGCAGCAGCCAGGCCTGTGGCATAACAACTGGTTCTGCTGTAAAGCAGGGTCGAGTTAAGTCCAAGCGAGTGATAGTAGTAGGAGACTCGATAGTCAGGGGCACAGACAGACGTTTCTGTGGCCGCAAACGGGACTTTAGGATGGTGTGTTGCCTCCCTGGTGCCAGGGTTCAGGATGTCTCTGAACGGCTACAGAGCATCCTGAAAAAGGAGAGTAAACAGACAGGTGTCATTGACCACATTGGTAGTCATGACATAGGCAGGCAGAGGGAAGAGGTCCTGGAAAGCCAATTCAGGGAGTTAGGTCAGGAGCCAAAATACAGGACCTCTAGGGTAGTAATCTCAGGATTATTCCCCATGCCACATGCTAATGAGGCTTGGATCAGAGAGATAGTACTGTGTCAAAAAGCCTCCTGGACTCATCTAACAAATTGCTCTCCATTTGAGCCCCTGGCTGTAAGGGATTTCCAGTCAATATGGGGAAGTTAAAATCGCCCAACACAGCTACCCTGCTTTTTTCACACCTTTTCAGTTTCTGATGACACAACTGCCCCTCTGTCTCCTACGGGCTTTTGGGAGGTCTATAATACACTCCCAACGTTGTGATTTCACCCTTCTTATTCCTGAGCTCCACCCATAATGCCTCACTACAAGATCCTTCCAATGTTGGGAGTGTACTGTAGACCTCCCAACAGCCCGCAGGAGATAGAAGGGCAGTTGTGTACTCAAACACTGAAAAGGTGTGAAAAAAGAAGGGTAGTTGTGATGGGCGATTTTAACTTCCCCCAGACTGACTGGGAATCCCTTACATACAGGGGCTCGAATGGAGAGCAATTTGTTAGATGTGTCCAGGAGGGCTTTTTGACACAGTATGTTGACGATCCAACCAGGGAGGGGGCCATACCAGACTTGGTATTGGGGAATGAAACTGGCCAGGTGATTGATGTTTCAGTGGAGATGCATTTTGGTCTTAACAACCATAATTCCTTAAGATTTCAGGTAGTCATGGATAAGGACAAGAGTGGCCCGTGGGGGATGGTGCTTAATTGGGCGAAGGCCAATTATATCCAAATTAGACAGTGACTGGGGAATATGGATTGGGAGCGGCTATTTGAGGGCAAATCCAAGTCTGACATGTGGGAGGCTTTTAAAGGTTAGTTGATTGAAGTGCAGGACAGGCATGTCCCCGCAGAAATGAAGGATAGAGATGGCAGGATTCGGGAGACATGGATGACAAGGGAAATTGTAAGCTTAGTCAAAAGGAAAAAGGAAGCATGTGATGGGTCTAGGCATCTAAAAACTGATGAAGCCCTTGAGGAGTACATTGTAAGTAGGAAGGAACTTAAACATGGAATTAAGAGGGTTAAAAGGGGCCAAGGAGTGTATTTAGCAAACATGGTCAAGGGGAATCCCAAGGCATTTTATGCATATATTAGGAGCAAGAAGGTAGCAAGAGAAACAGTAGACCCACTTAAGGACAATGGAGGGATGTTGTGTGTGGAACCACAGGAAGTGGGTGAAATCCTTAATGAGTACTTTGTATTGGTATTCACCAGGGAGAAGGACATGATGGATATGAGGTCAGAGATAGGGGTGTGAACTCTCTTGAAAAGGTCAATATATAAAAGGAGGAAGTGTTGAGTATCCTAAATTGCATTCAGGTAGACTAGTCCCCCGGGGCCGGATGGTACTATCCCAGGTTACTGCGGGAGGCAAGGGGAGAAATAGCTGGGGCCTTAACAGATATCTTTGCATCCTCTTTGATCACAGGCAAGGCTCCAAAGGACTGGAGAATAGCCAATGTTATTCTCTCGTTTAAGAAAGGCAGCAGGGACAATCCAGCAAATTATAGCCCAGTGAGCCTGACATCAGTGGTGGGGAAGCTTTTGGAAAAAATACTGAGGGACAGGATAAATGCACATTTGGAGGAAAATGGACTAGTTAGTAACAGGCAGCATGGTTTTGTACAGGGAAGATCACATCTCACCAACTGAGTTTTTTGAAGAGGTGACAAAGAAAATTGATGAGGGAAGGGCTGTGGATGTAGTTTATATGGATTTTAGTAAGGCATTAGACAAGGTCCCACGTGGCAGACTGGTACAAAAACTAAAATCACATGGGATTCGGGCGGGCTGGCTAGATGGATACAGAACTGGCTTGGTTATAGAAGACAGAGTAGCGGTGGAAGGGTGTTTTTCTGAATGGAGATCTGTAGCTAGCGGTGTTCCACAGGGATCAGTACTGGGACCTTTGTTTGTAATATATATAAATGATCGGGAGGAAAATGTGGGTGGTCTGATTAAGTTTGCGGACGGCACGAAGATTGGCGGAGTTGCTGATAGTACTGAGGATTGTCAGGATACAACCGCTGCAGAAAGATTGGAGATTTGGGCACAGAAATGGCAGATGGAGTTTAATCCGGACAAATGCGAGTTGATACATTTTGGAGGATCAAATCTAGGTATGAATTATACTGTAAATGCCGAACCCTTAAGAACATTAGCATACAGAGAGATCTGGGCGTACAGGTCCACAGTTCCCTAAAAATGGCAGCACAGGTGGCCAAGGTGATTAAAAAGGCATATGGCGGGCAGCACGGCGCAGTGGGTTAGTCCTGCAGCCTCACAGCGCCGAGGTCCCAGGTTCGATCCCGGCTCTGGGTCACTGTCCGTGTGGAATTTGCACATTCTCCCTGTCTTTGCAACCCAAAGATGTGCAGGCTAGGTGGATTGGCCACGCTAAATTGCCCCTTCATTGGAAAAAAAATGAATTGGGTACACTAAATTTATTTTTTAAAAAGAAGGCATATGGCTTGCTTGCATTGAGTACAAGAGTTGGGAAATCATGTTGCAGCTATATAAAACCTTGGTTAGGCCAAATTAGAGTATTGCATGCAGTTCTGGTCACAACATTATCAGAAGGATGTGGAAGTTTTGGAGAAAGTGCAAAGAAGATTTGCCAGGATGTTGCTGGTATCGAGGGTGTTGGCTAAGAGGAGAGGTTGAATAAACTATGATTGTTTTCACTGGAAAGATGTAGGCTGAGGGGGCGACCTGATAGAGATCGACAAAATTATGAGAGGCATAGACAGGGTGGGCAGTCAGAAGCTTTTTTCCAAGGGTGGAAGTGTCAATTACAAGGGGGTACAGATTCAAGGTGAGAGGGTGACACTTCAAGGGAAATGTGCGGGGTAAGTTTTTCACGCAGAGAGTGGTGGGTGTCTGGAACACGCTGCCAGAGGATGTGGTGGAAGCAGGCACATTAGCAACATTTAAGAGGCATCTGGATGGATACATGAATAGGGAGGAAATAGAGGGATACGGACCAAGTAAGGACAGGAGTTTTTTTTTTAGTTAGGGCATCGTGATAGGCACAGGCTTGGAGGGCCGAAGGGCCTGTTCCTGTGCTGTACTTTTCTTTGTTTTAGGGGCCACCTGGCACAGCTGGACAGGCTGAATAACCTTTAACTCTTCTGAATTCTTGTGTTCCTTTATTGAGGTATTCAAAAACATATTTGTTTCATAGTATGTTGTATTATGTGTGGATATTTGTGTCAATGGGGACACATATTCATTTCATTGAGGCTAAAATGGGCTTAATCGATTGAATATTAGAAAGTCCTGCCAACCTACATCTATTTCAATAGTTATGCTAAATAAAGGGGAAAGTAGCTGACTCTCCAAATAAATTAATTTGATCAGAAGTTTATCCGGTATCTTTTATTGTTATCCTTTTAATTAACGGTAGCACGGTAGCATAGTGGTTAGCACAGTTGCCTCAGCTCCAGGATCCCAGGTCGATTCCCAGCTTGGGTCATTGTCTGTGCGGAGTCTGCACGTCCTTCCCGTGTATGCGTGGGTTTCCTCCGGGTCCTCCGGTTTCCTCCCACAGTTCAAAGATGTGCAGGTTAGGTGGATTGGCCTGATCAATTGTCCTTGGTGTCCAAAAAGGTTAGGTGCGGTTACTGGGTTACGGGGATATGGTGGAGGTGTGGACTTAAATAGGGTGCTCTTTCCAAGGGCCGGTGCAGACTCGTCATGGCTATTTAGTTGGTGATTTGTTTTAACAGACTTGCTTTTGTCTGTTTCAGATCAAGTCAAAACATTTGGACAGTCCGCCTGCTATTCC